>NC_073729.1:16667914-17020414 GCF_023634155.1 Falco peregrinus
GTGTCAGGAAAGTAGTACAACCATGTGTCTCAGTAATAAAAGTGGCATATTAATGCGCATCCGTAAACCATTATAATTAATGCAGGGGAATGGATATTACCCACTTAAACTCTGCAAGTGTTCTAGTAGCTCCACACCCAACTGCCATTTTATTCCATCCCAGGGCTTTTCACTCACAGCAGTTCCTTTGCAAAGCCATCAGACACTGTGAAATCATTCGCTCAAGGGAATGGGTGGATACATTTTAATAGTACAAGTGACAGCTGAGAACAGTTATCCAGTCCGTTCATCAGTGGCAGCAAATGCATCCCATAATCTATGGCAGGCATATACGTACACCCTTGAGGCTACAATATAATTAACAGGCTACAAAGGAAGATGGACGTGCACAAAGATAGGGATGTGTATTACTTTTTAAAAAAAACCAGAAGATACATTTGTGAATTTTACATCATTTTAAAATTTCAAGCCCTACTTGATGTGCCTGTGTAGTGTGTAACATGTAGCCTTCAAATAAATAGTCAGGTTTGAAGTTCAGCTTCAAAAATCCAGCCTGACAATTCCCATCTTTATGCACACAGTCAGAAAAAAAGAGAGAGAGAGAGGAAAAAAAAAAACCTGCAAGCTGCAAGCACCATCAAGGTGACACACTAAGATGCTTAGGTATTTATCGGCAGAATAACAACATAGGTCACACAGCTCTGGCCCTTCAGGAATACCCAAATAGAAACTCTTAGGTTTTATGACATACAAATTGTTCATTTTTACTCTTGGCTGACTGAATTTTAAATCACATTGAAAGGTGGGACCCCTTCAATTCCCACCTCTACTTGGTTTACTTTACCTTCTAATTCCCTCTGCACATAATGTGTTCTAAGCTATTTTAATTCACATTCTTCTTGTAGTTCGTGTACTGAATTCATCTAATAATTCATTTTGATGATACAATCTTCAAAGCATCATTTGGAGTTTTTTAGTATGTTCTGGAATAGATTATTTTTCAATGCTACATTTCTTTCAGGTACCATTCACAGTATACTCCTTAAGCTTGCCATTATTCTTGTACTTAGCATATGCTCGCTTAGCATAGCCACATTTATTATTTCTACCGTTGAACACTTTAGATAAGAACTCTATACACACACAGGGGTGCCTCAACTTTTCAGCATGTTGCAGAGGCTAAAACACCAGCAACCCTGTGAAACAGTTGAACTGGAAAATCTTTCCAGACAAAAAAATGCAAATTGTCCCATCAAATATCTGCAGGGCTTCCAGGTTGGCCACTCCCAGTGCTCATCAACAAATAAATGCAACCTCCCAAACTAATAAGCCAACCAACATAACTCATGTGACATAAGCGATACCTACACGCAGAGCAATCCAAGTTTTCCTTAGCATAAAATACCATGTTCGGTAATTTGGTCAAGTAAACCATTTGTACTCAATTTTCTCCTGTACTGGATGTCTACCAGAAGCTGCACTGTAGCGGAAAATCCTCCTGTTTTTCACAATAAGAAACAGGTAATTGTTTTTTTTGTTTTGTTTTGTTTTTTTTTTACTCTCTCCCTTGTCCCTGGGCCCCCACTTTGACTGAGATTTGAAGGTTATGCCCTTTGCCATGTCTCTGAATCATTTCTGTTTGTAAATGTTTAATCACACCCTCGAATATTCTTCCAGCATTCATCATATTTCACAATGGTGCATGAGCCAGACCAAGGCAGGAGAGGGCAAAGCCACAGAGGAAAGATGCAGCTGGGGAACAGAGAGAATGGGAGATGATGAGGACTGCAGGAGCTGCAGAGAGGAAAGTCAAATGTAACACACTTGCCTGGGAACCTGGAACTGAACCCTATTTCCCACACAATCCTCCAACAGCAGGACCACAAAGAATAACATCATCCTTGTCAAGTCATGGAAAAACATCAGAGCGTGCGCTACAGGCCCTTCCTGAGAACCTGGACAAATGCCCAAATGACTAAACCCCCCTGCTACACTGATTCCAGAGAGCTAACGGAAAGGCAGCTAAGGCACATTTTCCCTCCACCGCAATCATTTCATAAGAGCAATATGGATTGGTTTCTGAAGGACCTGGTAACACCCTAAATTCAGTACAGATACTGGGACAGTAGCTCATCGGGTCACATAATAAACAACCGAAATAACTAACACTACTTACTCTCAGGAGTTCATCTCCTTCGCTGATTGAAATGTCTATACTGCACACTGAAGGGGGCAGAGGGACCAAAACCCCCACACCACCTGTCATTTTATCAGTAAGGACTGTATTTCAGCAGCGGATGCAAGTGACTTAGGACTGAATAGGTGACCTAAATTTTATATAAACTCAAATGCTTGATTTTGGAGTCTTAATGTTTCTTTTGGTTTGATTCCTTAGGTATTTATAAAATGCTTTTGACAGTTTATGTGGAGAAATCACAGTCCAATAGTTTAGGAACAGACCTGTCAGTCTGGGAACAGCATCTGAATCCTGTACCAGATAATGACTGTGTGTGTCACGTTTGACAAATCACTTGGTGTTTTTACTGGTTTACTGTAGTGTGGGAAATTCATAAGAACAGGAGGCTGAAAGGAGTTTTCTGGCTGGAGTCTATTCCTCTGCTATGGTTAAGAACAGCCCCACAAACCTCCTTTGAAAAATCTCAGGGACCCCTCTGTACGAACAAGTAACACATAAATAAATGGCTATTACCCTCACCCAAAAGGGTTTGCTCCAATATGAATCATAGTCAGCAGAACGTAAAAATATATCAACTAACGTCATTCCAGAGGGCCTACTAGCCCAGCATCCTCTCTGACTACAGCCCATAATGAACGTCAAGGGAAAGAACAGTGCAAGTATCTGGTGACACTTCCTGAAAATTCCCCATGACCTTCCTCAAATCAAGTACTGTCCACCCACTGGCTGGGATTTTTCTTCTGACATGCAGCAGCTTTTTCAGTCTGACTAGCCTCCTCACCACCCTGTGGCCAAGAGTTCTCCGGATTAATTATGTGCTGTGTGAAAAAGTACTTCCTTTGGCATCGGGGTGACAGCGCAGTAGTACTACTGTTGCGAAAACCAGTAACTGCAATGCTCTTATTTTACATTTTGGCAAGATATTTATATTCCATTTTCAATATTGTTTGGTTACGTTCTACAGGGAATAGAAAGAAATTCATGTTTTTGGCATCCCCTTGCCTTCTAATGTGCCTGCTCTGTATACATTAATCCTGAAATGGTTGCACGCTGTAACTGATTTCACAGGAGAGCGCTCTGTGCTACTATTGCTATGGTGCTCCTACTGCAGCAGAGTCAAGCCTATGCTGCCATAGGCTTTGTGCAGTGATGTATTTCGAGATGCTCTTACTGAACTGATTTTTCCCACCCACCATGAAAAAATAAGTACTTTGTTCCAAATAATTGCATGGCAAGCTCCCAGGGCAGGCCAGGAGAGTCACAGGTCTAAATAGACTGGGTTTCACACATCAGGAGGATTACACGTTTAAAGCAGACAGCCCTGCAGACCAAACAACTGACCACCATGTCTGTTGCTCTACTGTCAAAAAAGCAGTAAAGCATAGCTAATGAGTTCTTTGAATGAAAGGTGTATTTAATACTTAATAATTGACAATCTGCTCAAATTTTAGATTTTAATACTAGAGGAAGAAAGAAAAAAGTAATAATTTGGCAAACATGGATGAACCATACTAGCAGCATTAGAAAGCTTCTCTTGACTTCAGGAAACCCTGGACTGGGCCCCTCAAGGGGTTCTGTGACAGAGCCCTGGGAGGCGATACAACTGCTGCCAAGTGCAAAGAATTACTGATTGAGGTGATCTCGAACAGAGGGTAGAAAATAAATATAATTTATGGTGCAGACATTACATATGAAGTAAAACCTTCAGACTTTTGCTGTTATTAACTACTCTTTCAAAGGAGAAAGCAACAAATATTGAGATAGTCCCATGTTCCTATTAATCCCAGTTTTACTGCCCAGGAGATTGTGGGGAACATACCTGTTAAATTGTCGTCATCTTCTAAATCTTCTCTACATGCCTTATAGGACCCTGATCCTAGAGTGAACTGCCTATTCTAAACATACGCATGTAAACCAAAGCAACAGGAGACAGTAAGCGACTGAGTCAGCGAGAGAATCACCAGTTCAGAATCTGAACCTAGGAACCCTCATAAACATTCATGTGTAAGTCTGCTGAGCCCTTTGGACTTACTCACACAAGCAGAAAAACCTGTCAGATTAAGCTTTAAAATATTTCAGGTAACTACAGCATTTCCCTCCTCTATAGAGATACAGCAGTTGCTCTGGACTAGACCACTTCTTCAGCAAGCGCAAATCTGTGCTACGCTCTTTTAAATCCAGAGCAGTGAGACAATCTGTGACAGTAAAGAGACCAGGACTTGGATTCAGACAAGTTACGTTAATCATGATTTTTAAATGATCTATTTCCATAGCTGATGTGCATTCTAAATCATCTTGAAAATCTCAGACACAGAGCAGGACTCAATCAGCAGGAAATGCTGTGCCCTTAGAGAGGCTGTAAAATTGGACTGCACAGTGGTGGATGTATAGCTTAGTTCTTAATAAAAAAATAATTATGCCTCAATTTCAACGTCTCAGATGACTAAATCTAGGCAAAGACATTTTAAGGGCAAGAAAAAATTATCATAAAACATTTTAATTTCATCAAAATTATTTTCAATTACCGTCCAAAACCAAACCAAGAACAACATTAGAACTGAAGGAGCTTTAAAAGGATGTGGCAAATAATTCCCAAAGGGAGTTCATGTAAGTCAAAATCCAAACACAAACATAGCAATTATGCTGACTGTACCACATTTGGTAACTATCTCATCAGGAACAAAAATACAAATATTTTTGCATTAAAACGTCACATTTTCTTTTTTATTAACACAGTGGATTTGAGACTATAGAAAATCTAGCGGCTTCAATCATACTGTCTTCACTCTGAGTCCAAGCATGCTAGTTTTAGAATGAAAAATCTGCCAGAACCTTAATTGCACTGTTGTATAAATATATATTGGTTTAAAATTATTACATCAGTTACAACTACAATGCTTCACTCAAAAAGCGTGAGTATCCCGTGTCTTAAACTTGGCACGGCACTTTGCACAAGTGCCGTGTGACACCAAAATGTGTGTGAATGCACTTACCTGCTTTTGGAGTGATTTGTTCACTATGTATTAGGTATAAAAAAACTACACAAAGCTCAAGACTGTGAAGAATGAAGATGAGAACCTCAGCATGAGTCAAACTCCCATATTCTTTCATAACACTTGCAAATATAACACCAAAACAGCAATTAAAGCTGTGATAAGGCATATCAACCATTCAAAGCCCTACAGCTACACAAATAGAAGGCTATACAGAAAGACACATCTGCTCCTTCCCACCATAGTCTTGCCCTACATATTATTCATGACTCACTCTGATGCTCCATAAAGGCTTTCAACTCCACCTCCAACAGACACACACACACAAATGCAAAAAACATAAACCTAAGTGGCAGTTAGTCACCTCACAGTGATCTGATATGCTTTACTATCAAGATATCAGTCTCATGTTGCTGGCATCTAAAGTTAACCTACCTTAGCATTGCTGATGTCAATCTGAAAGGGCGACACAAAAAAGCCAACAGCCCAACACAGAAATAACCAGAGACACTGGTGGGTTTGTTGAGTTTTTTATCTTTTAACTCTTCCTAGGAATATTCTTGAGTGTTTTTCATAGCAGGTGAAATTTCGTAACAGATGATAATTTCTTTGTCTTTAGTCATCTATTTACTACACCATCACTATATAATGCCTACACATTGGAAGGTACACTCTTTCATGGGCACATCTTTCAAATTATTAAGTATATTTCAGACTATGAATTACTTTAAAAAATACCTGCTTGGAAACAAAGCAGAAAACTGCAAAAGAAAGAAAGCTCTGACTGCCATTTGTTAAAACATATCCATCTAATTACAATTTATGATTAAATCAGTGGAAAAGAGGCTAACTTAATGATTTACATCAAACAGAAGCAATTTTCAAGCCTGTGATGTACTCTAGTCATCAGTAAACATTCTGAAAGTATTACGAAGAAAGGCTCCACACGATTGTTTCCATTACCCTTATAAAAGATAAAGAGTATCTGTTCGAAATCAGGTTTCTTTTCATATCAGGTTCCCACTAAGTTTGTGAAGTCACCAGTAGGTTCATTAATAACAACTGCACTCCCAAACACAGCTTCCAAGCCAAATATATACAAAGAACCACAGAACCACTAAGAAACTAATCCAGACTTCCAGAATACACCAGAAGAACTGAGCCATTTAAAAAAATGGCTTTTGGCTCAAAGACTCCACCATACACTGAGATGTAAACCCTTGTCTCCTGTGAAATACTGCAGATGAATATTAGAAGAAGGGGGGCGGGGGAAATACCATATTCCACACACTGGCAGAAATAAACCATTTTGCAGCCTGAATGCTAATTAGAATAAACACTGTTTTGATTTTATTTCACAATACCTGGTGTTTCTCTGCCCAGGCATCAGTCATATTGCTCACATTTGCTTTAAGGTTTATGACTGTAACTAAGTCCACCTCATTTAATCATTCTAATAAATCTACACCTCAGTAGAAACCACTAAATGAGATATTAATAGCACACTAAATATACCTCTTAGACAGACTACACAAGTAAAATATTGAAGTACTATGAAAAATATTTGCACTTGTTTAAGTGCTAGACTTCTGTTCATTCCCTGCTACAGAGATATATGAAAAAAAGATCAGCAAACACACCTTGTCCATGCTTCAGAAAAATTGCCCATTTACCATTCTAGTATATTCAAGGACACTTCTATTTTTCTGATAATATATGAAGACTTCTACAGGCACAATTCATACTTTAAAACAAATATTTGAAACTAAACACCACGAGATAGGAAAAGGCTTGTATACTACACCTAGGTCTCCTCATACAAAAGAAAACAGATGGCAACAAAACATTGACGGTGACTCGCAGATTGTTCAGGCTGAAAAGTCAGATCTATAGCCCCTACAAAATCTGGCAGGTGGGGTTTTGTTGGTTTGTTTTAAAGCATTTAATCCTAAATGTCACCAATTATTTTAGGAAACCTGCTGATGTTTCAGTATATCTTGGCTCCTTTCCTGGACTTAGTCGGCAGTACAAGACATGCTCTGTAAGAGCCTTCTGCTGAACTGTAGGGCTGTACATCCCCCAGAAAAGATTCTCTACCATCTCACTAAGGTGAAGTGGGCTGTGGAGCACAGGGTCCTTCATGTTTTAACAAATGGCACATCCCACCTTGGTATGTCACTTGAACAGCATGAGGTGCAACACTGCCAAGTGGAACTGGAACTAAAACTCATCAAGACAAAAAGCAGAGAAAGATGTTGTCCCTGTACACGTTTTCCAGCCTCCCAGAGTCAAGCCCAGGTTTCACACAGAAACACTGCAACAGTACACAGACCGAAAGCCTCTGTAGTTCAAAGATGGTGTTTATCTCTCTCTTCAATATCCCCACTTCTTCGGCTAGAGTCGTAACAGAGACTTTTACTCATTTTAGACATGACAGAGTTTTACTCTCGCGCACGCAACCCTGTCTGCGGGTGACAGGTTATTCATAAACGTGGCTGTCCTCGGAAACTAAGACTTCTTTCATCTAACCATTGCCACTGAACACCCATCCCGACAGGCGCACTGCCAAATGCCATGTTGTACAAGGCAGTCGTTTGCCCACCACACATTTTTTTTTTAACTAAAACATTCAGTTGCTAAACCAATTTTTATCATCTTTCCCTTCTACCCTAAATTGTCTTTATGCTGCACTATTAAATCCCATCCTTAAGTTTAGTGAAATTACTCCAATTGTCCTTATTCCACTCTCACCTAAGAATTCTGTAATTCATTTACAGAATTCAGGTAAAAGGGCATAGCATGAGTCTTACATTACTCACCTACAACTTCTTCTGTTTCCCAAATCACTCTTAGGTCTTTTGATAATATTTTTTTTAAAGTTTCCTTCACAGAAAACAGCAAGTTAAGAAATCTGTAAATTCAGAATATCTCTCTCTTCAACTAGTTATACCTCTGTCCTCTGCCTTTAATGCTGTCATTTCTTCCAGCAAAGATCTCCCTATTGTACTTCTCATTTCCTAAAGAAATCCTAAAATATAATCTGTCTGATTGTGGGTCCGGTATTCTGTCAAATTTACCAAAGGCAATGGCACAGCATCGTACTGCCTTGTCCTCTCAGCTCACCTCTGCTTCATTCCATTCTGATCTACTGCCAAAATTTCAGTGTCTGAGGTGCTACAGCCCACTTCTTACAGCGAAATTTAGAGCATCCATAGGAAATAAGTCATATTTGTCTCTATTACATGGTCTCACTCTCTATACATTGGTAACTCTTCTTGCACTCATCTCCACTTCTCTTTCCCTTTTTATGTCACTTAAACCATGTCAGTATCTTTTTTAATGCAGAAGTGCATTTGGTCTCGGTCTGCGCCTTTTTCCACTACCTCCCTCCCTGACAGTTTCCACATCTAGCTTGACACAATCCGGTCCTTTAATTACATAGTCTCGTCTACCACATTTACAGTAAAGCAATTCCTTATGCATGAAATTTATTTTTCTACTCAAGAAGTGTGACAGCCTGATTACACAGGTGTTTTTCAGGTTGTTTTTTTTTAAGTATTTGGTTTCCTATTGATCATTGGTTTTTGTTTTCATTTCTAAATCCTCAGCAATCATAATACTCACATTGAGACAATTTCCATCCTTTTTACTTCTCCACACTATTCACAAAAAATGCAAACATCACAAATTCCTGCCAGAGTAATTTCACTATATTTAGTTCACCATGTTTAATTTAACTACACATACGTTTTCTTTTCTAAAATGCAAATAACAGTATTCTAGAGTTTCTGTAAAGACTATCACAGTGTTATACAGTACAGTCAAAGAGGAACATTACTCTGATTTTACTTTTTATAACATTGCTAAAATAGTTCGTTGAAATAGATTGTAGAATCAAGCACAAAGCCAGTCCTTTTCTCTCATCATAAAATCATCATTTTTCTTGTTATGGTTTTGCTGGAAAATATTAATAATATTTCTTATTGAATTACAGAGATACGTTATCTCAGTAGTAGTTGGAACAAGTGTTTTGAGTATGCACACATCTATAACATGTAAACATGTATAAAGCGCTTGCAGATAACTTGAGGGGAAATGTTTATTATATCTTCAGATGATATTACATTAAATTTATTGCCCTGGCTTATGTCTATTTTTTCCTAACCTATGATGCCTGAAGATATAGCCCCAAAACTACTACAGGACAACATAAGCAGTTTACAGTTGTCTTGACACATCCACACCTCTTCCTTTGTGCCAAGCCTAGCATTCGTGCAAAGAAACCAGTGTGACTGTGACTGGTAATGTATCACTGCTACACTTGGAAAAAAGAGGCTAAAGTGTGGTTTCTGGTGTTACCACAGGCAGAATGGGAACATGCATTCAATTTGCAATCCAAACTTGTAAAAACCTCAAGCAACCATAGAACCACAGGCTGAGAAACTCAGACCACTACTTTACATTGACCGATTTATTATTTACTGAAATGTACACAATTCTATTAGCGGGTTTGCAGTAATAACTATTCCATGCAGTGCCAGATTATTCTTATCCCTAGAGACCTTAATAATTATTAGACTGCAACCTCCTTTCCATAATTTCCAGTTTCCTTTCCAATTTATGCTTCCCATTCAGAATATAAGAATGCGCTTTGTTTCCACTATTTCCACAGACACCTGTCTCAAAAAGGCAACTAAAACTACATTCACATGTAGTGATATTCAAGGTGCATAATAAAATGT
This sequence comes from Falco peregrinus, assembly GCF_023634155.1. Taxonomy (NCBI): domain Eukaryota; kingdom Metazoa; phylum Chordata; class Aves; order Falconiformes; family Falconidae; genus Falco; species Falco peregrinus. The sequence goes on from NC_073729.1 coordinate 16,677,847, forward strand.
GCAATTCAAGGCACACTAAAAAATATATGTAATATATATTTTTTCCACAACTCAGATTTCAACAGAATATTGAGGGGAAATCATTACTGCATTTCTCCCGTGCAATTTCGCGACTTCAACATTATTAGATTAATAAATATATAGTAGGAATTTCACTTTGAGTTTCTGGCACATCAAATGAAATACCCAGGTGTGCAAATGAAGAAAACCAGTGTGAAAACACAGTTTTTATGAACAAATCCGAACATGCCTGTTTCAAAGAAATATTATTAAGGGTTTATCTTGTTGTATTACCCTCAGAAAAAAAAATATCACCACCGTCAGACAGGCTGTTCACTCAGACTTCCCTGAAACTATAGTAGTCTATGCTGCAATTTACATTTACTGTAATCAAAAACTAAAAACATACCACAGTGAGTTTCTCCCGTGTCACCTGCTGATCTTCAATATAGACAGACAGAGGGTTAACTTGCCCTCCCTTTTCATAACATTTTTGTTTTCCTTCTTAAATCCTTACTAACCATTTTAGAGTTTAAAACACAAGGATGCACCTGTGCAGAGGGACAGTATCCAAAAAAAGTGATACCAAAAGCAATCAAATGGTATATGCAAATGCAGTAGCTGACCAGCTAATCCTGGTGAAGAACTTCAGCCTGAACCAGGAATGACATCAATCGTCATTCTCCTTTAAGGAACTGCTTGGCCAAATTACAACATTCTGGAAAATTCAGCCTCTTATGCCCCCAAACTTTGCAAAATATTTTACCCAGTACATTCCTCAACTTCGATAGCTATCATTTTAAAAAAATAATTTGTTAGTTTTTTATTACTGTAATTCTCTTTATAAATTCAGAAAGTATGCAATTTCAGATGAAACAATAGACTTTTGTAAGACAAATATAGTTCATATAGTACTTCATGACACAACCTTCACTAAGCCAACTATTCAACATATTCCTTCCTCTGTCTTTATATTATTTGCTTTTCTTTCTGTACAGAAAGAAAACCAAAAAAACTCATGATAAATAAATGATCTACCACTTCACAGAAAGCATGGGTGGCTATCAGTATTTCTTGTTTACATAACTGAGAAATCTTCAAAATACACATTTAAAGGTAAAGATTTTAAAAGTAAAAATAAAAAAATTAAAAATCCCTATTCCAATGCAAGTAATCAAATAACCACCATATGATGTTAGCGTAAAACACAATTATCCTAATTTAAAAGGCACCTGATTAAATCTTAAAAGCCAAAGGTGACAACACATACCATCCACAGTTTATAAAACAATGATCACTTAATAGCTGATACTAGCTCAAATGACAGTATAAGGTGACAGTAAATGAAAAGTTCTTCTAGCATTCCAAGAACTATTTCCTTCTTGCTAAGAATTTATGCACAAATCAATTCCCATCATCTCCATGCATACTCCATTTGCCAGCTGATAAATCTTACAGCAAATGATTGACAGAAGCCAGCCATCACACGTTACCAGAACATAGGTGAATGTCAGAAAACATTACCAGAGTTTGCCACTTTCACAGTGTTTCTAGATCCACCGACTTACCTCGGCAGATGGTCCCGTTGCCCACATATCCGGGTTTGCAGGTGCAGCTATGTCCCCTGACAGTGTTCGTGCAGATCGCATTCTCATCACAGTTATGCTGCCCGCTGCCACACTCATCGTGCTCTACAGGAGGAAGGGGGAAAAGGGGCAGGGGGAGGGAAGTGGAGGGGGTAAAAATTACAAGAGACAGTGAGCTTTGCAGTGTGATGATGTGGCATTTAAAACCCAAGTGGAATAACAAGGTTGCCACAATGGCTGAATGCTGGGAGTTGGTGCAGGAGGCAGCTATGGGCCTGCTTCAGTTATGAAACTCAACATGTGCCTGGTGACAGTAGGTTATTTAGGTTCAACAACAGGAAAAAGAAGAATCAGTGAGGAGGCAAAGTATGTCTGTGACAAAAACCCACAAAGAAGATTACCACTGAAAAATATCTGCTGTGAAGACTAACCTTCACATCGCTGTCCATCACCAACGGTAACAAGCGTTAATACAAGGTAAGCAAATACAAGAGGGGCCCTAAGTGCACGTCCTTTAAATGCGCAGTTCAGTTGTCACAGCCACTTGCTCAATGCATGCTGTGCCGACTCTCTAGTAGCATGTAAAAACATTTTACATTTTTAGAGCACCATTCACACCGTCGAACCCCAAAGAGGCTCCCAGACACATGGGCCATACTTTGCTTTCATCCAGCAACTCTAACTGCTGCCCCTGAGCCTAATTTGCTGCAGCACCTGCACTTTACTCTCCTGCTACATGTGGTTCTAGTAAAGCATCAGTCAGAGGGGGCAAGCTACCTGACCCTGAAGTTTCTCTCTTCCTGCAATTACTAGAAGCTTCCCTCATGCAGCAGGATTGCAAAAAGAAAGCCTGAATATTTTACACTTTTGCATGGGTGGATTTACAGATTTGTTCAGTGGAATCAAGAGGATGCAATGAGATTTCCTAAAACCATGCAAAGGACAATAGATATAACCAAAAACCAGAACCTGGAACCCTTCTCCGTAGCCTTCATTTCTGCAACTGCAGTCATCGGGGCTAGCAACCACGTGCTGAGAGGTAAAAGGTACCCCTTTTTGGAATCAAGGACTTACTTCAGTATCCTAGTGAACAGGGGGTATCCAAAGGACTACAGACTGAATTTAGCCTTCTGCAGACCACAGAGAGAGGTAGTGCCTCTAAAACATGAGGAAAATACTAATTTTTACAGACTCTGAATTAAGCCCTTTAGAAGGGCCTCTCCACTGAGAACAAGAGGATCACAGGCTTCCCAGGCTACCGTTCACCTCTGCAATGCCCTCACTTCACCGTAGTACAGAATGACAGCCAACTTCAAGATAACTCAAGACACATGTAGATTTGAATGGTGGGTTCTGAGAAACCCTCCAAACTAAATGCTTCTGGAACACCGTTGATAACTATCTGCAGAACATATATCCAACATATGTTTTCTATTTTTCAAATATATTTGACAAGAAAATGATATGGATTGCAACCATTTTCTTTTAAAGAGCATCAAAGCAATATATCACTCGCTCACACTTTGCTTTTAGCAAGAAACTCTCTCACACACACCCTCAAACGTGCCTGGCTTTAGCTGATAAATTCAGGCTTACATTTATACTTGTTAGTTTATGTTTGTCCCTAGCTCTGCTTAGTAATTCACTTCCGCTCCATGCCAGTTTCCAGATGCCTTACATGTTTTGAATGCCAGGCTTCTTCAAGGGCTGCCTCTTCTCTGCTTCATCGTTTAAGGAACAGTACCACAGCCTAATTCTTGCCACTGCGGTCTTGCGGTGCTCAGACTGCCAGATCAGACACAAAAAGCATCGAGCTACCCTCCAAGGCAGTGCTTAGCAGGCAGCCGAACAATGCTTTCTTTTAAAAGAGACTCTATATATCCCTCCCTCCTCTTACTACTTTTATTAGTTATTGCCATTAGCTTTCACATGTTGGTATTCAGACTATAATGAGAATGCCTTTTCGCTAGGCTGATGTACACACAAGAACATTCTTACTCAAACAAGTGCCAGAATTAGTTGATTACCTTCTCAGCACTTCAAGTATAAACAAAAGATATCCCAGTGGTAACATACGTGTTTTGCCAAAACACACAAGAGATTATACTCTGCTGTGTTGTTCTAGGACTTTGACAATGTAAATCATTGTATTTACCACTCCTGCAGATGTACAGATGCTGGCAATATTGAAAGATTTAGCACAGACAAAGCTGCTTTCCCACAGTCATATTTCAAACAGAGGTCAGTTTTTTCTAAGCTGATATAATTTGAAGAGCTAGTAACAAATGTGACCACGAGAACCTGCCCTTCATGAGACATGCTGATGCTGCTAGGACAAAGAGGACTAGGGGAACCTCGTCTGCATGAGAAATCCTAAGATTTCTTAGCAGCAATATAGCTGCAATGATGGGAACTTTAAATTAACTTTTCCCTGGTGTAGAGATGTCTATAGATGATGTTGCTACAGGCCTAATAAGAATGAGGAAAGCATTGATTTTCTGTCATGGTACAAAAATCTTTTAGTCCAGATAGAAAAATCCTTAAGATTCTGTCAGTAGTGAGTTATCCTGGGTTTGCTTCTCCCTCACAAGAGATCATCCTTTGGAGCACTTGGTGTTCACATCGGGAAGCGAGCATGGAAAGTGGGCTCAAGTTTTATTTAAACTCAAAGGAGATTACAATTAATTTGCAAAGAACATTGCTTTATTACACAATGCACTTTCCAAAATCCCCCATTCCAGCACATCAGATAGAACCTGCTTTTGCTTTAATGTTATAGTAAATACTGTCTGACTAGATGGCCATCAAAAACTGGAAGAGAAGGACAAGTGGAAGGAGTCACAAAGAGTACTATTCCAAACCACCAAAAAGGGAAGAGCAGTGACAAAACCCTCAAAGTCATATCTTATTGTTACTATTTCCCTCACAGATGAAAATGAGAAGCACAAGAAAAGCGGCTCTGAAAGGAGGAAAAAAAAAAAAAAAAGAAGATATATGTGTGTGTGTATTAAAAAAACATGCTAAAAATGACTATGTATATATGTTGCCATATGCTGCCATGGTCAGGAATAAAACTGACATCATTAAGTTTGAAGTCATCCATCTCTCTGTGACTTCTATTTGTAACGTAATATACACAAAAGGAGCTTAAGATCAAAGACAAAAGAACTGGCTGGCTTACTGAGGACAGTACTGTAGAATGCAATTCCCTGACCCAAATTTTACTCCCCTGGACTATTAATAACCATTTGATATAACAGATATAACAATAACAGGCACTATTTCTGAACAGTTACAGCAACAGCACCATTCTTAGCTTACACACAAGTTAGTTTATTTATGAAGTATCTTTTTTATTATTAATTTTGATTTTTTATTACCTTCAGCATTAGTATTTCTGTTTACTCAAGAATCCTGGTTATTGCTGCCTCTGTTCTGTGCTTTATCTGTGTTAAAGCTGTGAGATCAGTCAGATTTTTGTGCCTCTATTTCCTCTCTATAAAATGAGGATATTACAATATTCTTTTTTTTCCCCCCCTATGTTTGTCGTTCTTCTGAAATCCTCAAATACTCAAGATGTTACAAAAAAAACTAAAGAATCTCATTCCGTTGCAAAAAAGGAAGAATCAATTACCAACTGCTAGTTTACCTTCTACTTAATTTATTTTTCCTGCAAGCAGAGATGAGGTATGAAAGGACATATCATCTCTGAAGCTACAGCTCACCTGCTGCTCATTCCTAGCCACAAAGGCCTAGCCACCTAAGGCCAGCAAACTACACGCTTAAACCAAACATTTTCCTTCTGGATTTCCCAAAATTTTCATGAACTTTTCCAAAATCCTCAAAAGTATCTTATTTTCTGAGTTCACACCTGAACCAGGCCGCCTCGTGAAGCGAAGACTATAAAGTTCATTCTTTCCTCACCCTTTACCCGAGGATGTCCATCTGCCTCCAAAAGCACTTGAAAGATCACTATGTAACAAATTAGTCACCCTTTTAGAAAAGCCTATCTCTGCCACCTGCATTGTATGACTCTCTGGAATCATGACACGTATCAACTATGGGTGTCCTCTGCACATGCACTAAGCAATGCTTCAGTTCTGAAGAACCAAGGTCTTTAAAACCAAATTTCTACAGAAAACTTCCATTTGAAAAAGCCGTCACTGGTAGGTCAACCCTGGTTAACTACTTGCCTCAGGCAACTGAAATTACATCAACTGGAACAGAAGTCCACTCTGATAGCACTGCAGGTCTGGGGATGCTGATGTTTATACATGGGTGGTGTTACACGACATGCACAGTGGTTGAAGATAAGTATTATAGTTATCACTGCTTTGTTCACAAGCAACCTAATAAGTTTACCTTGATGATGAGAACACTGACGAGCTGACAGAATGTGTTTCAATATTACATGGCCTTACAGAGATAACAATCATACAAAAAGCAAAGCTAATTCACCAGAAAACAGTTTAAAGTAGATGGTTAGTTGCACAACCTATTATAAAAAGCACGAACGCATCCTACAAATAGCAGAAAACCACCATGTACCAAAACACAGGCTGATCTGTAAGCATCCTGATATTAGGGCACACACAGTATCTCCTTTTTCTTGACATCCCAGAGAAGAAACAAATTACAGCACAATGGCAAAACACAGACCATTTGCCGTTATTCAGTAACATGAAATGAATAAGAAACCGCTGAAATAAGCACAATTACCAGACTGCCACAGAGCAAGCTGTGACCACAGTGCATCCCCCTGTGCTGCTGTGTGTGCTCGAGGTAGATGGACCCCAACCAAGCAAGCAGCACACCACACCACCACCTACAACATCAACAACCGACACCAACTGTGTAGACACGCAAAAAGAACAGTTGAATAATACCTGAGGTAGCAGAAGATCAGAAACACAACTAAACTCCATGCCTGCCAACAGAATATTCACTACAAAAGGTCAAGTCTCGACTAATATCTATATTAGCTACACCTTCAACAACAGCAGAATAATCAATCATGATGCACTTCAGCTGTGAAGCCACTTGCCTAAATTTTAAACAGACCTTTATCTTTCTTCAAAATACAAGTACCTATTCAGGCTATGAAGTTAAAGCACCTGTGGGTTGTAGCAGCTCCTGCAGACCTGAAAGGAGCAAGCATGCCAGCTGCTCCACAGTTAATATGTAACCCTACTGATGGGCGATCACTTCAGCTTAAAGTATAGAAATATTCAAACAAGGACAAAAACATCAGAAATCTCAAGGCACCTGTATTTCTGTCAAATCTTCCATACCCCTATTTTTCTAGCCTAATCTTATGGAGGAATCATGTAACTGCTTTTGTTTTGTGATACTTGAAAAATACCTTCTGTTCTGAGCTCAGCTGAACTGGAAGAGTGCAGAAGGAAAAGCGCTGGGGGCAGGGGGGAGTGTGCCATGCAAAGCTTTTTGTCTGCCTTAAGTCATGTATTCTGCATAAAGCCACCCACACCATATTGCAAAACTGTTTATAAGTAAACACACATAAAAATAATTCAGAACACGTCCAAAGTGAAAAAGGATTTTTGTCATGCATTTATAGATACAGACGCACAAATACCTAAATGTATAAATAAACCATCATAGGTAAATACAAAATTTCCCCACTCATATGTACATGAAATCTAGTGTTTGTGACAGGTTCTAGGCAGCTCTGACAATTAGCATCAGAAGAACTGTCACTAATAAAAAATGGCATATTTCTATACTCTTGAAGTTGTGGGTATTATAAATATCCACATTTTTACTTAAGAGATCTTTTCAATAAAATCTTTTTCTATTCATTATACAAGAGGAAGATGCCTTTGCTTATATTTCATGTGTATAATTTTTTAAATGCATCTTTCAGAGGTACTACAGAATTTCTAGGATGCCTCTGCTTTCCTGTGCTGAAAGACACAACACCGTTAGACTTACTGGATTTGTATGGGTTCTAGAAACAGCATCTACTTGGCTTTAGCTTTCTCTTTTCGTTTGTTGTTTTTGGGTTGGGTTGTTTGTTTTTTTTTACTTTTCTGCACATGCTTCGAGTAACTCAAGTACTTGCATTTTTGTACACTTTGTCTAAAATATTTACTAGAAAATTAGAACCACAGACTGAAAATATATAGCAAACAATACATGATAAAGCTAAGAACCTTTTGGTCAAGAGTCATAACTAACTATAACATCAAGATATAGCTTTCCCTTGCACAGCTCTAAAGCCCATAATGGATTTCAAACATAATTTCTAAAAGATACATTTGACACAGGATTTATTTTTCAGCAAGAGTGCCGACATTTTTATCTTTATTTCCTCTAAATACAGAAGCTCTCAAAAAAGGACCAGCACTGGAATGCAATTACTGGAGACATATCCCATTGAATGGTCTTTCACCATAGTTACTCTCACTTCTCATTATAAGAAAAGCCCCCAATTTAAACACGCTTACAAGATGGAAGCATTTTTCTGTTGTAAGGATTTTCTTCTATTAGCTCCTCAAAGCCTTCCTACTTAATAACAAAACATTCATCACTGGAAAACATTGTGCAAAGATTCTGACTATTTCTATTTATCCTTATTTTTACAAGATTGAAAGGAAATCTAAGTTGATCTATAATTAGTGAGAAGACAGTCAGCTTCTGGGGTACGTAACCAAAAATGTAGCAAACACTTTTATACACCCAGAGACTTGTAATAGAGAGACAACTCACTTATGGAATAGCAAGGTCATCAGGTGCTACCACTGTTTATTAATACAGGGGCCATTTATGTAGAATATATGCCCTAATGCAAAATTAATTAGCTATCTGGCAACAGCTAAGCAATGGCCTTTGAAAACTCAGAAAGGAGAAAGCCACCTCTCCAAATACATTTTAAAAGAAGCAATCTTTTTTTGCATGGCATTAGGATGGATTCACATATCTCTGTAATAAATAAGGCTGTACAAATGAGAGCTTAAAAATTGAATTTAGGAAGAATTGTGGACTTAGTGGAATCAGGATTTCAGTTCACAAGCAGTTCCGATGAAACAAAAGGGTGAGCTTTTAAATAGACTGAATAAAAGGAAGCATTATTCTCAACACACAGGAAGAATCTTCCCCAGAAAACCAGGGCAATTAGAAACAAGATGCATACATCAAACAAGAAATTACATTGCAGATGGTAAAGTGGTGAAAAATAATAGCTAACTGTGAATCCAGAAAACCCGGGGGGGGGGGGGGGGGGGGGGGGGGGGGAAAGATAAAGAAAATCTGCATTTTCCCCCTATAACAAGATTTAAAAAAACAAAGTAAAGTTTATCTATGCCCATTCTGAACTTCAGTCACCCAGGCTCACCCTGTCCATTCCTACAAGTAAAGAGAAGGAACAGGGTGCAGAACAGAAAAGCTCCACTGTTCCTTGATGTAAGGATATGCTGCAACTTTCCCCTTATGAGCAGTCAAACATACAATACTGCCAGAAATATCAGAGTTGCCATTCTTTTAATAAGAAACTAAAATGCTATTGTAATTTATGACACAATGAACGGCTTCTGGTGTTAAACATGAAATTATTTAGATTACATTCTAAAAGAGTGTGGACATGTGCTGCTCTTGGGTAATTAGGAAGAAATAGTGGGATTTAATTTTAATATAAAATTCTGAATGTGCATGCAGTTGCCTCTTGAAATAAAACCTCTTAAAATGTTTCCTTTTGTATTATCAACTAAAATTTTTTCTTTGGCTTTCTGGCACCTGGTTAGATTTTGGTCACATATGCTATCTACAATCAAGTTTATAAAACAAACTACTAATGCAAGCCATGCTTACTCTTTTTATTCTATATTTTTCTAATTTATTCAAATAAACCAATCTGCCTAGAACTGTCCTGAAACCAACATAACAAAACAGTAAGATTCATGTTCCTAAACTGGTGTTTAGAGAGAATCCCTGAGATTTGTCTCAGTGATTCATTTTCAACTTTAATTATTAGCTGGCTTAGTTTAGATTTTCACACTACAAAGGAATCTTCTTTGTAGTCATGTATTAGAAGATCATAAACAAAACCAACATCATGTTATTTGTGCACTTAATGTGTATCATAACTAACCTGATATATAGATATATCTAGGGGAAAATGCACTAAAACTACTATCTCGTCCCAAAGAGGCTAGCGTGCCAACGTGGGTAATAATGACACCTGTACCTCAGCTGGTATCATCTCAACATCCAGGGAGTGAAGCCTTTACAACTCATGCCGTCTGCACTGGGATGTTTTGCCTTCTTTATTTCCCCTCAGCAAGAAGCAGATTCCAGAGATGAATGCAAAGATTTATATTCTGTTCCAGTATATAGAACATTCATTACTTCTTGCCAAAAAAATGACCTTGCTAATGACCCTTATTCCTATGAAACCCCTAAGTTCCACTCTTATGTTACATATATGGATAGAATTACGAAGAACCGTGGGTGACAAAAAGATATACTATAAAAAAAGAGGACACAATTTTTTCAGAGACATTTGTAGTACACAAAACATTTCATAAGCCAATGTTTTTCATACGGAGCTTTTGTTTTCCCTTTTACACCTACCTGAATTTAACATACAGAAACCTAAAGTGTATTGAGTTGAAACTATTTTTGAACAGCCAAGACAGACGCATTTACTGTTAAGTTTGGATGATCTGTGCTCTTTAGCATTCAAATTCAGTTTACAGTTTCAGTCTTTGCCTTCACTTCATCCTGTTAAATCCATTTTTCATATTACACTCTAAAAGATGTGAACAAACACAATGCATAAAAGCAAAAGTCAGGTTCTCTTTGAAATTAATAAACTATCCAAAACACTTCAAAAACTTTCTTTTGTATCAACACAAGACCTTTTCTGGCAGCTATTCAACATCACAAGCAACCTAAAGAGTGTGTGCCATGTAGCCAGTTCTACAACCCAAAGGATTTCTGCTCTACCAGGTCCCCTCTTGCATTGAAGGTCTCCATGTCATCCTCACAGTTTTTGAGAGGGACAGACAAGAAGTGCACACACAATTCAAGACACCAGAATATCACGGATTTATACAATGGCACAATAACATTTTTCGTTTTGTTCTCAATGCAGTTCCCAAAGGATCTCCCTTTTCTGCTCATCTTTGACCACAGTTAAGCAGTGAGCTAGTATTTCCAGAGAACTATCTGCAGTAATTCCAGTATCTCTTCTCTGAATGGTAATGGCTAATTCAGAGCATTTGTATAACATACCTATCTTCATTTTCTTTTCTCTTTTCTTGTTTTGTTTTTACCCAAGGGAACAGTACTTTATACTCTGCCCCTCTGTTCTGGCTCACTACTTTTGAAAAACAACTACCAATAGTACCCGTATAACATTTGTTAGGGAGTGGGAAGCCAGACATTTGGTTTTATTGTGTTCTGAACACAATACTAAAAAAAGAAAACCAGAAAGCAGGGGAAAAGAGGAAAATCAAAAAGTGAAATCCTGAAAAACCATGTTGAAGGCTTGGACACATTGCACCCTGATAAGAAGCTCCCTAAGTCAAAGTGAAAACAGCATTGAACAAGCTAGGTCAAGTGTTTGAAAATCCAAAAACCACTGGAAGTGTACACCATTGTTTTCTTTACATTTAAATTTTATTTCCCTAATCTTTTCAAATGTGTTTGAGTAGACTTGTCAAATTGGTAAAGGATATTAAAATAATTTTATTATTACAGAACAGCAGCTATCAGATCATTAGTGTGAAGAGTCACAGTATCAGGAGGGGTTTTGACATTGAATTTCCATGTCATATATCCAGAGAAACGTTAATATTGACATACACAGGAATTCCAGAATGTATCCTTAACAAACAAGCAGGCTGGTATTAAAATGGCAATCCACCTGACATACTCTCAATTTAAACTGGATACACTTTGCTGCAGTTGTGTGGACTTCTTTTTGAAAGCCAGATTATTTATGTTTGGATGCAGTATTGTCTAGTTGCCTAATGCTGACAGGTGATCATCTTCAGAAAAAATATCAGTATGCAAACACTACACAGTAGGACAGCTTGTATGACTGCTAGAGGGTAAATAATCCATTACAGTTTCCACAACTTCCACCTCGACCTATTTCTCACATGACAGAAACATGAGCAGCAACTTTCTCATTAGCAATGTGTATCTTTAATTCTAACACTTGCCAATAAATTCTGAGCACAATTGTGGAGACAGGCATCAAATTCAATTCAGACCAGATCTAGACAAGAAATTCATTACAAGAGTTTGGAGAGGTCTGCATATCACAGATCTTGAAATGCAAATGAAAAAATTACACTAAGGATGAAAACACGCTCCACTGTCAAAAAAGCTCTTTTGTTATCTTTGTGCTTTGAAGAGCTTGGAAATTTATACCAGCAGAAGAATGAACTCTTTTGCAAGTAGAGTTTGTCACCGAGCAAAGCACTGGTATATCCATACCATTCAGTCTGCAGGACTGAGGCTGAAATCGATGAAGATTAGATGATCTTTCAGAACTAGAACTAAGTAGCAAGGATTACCTGTTTTCAATCGTAAAGATTCAGACTAATTCCTAAATTTAACGGTAATAGAGTGCATAGGGCTTTGCTTCTGGTCCTACAGCTCAGAATTAATCTCTCATTATGCAAACTTTTGCACAGGGTGAAGGAAGCACACAGCATATTGCTAATGAAACACAGCCCCACAAAACCACATTTTTAAGACTAAGGGATATCAACAATTAAGTCAAAGTCTCCAAGGAACATGAAAAGGTTCACGAAGTTAACACAAATGTAATACGTTATGCATGGGAAACACACGTGGTGTTGAAGAACAAATAGCTACACCCTCATCTTAAAGAAACCAAAGCATCTTAAAGTGTCTCTTCTTATGGGATTTATAAACCAGAACGATCAGTTTATGCACTGCGTTCCAGAGGTTTGCAGTAATCTGGTCTGCATGCCAGACATTTATTTATTTATTTAAGGAATCCAGAAGGAATTCCAAATTTCATAAAAGATGTATGTCCTTGAGGTGCAGTGGTCAGAGCAAAGGTCCATATTCTGGAAGCACGCTCTATTCTCAGCTCTCTCACACACAGAGTACTTCACACAAGTTATCATGCCTGAATCATAATGCACACCGATATTTTTTAATTGGAACATGCTAGGCAATGTGGTCATCTTATTATTACGGGATATTAAATTTCTAATACAATCCTTATCTTTTCTGCCAAGTAGTTAAGCATCAAGGCATTGAGCTTTTAAAAGGCACCTTGATTGTGTATATTGATTTGTATATTTGCTAACCACTAGTTATTCCAAATTTCTCTAAGGAGCTATTGCTTTTCTTGACATAACTACAAAGCAGAGAATTTAATACAGAGAGCAAATAAAGCCTTGAACTCAATGTGATGTACCACACTGAATGAGATCAGCTACACAGTTCCAGCTAGACTGGAGCCATGACATTAATATTGATAGAGGAATGGCCCGGGAAAAAAAACCAACCCAGTTCTATGAAGTTCTCAGGTTATCTAAATCATAGGAAATTCACTTAGGAAAATAAAGCAATCACACATAATGACACAACCTGAAAAAATGAGACTTTGTCTAGTAGTTGCCACTGCCTAATTCACAGTTTTCAGGAGAGGTGCCTGTTACCATTATAACTTAAGATACAGTTTTATTTTGCCACTGTGTTGTTAAAAGCAGGTCCAAGGACCTGCACTGTGTTGGAAAAGAAACCCTAAAGCAATATGTGCTGATTTATTTATAAAGCAATATAACTTGATGTAAAAGGACAGACTGCTTTTTATCCATAAAATTTTGAAAGCTGCATATTTTATGAAGCTGATATCAGAACCTCCTCTTTCAGGTATTTTCAGGTCAACAATAGATAAAAGCTTTATTTTGCAGAAATCTCAAAATCACTAACACAAGAGAGTATGAAATAGACCTCTGGATGCAATTTTTAGCCAACGTTTCTTCATGGCTTGATGAACTTCTACTGCTGATACAAGTTTAAAAGTGTTTCAGATTTCAGCATTCCATGATGCTTTCACTTCCACATTAAAAACAAAAAACAACAAAACAACAAACAAAACCAAAAACGACAAGCAATATATGCCCTATTTCAAACTCGCACAAGTCTGTTAGTGCTATTGCAGTACAGTAAGGTGGATGTTTCTAAATGAACCCGCATGTGTGACAGATGTGTCAATCTGCTGATAGAAGAACACATAAAACCACAGTTAAGGTTCTACAACAAAATTCAAGCATAATGAGGACAGGACACATCTTATTTCTTTGCATGTATCACAGATGCAATGACAAAGCTTGTGGAGTGTTGGAGCATGTATTACAGGTGATATGAAAGTCACAAAGACTTTGCATACTTTTCTCAATTTTCTGTTTACAAAGTTGGAAAGTTAAAGAGTCCAGCCGTTAGGTTCCCCTGCAGACTTCGCACCTTTATGTTTTATGTACAAGCTTCTAATTAAGCATATGCTGCAAAAAGGCTGGACTCCAATATATTTTAAGCTTCTGACAGAGTAAAGATGGACTGTTGCTTCTTACTGAAAGTAAACAAAATATTTGCCTAGCTGCAGCTCAGCCAACAAAGCCAGTGAGTGCTGACTGAGATTCTCAAAAATGGATGTCTACAAAGTGGCTTCTAAGACAGTATTTAGGCATTTAAATCACTAAATGGCTCGCTTTCTCAGAGTGCTGAAAAGCTAACTTCGCCTAGTGTGTTTAACTAGGACAAATGGGTTCTCAGCACTTAAGAAAAAGTAAGTCTAGTTCTTTATGTCACTCCTGTGTACTAGTCTTCAATATACTCCTTTAGCCTCACAAAAATACTATGGAATTTTTACACAGAAGGAAGTGATCAAATCATTTTACCCCCTAAAGAGTGCAACTTCAGCATTGTATTTACTCTCAACCCACAAATTCAATTTTTATTTAAAAGCAGAAACAACAACTAGTGCATCATCATTTCCTAAGGCACCTATGTTTTTCCCTGGGGATATTCTACCATAAGAGCGATCACAATAGACCATACTTCTCTTATGAGATATGACAAGATCACAACCTGAGTTCCTTTGGCTGCAATTATACCTTCTTATATCAGCAAAACACTGTATAGTATGAAGACCCCACTGCTGAGACAAAAGATAAAGCAAACAGAATTTATATGCTGTACATTTACCAGAGGCTAATGACATACAACTTTATTTCACATTTTCATCTCAAGTAAAAATTAATAAAAATTACTTAGATACACAAATGTATTATCCACGACACAGAAAAAAATGCATGGTTGGTTGATGCTCATTCAAACAGGGAATTCTCTGCTCCAAACAGGGGCTTCTGCTCCAAATGCTTTAAAAAAGTCACAGACAATCACAGAGAAGTGATAAAAACCTCTATGTATTACTATGCAAGAAAAGTGGGGATCTAAGCATGGGATTCTCCAAGAAAACTGATGATGCAAGGTGTCTTTTCCCCAAAAAAGCTTAGAGCATAATTTTAGGGAGGACAGAGGCAGTAACGTGACATACCTAAAATCGCCAAACAGCATGGAAAGCACTGCAGAACTACACTGGAGATTCAGAGCAGGGGTCCCCAGGGGATGAAGTCACATTCATTTTCTAGCTCCCTTTTCACTGTGACTCACAAAGTGCTACCCAAAGTGTCTCTGCTGCAGGTACTAGGATACTGCATTCAACCTTTGGCAAAGCATGAGATAATTAAAAAGGAAAGCAAAACACCAGGTGTGAAAAATGTCTGCAAAAATCAGTTTACAGAAGGCACAATGAAATTCTTGCTTAGCTTGAGTAGCTAATACTGACAAGGCAAATCCACATATATGCACCCAATGAGACAGAGAACGTGGGGTTAAACGGCTGCATATCATGAGGGAGCACAAAACTTCAGGGGGAGGATTAGAATATTTCACCAGAAAATGTGAGACAGAAGTCAGAGAATATGAGAAATGAGAATCAAGCAATGGTGAACTTGGAAAGAGCAAGCTTCTTGTTCACAAGAAACAACCTCCACAAAACACGTGTAGCTATGCCTATCACACGCTATTGTACTGCTTAAAATTTAATTTCAGCATACATTCCAGGGAAGAAAAGGAGGATTATATAGAGCACTCCAGCTCAGATAAGGCAGCAATGATGCTGTTTAGTTAAACTGAGCACAAACCTTCCTGCAAAACATGCCCAGGGGAGAAAGCACAATCCTGGGGCGAGAAGATCCGACACAACCTGAATTCCTCCCCTCTATCATTAACAGACTACACGACTAGGTGACTAAGATACTTTTGCCACCTCCTTTGTAAAGCAATGCTTAGAAAGGTGGTATGCCAGTGCAAAACTCATCTAATATAATGAAACTGATTACCAACAGACAATAATGGGAAAGAGACTGGATTTGGAATATTTGAACCATTTGAACCAAAAAGGTAGGAACCTAGTGAAACCTGACATTTATCACTGTTAGGTGACAGGCAAACATTATGACATCCTGGAACACCACTGACATTTCAGCCACAGCTCACATGTACAAGAGCTAGCAAATAATCAAGAGACAATTTTAAAAAGGTTGCTGGTAATCTCTTAATGAGACAAGGAATTCTGAAACAAGTCTGAAAAAAGCCCATTGGGAAAGTGATAGATGTAAACTTATTGTCACAGGTTAAGCATCAGATAGACAAGCACCATAAAATTATTTGGAGGAAGGTGTCAACAGGTACCTACTCAGGCATCAGTTTCACAAAAATTCAAGAAATAAAGAGATAAATGCTTTTATTATTTAAACGAAGATATACTTTACACATCAAATAATATTCCTGCTCTAGATACTCTAACGTCTGCAAAGGCTTTTTCTCTCTTTATTAACTATTTCCTCAGAGAACACCCTTATACAGAGAGAAAAAGACAAGATTCCTGGTTCCCCTGCCTCCCACGTCCTACAGACAGGGGAAGGAAAGTAAGCAATATAAGTACTGCTTGCACATAGTTTTGATAAAGACTGTAATTCCAGTCCTTTCAACATCTTTCATTTAAGGGGCTCAAAGCCAATTACAATCATTAAGGATCGGTGTCTCACATGTGACTTCTGGACATGCAACAAGCGTCCGCAAACAACAGAAAATCCTGTCGCAGAGAAGAGGTATATGCTTTTCCAAAGGATCCCAGAGCTACGCTGCCCGAGTGCTGAAATCAGCACTAAATCAGCACTAGAGTAATTCAGTAACATTTCCGCACAGAAGACTAGAGAGCTTTTCATTTTAACTACTTCTCAGAAAACCTGAACACACAGGGCCTGCAGCATCATGGTGATAAAATTCCCTGGAGGAAATGTCCTGCCACCAGCTCCCATCCCCACAGACTGGTGTCAGCTCGGAGGCCTCCACCTAATCTCTACCTTACAGCGACAGAAGCAGGATCCTTATGCATAGCAGTCACAAGCACTCCAATGCCACAGAAAGAGAGCAGTGAATTAAGATGTTAAAAATTAATAGTAATTTGAACAGTTAAATATTAATAGTTTAATTTAGAAGGAGGAAAAAGGATTTCTTTTGACACTAATTTGACCCTGCATCCTAGGTGACCACAGATGAAGATGACAGGTGAAACAAATTAGTGTAACAAAACAATTGCCTGGAACCACAAATTGAATTTCAATGGGATAGCTCATGCCACTGCAACTCAAGGAAGTCATCTTGTGGGGCACACCTCACTGGGTTCACATGCAGTTTAGAAAATTAATAGGATAAAAATGTGTTTCGAATATTTAACAAGAGGCAAGATAAGGTCAACCAGCAATAATCCTATATCTAGAAAATTATACACATACAGTATTGATTCTTTTAAGTTTCCTGTAATGAGAGGAAAGTAATCTTTTTCATCCAGGAAGAGCTTTTCTAATTGATGTATGTTTGGCATCCTAAACAGTGTTCACACTGGGAAAGACGAATGATATGTCACTAGTCCTGCCACCAGTGACCATACCAACACTGGCAAAACTGCTGTATTTCCAAAGAGCTTACAAAAAGCAGCCATGCAAAGTAGGAAGAAAAGTTCAGTGGAGTTAACCCTATGAGAGACCTGAATGATAATGCATAATGCAACCTAGTATTAAATTCTTACTACCAACAAGAACGGTGTCTAAGCATGGGCCTTTGGAAACTGTCTGACACAGGTCAGCAGATCCCTGCTGGACGAGTGACAGTGAAAGTATATAAGGAGAAAATAAGCATCAGGAGATCCCTCCTCTCCTTTTCACCAAAAGTACCTGTGGCACAATAAAAGGGATACGTGTCTTAAAAATTGAGTAAGTTTAACGTGGACAAAGATGGCTTAAGATAAGCTTGGAGCGCCCTGTAGCAGAGTCAACTACACAAGGCATTTTCTGACTTGGGTATTTCTCTGAAACGTCACGAGCCCGAGCACCCATGGGGAAGTGGTACACTGGGACTGGGTGAACCAATGGTTACTGCCAGACTCAGAATGATTTCCATCTTTGGTTTCTAACATAACAAGCAGTGACAATTTCTGCCTCATGATCCTATTTTCCATTCTTTTTCTAAACAATTGGTGAGGAAGATGCATATTTTAGGCACATTTTCTTTTAAAAACTTACTTGTCGTTATTACAGCCTCTGCCTTTGTGTTGTAAGGTTTTCAAAAACCCTTTCATAAAGAAACATTTGTTATTCTGTGATGCTCACTAAGTACCATTTCTTGCTTGAGAAGGCACAATGTAAGATGTATAATAATAATAATAGAGCTATCAAAAGAAGATCATTAACTACAGCAGGATTACCACCTTATCTTGGGACAGGCTTTTCTCATTTTCTGTGTAGGCTAGATCACCACATCTCTCTCTGATCAATGCTGGTATGATAACCATTGGGCCAGCCATAAAAATGTAACAGGATTAAAAGACAGTAAACAGCATTAAAGAAAAAAACCCAAACTGAAAATAGGGTGGTCCTGAACTACATATACAAAGCAGGAAAGCTCATAACCCAGATTTCATCAGCTGTACACAGAAAGAGCTGGCGGCATGGGAATAAAATACGAATAAGTTTCATTTGCCAGTAAGAAAAGATACAGGAGGACAAAGCCATGGAACATAATATAATAGCATGCAAATAGCTTTAGATTCTCTGGAAAAATATGAGTTACTGAGTAACAAATGCAACTCAGTAGTAAAAAAAAAAAGTAATATTGATGTCAGAAAGAATACACTTGAATGAAAATTAACAGATATGAACTACAACAGAATATTTAACAGTATTTTCTGTAAAGCAAAAAAAAAAGTGTGTACTTTGTATGCTAACTGAAAGCACAGAAAAATGCAAGAATGTGTCTCTTTAAGAACAACGGTAATTCTTACAAAGTTTTGCATTTCCTTTCCAGTTATTATTAAAGAAAGATAAGATAGCATTTAAAAAGCAAAGGAGAACCAGTAAAATTATTGTTGTCTGCACCAATTCACAAATGTCAAGAAACTACAGGAGAAAAAGCAGACATCATCATTATGCTATGTCTGAAATTGATATTGCACCGAGGCTAAACTTTCCTGCCCTCCCACTGCAGTTATATGCAGTTTAAGGGTTATCATTTGAACAGATACAGACAGAAAATTAAAATAAAAAAAAATAAAAAAATACAAAAAGAGAGAGAAAAGTTTACAGATATTTACAGTAGCAAAAAATCCCTCCAATAGGATTTTCTGTGTAATTTGTGCTACATTGTAAAACTGAGGTAACTGATTCACAAAAATGCTAAAATACCCAATGCACTCTTGTTTTGAAGGACTCGCATGGAGATACCTTAAGACTATAATAATTATTATTGTTGATGACGTTAAATACTCTCTGGCTGTTATTACCTTTGACTGAGGGTAGATTTAGATTAGCTATGAGGAAGAAATTCTTCCCTGTGAGGGTGGTGGGACACTGGCAGAGGCTGCCCAGAGCAGCTGTGGGTGCCCCATCCCTGGCAGTGCTCAAGGCCAGGCTGGACGGGGCTGGGAGCAGCCTGGGCTGGTGGGGGGTGTCCCTGCCCCTGGCAGGGGGGGTTGGAACCAGGTGACCCTTAAGGTCCCTTTCCACCCGAACCACTCTAGGATTGATTTAGGTCATATCAAGTTCACCTAATCTAATTAGATTAGATACTTCATAATAACCTGCCTTTCCAGGCACAATTTTACCTTTATCATCTGTTAAGTAATCACATTTTTATAGTAGAGCTTAAAACGCTAGGACATTGAAAATAATGTATTGTGGCCGATTGAAGTTATACCAACAAATAGCATCTGAAGGATTTAAACAGATAGCAGCAATTATCCTCCTCTTTGTGGAGCATGAAAGTGATAAAAGTGATTATTTTTTCCAAGATCACTATAATATTCATGTATCTACTTAACTTTCCTCCTTGGAAGGTCCCATTTGTTTTCTTTAAAGAAATGAATAAAAAGATTTAGAAGATTGTGATTACTCAGTACTTACAAGAAAATGAATAGCAGCTACGACAAAGGTATGTAAAACGAGTAACAATGTAGAAAACTCTCTTACCAAATATTAATAAAAAAAAGCTCTCTTGCTCGGTGAAATTAAAGGGGGGGAAATTCAGGGTGGACAGACAGAAAGTGATTTTACAGAACAGGTCTAATTGATAAAAGACTTTAGACGGTACTGCGTTTAATTCCAACAATATTCAAAATAGTAACCTCATACTCTGCATGAACAGTTTTGCTAGCTAGGATTTAATTATGAAACTATTGATCATTATGGTTTAAGGCACAAAATGATCATTAGATGGAACCAAGGAAAGAGATTCCTTCTACGGTAAGATTATAGTTGCAGGGAGACCTATATTTTTCTGAAGCAAACAACTTTGCTGTCAGACAATAAATATTAGGTCAACTGCAGGTCAAGATGCCAGGTTCTAATAAAAAGGCAATTAATTTTATCTGGGGAAAAAAAAAAAAAGATCATGGCTTTTCGTCTGCTGTCTAAAGAGATCTCAGGCAAGAGGTTATCCAGAGTTATTGTATACAATAACGGGCCTTCTGGCTTACACTACTTTAATTATTTGTTCTTTGGGAGTTCAGCTGACACCAGACCAAGTTTAAACTCAGTGTGGTTGTGGGAAGGAGGAAGAGCGGGAAGCTGGCTGCCTTGCCTTCATCTGAGGCGAGTTGAGCCAGTCCATGCAGCAGTACAGTACTCAAACTCATGCAAGCAGGTGTCACATGAGAAGAGACTCTGAACAGGCACTTCATGCTCTTCTTCCTACTTATTCTTAGCTAACGTAAAAAGGGCAGGCACTGTGGTTACCTATGAATCATGCAAATATAGACATCATCGAAGACAAAGGAATAGCATGCACTTCTAAGATTAGATTTTCAATTTCAAAGGAATTTCATGATTGCTTTGCATTAGAAAAAGCTAAAGTGTTCAATCACACTATATAAAGATTTAACATAACCAATGATCAAAAATGATAATCTTTCATTTTAGGCAAAGCAAGCAACTGGGCAGAAATCAATAAATCTTTCATAATAGTGGACTGGACTTTTAGTTTTAGTCTGTGCAATGCTGGTCTTAAAAAGCTTACACAAGATCTTTGAGAAGCTATGTAATTTTGCCTGTGCAGGGTGCTGGACTGATTCAGTACCTCGCTATATTTTCAAGCTACCCTATGCCATACCCAGTGGACAGTAGTAAGGGTTTATTCTTCCTATGTACTTATCTTTACAATATTTATTTCTAAAAGTTAAGATCATACTGATTTGTGAATAATCAGAGAGTGAAAAAACTATCACAGGATCATCAGACCATCATTGCTTATATGGCAAATCTGATTTTTGTAAAAATGCACAGCTAATACTAGGAATTAATAATACTAATAATTATTAGAAATAAGCTAAGAAACAACATGCATGTAAATTTCGTATCATAAAAAAGGGATTCTAGACTTGGTGGAATAATATAAAAAATTACTCCGAGACATCACCTAAAGTGTTATTTTCAGAAGATACAAAAGAAGAGAGAAGGTCAGAAGATGTTTCCACACACAGAATTATTGTGGTCATAGAGCTGTCCACAAGGAGAAACACAAGCAGGACTCATTAAAGGAATCACTGGAAAAAGTCCTCCATGATAGCAATTTCCTTTTTTTTTTTTTTTTTTTTTTTTTACATGTTAAGGGAGATACAGCTTTTTTCTATGCAACCTCTGTTCAGAAAGTAGCTTGCACTCTTAACTTAAATCCATTTAGAGAAAAAAAAAAGTCTGAGACATTAAAAGACTAAAATAATAATAGCTCAAAGTCCATCTGTTTACAGAGTTAATGCCCTCAATCACTACCTAAACTTGCTTAATTTCTGTTCCCACGTAGCACATAGAGAGACAGAAAAGTTCATCAGAGTCCAAAACACATATCATATGAAATCTTTCCAGAGATTTGCTGACAACCCACTACCCACATTAACGTTCACAAAGGGAAGGAACCTAAAATTTTGCATCAGATGCTGAATACTTTGCAGACTCAGATCCAACTTGAGAAGTTTTACTTTTGACTGGAAAGCCAACACATGCCTGCAATAGCACCCAGCAGCTCAGCACCTTGCCAAATCTCTCCAATAACTTCGAGTAGTTCTGAAGTCTCACCCTGACTTTCTGTAAGGCATATTGCCTTTATTCGTTTAGCATACAAATTGTGAACTGTTAAGAGTCGTACCATGCTAATAAAACAGGAATAACAGCTTCTCATTTCAGTAGCAGTTTATCCTTAAACCATCTGTTGCTGGAAAACCTATGTAACTGGGACAATCTACAAAGCAAGATTCAAAATGGATCTGTTAACGTCCTTCAGGAGTGTCTGAATGCACTGATATACCAAGCACAATAAGCCCTTAACCTTAATGCAGTATTTTGCTAATCTGTTTTAAACTCAACTTCTCAAGTTAACTGTGTGAAGAACACTGTGCTTTCCACTAGAACAGAAATTTGTACTATGGAGATAGTTAACCACTGAAATAACATAAGAAAATAATCTTTACAGACTTCAGAAAAATTTATCAGGTAAAGGCTTTGTATTTCAAAGGAAGTATGAATTCATTTTCTCAGTGAATTAATTAGCCTCTTTTCTGCAGTGCAAAACAAAAAATCCACATAGGGTGATAACTGCTTTTGGTCCCTCATCCAATTTATGGATCCTGACAGGCAGTCTAATGGCACTGATGACTTTTAATAAATCAACAATCTCAGAGCAACAAATCAAAAGCAGCAGCAACGGAAAATAATTCAGAAACCAGTTTGATGGCAGACCTAAATAAGCATAAGTATTTTGATTTCTACGAGCTATAAATCCAGCCTCTGGATTTTGGGGATTTGTAGGTAACCTTACTTTTAACACCCTCACTGCTGACTGCTACCTGAGTATTTAGTCATGCAACTTTTTTATATGAAGCCACATGTAAGGGAAAAAAGAAAAGAAAAAAAAAAACAAAAAACAAAACACAAACAAGAAAAAACCCACCCCTCCTGCTAATTTTCACAGCTGAGTTTGTTCCAAGTCAAAAATGCTTATTTGACTATTCATTGATAAAACATATGCAAAAAGCTGCATCCTTGAAAAACAGCCCTGAATATATTACATACAAGAATACTAAAAGACTTTTAAATTCTCCAATCTCATTATAGCTTTTTGTTTCCAAAGTTCCTTAAAAAAATGGTTATATTTCAAATTCCATTAATGCCTTGGATTAAGTCTTTCCAGCTGACTTCTTATACAACTTAATTTTCTGTGCAACAAAGCAGCCTCTTGCTGTCTTTACAAATATCATCAATAATGTTCAGCTGTGGACACTCAATCACACAAAACTGGTCATAAGTTTTAGCAATCCAGGTGGAACAAGGCTGCTCTGTTGCCCTTAAAAATAGTCCTTTCTGTTTCTTCTAGAAGCATCAACCATGGAAGACAGCATGTGTGTGTTTATATGTTTCGCTCTGCCTGGTACCCTAAGCAAACAATTCTGTAAGATCAGCCATTTCTGTTACTGTCACGTATTTCACATCAGCTAGGAATTTTATTTAACTTTAAAAAAAACCAAACAAACGTTATTTCATCTATAACTTCTTTATTTCAATAATCCCGGACAGTAGTTCAATTCCAATAGCAGCAACAAGACAAAATGCCAAGGAACCCACGTCATCAGATGCCATATACATCCTACCTGAGTTTGCAACAGTTAGAGAGCCCACGTGGACTCTCTAGAGCTAGAGAAGAGGCACGTGGACTGTGGATTCTGAATTTTCACTGAGCAGCAGTATAAGCCTAGTATCCTAAGCGTGGAGTGAATTGATGAAAAGATTTTAGCATGCCAGGTACAGAAAGAGGGAATTCTATATATAGTTTTTAATACATTATAGCTACCTGTGGTCCTAGAGCGAAAGGATTAGCCCCCGTGCCTAAGACTGAACCCCAAGCTGGATGGGGCCATAGTAATCATGAAAGACATGGAACTATTGACATCCACACCACAGGGCCACATCCCTCGAAAGGCACACCCCGGTCCAAGCTCAGAATAGAAATGTGATTTTCTCTGGGACTTCATCACAATGTCAGAAATGCGAAGTTCCCTGCACTGTTGCTGAAGATCTGACATGTCCCGTGAGCCTTCCAGCACCCCGGGAGCAGGTACAGCATGCTGCCACTCCAAGAGTGGGGCTCGGGCAGGGCCGTCAGCCAGCACACAGCCACCAGCTCCATTAGGACACAAAAAGCCTGCAAGATGTTTCCACAGCAGTACTTTACGTGGGCAAGCTCTTTTTTCCAAAGGTGAAAAGCAGGTTAAGGGAGGTGATCTGCTCTGCTCTGCCCTGGTGAGGCCGCACCTGGAGCGCTGTGCCCAGTGCTGGGCTCCCCAGTTCCAGGGACAGGGAACTGCTGGGGAGGGGCCAGCAGAGGCTACAAAGGTGATGAGGGGCCGGAGCATCTCCCTCGTGAGGAAAGGCTGGGAGAGCTGGGGCTGGGAAGAGAAGACTGAGGTGGGGAATCTTATAGTGTCTACAAATATCTTAAGGGCGAGTGCCAGCAGGACGGGGCCAGGCTCTTTTCAGTGGTGTCCAGCGACAGGACAACGGGCAATGGGCATGAACTGCACCACAATAAGTTCTTTCTGAATATCAGGAAAAACACCTTTGCCTTGAGGGTGGCAGAGCACTGGAACAGCCTGCTAGAGAGGCTGTGCAGTCTCCTTCTCTGGAGACATTCAAAACCCGCCTGGACGTGGCTCTGTGCAGCCTGCTCTAGGTGAACCTGCTCTAGCAGGGTGTAGACTAGAAGATCTCCAGAGGTCACTTCCAACCCTGACCATTCTGTGATTCTGTGAAAGAGTACTGATGATGCAATGAGGGCATGGAGTGAAGGGACCTACATAGAAGATAAGGATGTACAACAGTACAGCAAAATCAGATTGAATCTACCTTCCTGCTTTTCCCCATTTTATGAAGTACATCCAGACACCGCAAAGTCGGGCAAGATAACTATGTACCTTTTCTATTCATAAATCACTTGTAATGGATGATTTTTCATAATGCATCATAGGGTTTGTGGGACTCCTAAAAGCACGCAAAGAGTGAAGTAAAAGGACAGAGCATTTATTTATCTTTGTACTGAGCAGATACTACTAGCACATGCAGAAAAGACAATAACAGTTTATGTTGTGGTTGAATGTGATTACTTTTGGAATGTATTTGCTTTATTGCAAAGCCATATTTATGGCCTAATTAAAATACAGGATGCAGTTCAGTATTGGATAGATACCAAGGAATCTATCTGAAAGCAAGACTCCAAAGATCAGAGAGTTCCTTTGCGCCTTTGTGGACTGCACGTGTGCCTAAATATACACATTCTTAATTTACTGTTTGAAGAAGAATTTGCTATGTCAGATATTCCACAGAATACCACTTTCAACATTCGTGCTATTTTGAAAGCAAAAAATCAAAGCCAAGCCAAAAACTAGCATAAAGGACAAATACTGGTAGGCAGTTCAGCATTACAAAAGCTTACATTGATTAAATTTTGTGAAATAGAACCCTCCATTACGAGAAGCGCAAAGCAGACTAAACCAAATTCCTGGTATCATGGAAACTTTTCTTCACCATAAATAAATAGGAAAAGAATATTTTACTCTTACAGGTCATTAAGCTGTCTCTCCATGGCCGTCCTTATCCTTTGCTTGGCAGCCTGCTTTTCTGGCCCCTTCTGCTATCATCTGTCATAACAGGAAAGCCTTTCCCAAAACACTTGATTATCTCAGTCTACCAACATGAACTGTATTTTCTAAAAATGAACTTCATTTGTAAACTCTGAAAAGAAAACAAAAAATCTAAGCACATAAAAATCGCAATAGATTATTCTAATGGGACCACAATTAGCGAGACTGTGTCATTCATTTGCCTAGCTCTGTCCCACTTCTCCGACAATGAAGAATGAGAGTTATTTCTGGCAGAGTCAGAAAAATCCCCAGTTTGAGCAATTATTACGTGCAATCATGTAACTAAATAGGAAGTTTCATACTGGGAGGCAAAAAGCCTACAGTAGAAAGCATGAAAATATTAACTACAAAGTGGTAGATCAAAGCACCTCTCTTTCTCTCCCTCCCTGTGCTGCTCCCAAAGGCTGTATTTCTTAAGGACCAAGCAAGTCTGCTTGCCAGTGGCAGCTCCTCTACAGCCTTTAAAATTATTTCACAAACATTTCAGAAAAGCAACACTACCAGATTTACAGTTATTTGCTGATGTTTACAAATCCAGAAATAAATTTAGTATAGCTAGGTTATCAGACATACTAGCATTAGCCTGCAAATATTGCCCATAATATATCTCAATATTATTCTTCACAGGCACAACATAAAGGTCCTTCAAAACCAGACTGAGACCACCCAAAAGGACAAACCACGCAGCACACCTTCAACCCGTTCCCCCACCTCCCAGTGCACACATTTCTGCTGATAAAAGGCATATATTTATTTTTTTTTTAAGTTATCTGAGAAGCTGCAGAACCAGCAAAGCGAGAGCTGGACAATCTACAACGCAAGTCTAAACAGGGCTCACACAAAAACCCCAGCTACTTCAAACAAATAACAGATGCCCATCATTGAACCAGGGTCCTAAGGTCTTTTCAGTATCTAAGATTGCTCAGAAGGTGATTCTTTGATCACTTGCATACAGTAATAGATATTCAAGAATCAATAGCTCTTAAT
The DNA here is from genome assembly GCF_023634155.1 of Falco peregrinus. NCBI lineage: Eukaryota > Metazoa > Chordata > Aves > Falconiformes > Falconidae > Falco > Falco peregrinus. The sequence goes on from NC_073729.1 coordinate 16,704,733, forward strand.
AAAACATCAGCTTTCTCACAATCAATATGCACACATCTATGAAACATTCAGCACAGGTACAAAAATGAGATCATAACAAAGCGAGAAATGTTAATATATTATTTCCTTGTGTATAAAATGCACATTGAGATTAAAAAAGGAAAACCCAAGACCTGCTAAAGCCTTTGACATACATATTTCTTATTGTCAGAAAAGCCCATTCAGACACAAGCACCATGAACTTTATGGGAAATTTTCTGTTGAGCTTAACAACCTTTATATAATTCTTCTGTTTCAGAAATAAAGGCCTTACTCTGGAAATCTTAAATCCAAGCAGCAAATAAAAAGATACAACAGCAAAGTGCTACACGTTTCACAGACATGTCAGTTGTTCCTTGGCAGACTAGTCTCATTCACCATGACACACTGCCTTTCAGGAGGAAAACCTCAAATTTCACACTTGTCAAATCCAAGTCAATATACTGCAAATTCATGGCCTTTCAAGATGTCCACTGACTGCATCCCTGACCATTTCCACCATTCCATGAATCGAAGTGGTAGGAATTTGGCTCTCCCATGTTCCAATGTGAATGGGCTCCTCTTCCTCTGTATGGGGCTTCTTTGGAAGAAATGCATATCTATGTGCCATACACTGTACAGATTTTGGTCACACAAGACTCCAGATACTACATGCTGCAAGATATACACCTGTATACTGGAGGAGCATTTGAGCTTTTTTCTCTTAATATTTTCCAGTAGTAACATGCTCATTATTACTAAAAGCAGACAAGCCATTCAAGCATTCAAGTCCCAAAAGCAAAACACTTTGACTGTTTCTGTATCCGGCCATTAGTCACCCATCTGACACTTCTTTGTCTAGCTGAACAATGTGTTTGGACAGAAAAAAGGGATATAGCAGGGCAAACAGTGAATTCCTACCCAGAGTGGGCAGCGCTGTGCCTGGCTAACCAGCCTTTGGCAGTAGACATGAACACAACTCAGGACTCCAAAAATCAATACAGGAGGTTTAGGCTGCATCTGTCTATCTGAATTGCCAACCCCATGCACACTGTGCCTCTTACTGGGACCATTCTTTAGAGCATATTCCTTGACACACAACAGCAATCTTGCAGTTCAATGAAAAAAAAAACACCGAAAACCCCACGTCTGTGAGACACCAAAAGTTTGGAGGCACAGGCTCAGAATTTTCTAAAGGGAAAACATGATGTTACAAAGAAAAACCCCTTATAATATTTTTGTAATGTTCAGCCATAAACCTAAAAATAGGTTACAGATGAGAAGAATAAAGCATATTCATGAAAAGAGATTTTAAATATTAAAAAGGACTGCAAATAGAAAGGTCAAAGCATTCTCTGTATTCACTGAGAATATGACAAGAGGTGACAGGCTTAAATTGTGGCAAGGGAGATTTAAGGGAGCCATTAAGCAAACCTTTCTAAACAGCTGAGTAAGTACTGGGGAGCCGGGAAACTCAAAGGGAATTAAGGAATTTCCCTCACTGAAGCTGTTTGTGTTTTTTCAGGAACAGGTAAGAATAAGGATGTTTCAGGGTTCATGGATCCTGCCCTGAGGAGGTGTGGTGAGCCAGATGCCCTTCTCTCCGATTCAGTTACTTCCATGATTTAGTTGGAGAGTTCAGTTCTGTGCCTGACCAACAGAGTTTGTTATAGATGGTTTCTAGTAACAGAATACAGCATGGGGAACTTTTTTTGCTTGTTTGGACAAAGAAGATGGCAAACCCTGGCTGTTAGAGCTCCAAAACTATGAGAACTTTCCCAAAAGCAAGTTACACTCCTTAAGGCATTAACACTTACTGTGGAAGCAGATGACTAAAACATGAGAGCTTGTTGCTTCCAGCCACTGACATCGATGCTGCAGCTGTTGCATGTTTTCAAGACAGCACAAAGAAATTAGTGAGGTGGCTCTCCATCCCTCACCTCTCTGACTGCTTATAGTAATTGCTAGATTTAGGAATTAAGAATTTCTGGGCCATAAAAATGGATCTAGCTCTGTTCTATCAAGGAGAAATCCTGCCATAAAAGTGCTCAGGACAAATGCTGACCAGGTGACATTGAAAGGCTTGCCCTCACTTGTTCTTTAGATAGACAGCTTCATTCGTAGGTCTTGAAGGAGTATTAAAATCAATATTATTATTTTTAAGCATCAGCATAATACTTGAGTTTATGCATAAGCATGAACTTGCATATGCAAAAAAATGTGAAATATATATTTTTGTGGAAGAATATATACCAGCACAAAAGGCTGCAGCTAAGAAATCATGTGAAAATGCTAATTATGCCTAAGTCAAGAAATACAACTATCAGCATGATTTGTGGTCAGCTGTTTAATTAATTTTAGTATTAATAAAGTTAGAGAAGATCAATGTATCAAAAGGACTTGAAAGGATTACCAGCTACTCTGGAGAAATTAGCAACACTTCCATGCCTAGAGCACAGGAAAGCACAAAGATGTTTAATTAAACTATTTACCAGTGAGGAATTTAAATCACTATAAATATTACATTTTTAGTACATTTTTTCCTCAAATTGAAATCACTTAGGAGCAAAAAATATGCAGCTTCCTAACGGCATTTTTTTAAAAGAAGGAATGTAAAAAATGTTGCAATTTAAACCCAGTAAATGAAGGTGAAGTCAGGAACAAAAGAAGGTAACATGGCATTTAAAATTAGAGGACTGGCAAATAATTCAAGTCCAAAGTAACAAAAGATGTTACAAAACTTCATGGAAAGAGGAAGGATAGGATTTATAACCTGAAGGTCACCTGGTTACTCAAGGCCCATGCACACTGCGCTTCAATGACCTGCTACTGTTTCTTGTGAAAATATGAACGCCTACCAAAATGAACCTCAATGTTCCCTGAATCCTTGTTGGTCTAAGTCTGTGTTTTTTCCCACATCTATTATTTCTGTTTACTAGACTCTCCAATGCTGCCACTGTCTCTGCAGGAATTTGGGCAAGATGCTCCACTTCTCTGTGCCTCAGCTTCCCCTGTTCCAAAACAGCAGTTAAATACTTACCAGCCTTCTAGGGATGCACTGAGAAGCCACCTTATCCATGTTAGTACAGTGTTCTCTGACAATACAAAAGAATCATCCTTTTTGGTATTACTATAACAGAGCTTCTCTATGGCAAGAATGCACTATTTATCTGTGGGACTTATCTAAAGCCAAAATGAATGCAATCGAAAGCTTTCTACCGAGTTAATGGGTTTTGAGTCAAGACCTGCAGGAGTCTAAGTCATCTGACATGGAATCGCTCCATTTTTATTTTGCTGGATTGACTCAATACTTTTCTAGTCTTCTGTTGACTTGTCCTGCAGAGCAAAGAAATGCTCTCTGATGCAAGCAATACCCACTGGTGTACAGATTACCTGCTGCTGAACTTGGCCAAGAGCCCACTGAGGAACCTGAAACAAATGTTTCTGTATTTCAGGGCACCTAGAACTAAAAAACATTTCCCTTTGCAGTTCTGAGAGCACAGATGCTATTGACTGCGGTTCAAACAAAGGAGTACTACTTAACACCAGGAGCTAAGTCCTGTCCTGCCTTTCAGCACTTGACACATAAGCACCTCAGGAAAGGAGAGACCAGCAAAAGAGTGTTTTGTGCCTGCTTGATACAAATAGTGTCACCCATTCAGGTTGGCTTAAGACCGATTTCCAAATGCATTTGGAATGCAGTGAGAGGACAAGCACACAAATCAAGATGCAGCTCGTAGAAGGACAATGGGCTCTCCTCAGCACATAGAGGACAGAGTGGACTCCGAAGCAGGGAATGCTTCAGAGCAGGGTATATCAACCTATTAGTGCCAAGTAAAATCAGGAGGGTCCAGATCTGCCCAAGGCCCTTATCTCCAGTCACACCCATTGTGCTGAACATCTGCTACCTGATCTACAAACAGTGACATAACTATGACCCCAACCTAATTAATATTTTCATCATGTTTCTTTACAAGAAAAGTTCAGCAAGTTTGCCAGTGACACCAAGCTGTGTGGTGTGGTCGACACGCTGGAGGGAAGAGATTCCATCCAGAGGCACTTTTACAGGCTTGAGAGGTGGATCCATGCAAGCCTTATGAAGTTCAGCAAGACCAAGTGCAAGGTCCTGCACCCGAGTCATGGCAATCCTAAGCACAAATGCAGGCTAGGCAGAAAATGGACTGAGAGCAGACCTGATAAGATGGACTTGGGTGTGTTGGTTGACAATAAGCACAAGGTGGCCTGGCAATATGCTCTTGCAGCCTAGAAAGCCAGCCAAACCCTGGAATGCATCAAAAAAAGCACAGCCATTAGGTCGAGAGAGGTGACTGTCCCCCACACACACTCCACTCTTGTGAAAGCCCACCTCGAGTACTCCAATAAGCTCTGGGGCCTCCAACATGGCCTCCAAGACATGGACCTGTTGGAACGAGTCCAGAGGAGGGCCATGAAGATAATCAGAGGGCTGGGGCACCCCTCCTATGAAAGCAGGCTGAGAGACTTGGGGTTGTTCATCCTGGAGAAGAGTCTGGGAAGACCTTAGAGCAGCCGTCCAGTACCTAAAGGGGCCTAAAAGAAAGCTGGAGAGGGACTTTTTGCAAGGGCCTGTAGTGATAGGACAAGGGAGAGTGGCTTTGAACTGAAAGAGGGTAGGTTTCGATTAGCTATGAGGAAGAAATTCTTCCCTGTGAGGGTGGCGAGGCGCCGGCAGAGGCTGCCCAGAGCAGCTGTGGGTGCCCCATCCCTGGCAGTGCTCGGGGCCAGGCTGGACGGGGCTGGGAGCAGCCTGGGCTGGTGGAAGGCATCCCTGCCCCTGGCAGAGGGGTTGGACTAGGTGATCTTTAAGGTCCCTTCCAATCCAAACCACTGTATGATTCTATGAAAAATTATGTAGTGCTTGGCAAGACTACTCACTAATGATCTCCTTTAGAACAGCAAGATCTGAAGAGGGCTCTTCCCCAAAACATACCTGAAAACTATTCACCACAGGCCTACCTTCATTGCTTATGACCCAGACTTGCGTTTTCAGCTATCAGTTCACCAACTACAGGCCATCACGTGAACAGCAGTAATATTTGTTTACTGACCTCTGTGAACACCCGAGACCCTGCAGTGGACTTCAAAAGTTCAAGGGCCACACCAAAAATATTATTGTCGAATTTCCTGTATCCTAATTTATTTCACCGACAAAGAAAAGGCAGGAAAGAGGATCAGCAGATTAGATTGCAAATATAGCCCTGTCTTTCAAAGAGTGACTGTATTATCAACTGGCTGACTAAAAGCTCCTATTCAGCTTTTTTTCAAACACACACAGGGGTTCTGGCTGAGAGGCCAATAACTTGCCGTTCAAGACTGCCACTTCACCATTGTGAAACTTGCTGCATTATTAGTATTATTATGGGGTCAACTACACCACCTTGAACCTGACAGGTAAACTCCAGAACAAAAATCTGAAGGTATCAATTTTAGCGATAGCAAACAATTTGAACATTTGTTCTAACCATAGCAGGAAATTTCTGCAGTTGAGTTGCCTTTCACAGATAGGGCAAGGGAAGAAGGGAAGAGCAGAAGGGGGCTGCTGGCTTTTTCCCTTGAAATTGCGATTTCTCAGAACTCTACATTTTTCTATGCTTTAGGCACAGCTTTTCCAATAACATGCTGCAGAAGGGCTTGTTCGGAAAGGTGCATTAGGTTCAAAACGGAATGCTGCTCCAGAAGCCACACAGAAGTGAAGGGGCTTATGGGATAACCTGTCAAAATCATTAGGTTTTCTTACTTCCTCTTCTCTACCCATACTGTAAATCAAATTAGCATATAAACTAAGGCTAACATTTAAATTACGAGATTTCTTCTAAACAATATACTTCTATGAAACATCAGTTTTCCCACAGAATTGGAATACTGAATGGTGGTTTTGAAAACACTTCCTGATTCTGCAGTAAATAACGGCTTGGTTTTTGCAAGTAACATGTAATTATCTCAGTGACCCATTGCTTAGAGAAGACAAAGATATAAGAAGTTCTGTGAACATTATCAGACAAAATGAGGACTGAAAAAGGGTTAAAAGCACAGTCCAGTATTCAATCACCATGCAGAACTGCACAACTCCACAGTAAAATCTGGAGATGGATTCCTTGCACAGAGGAAAAAGATCTGCCAGCATAGCTTGGTGCATAAAGAAGTGGATGTCTGCATACAGGTCGCACCACATTTTGGCAGAATGTGCTGCTGACGTATGTTGGATGGCCTGGTAACTTTATATACTGTTTCTTGAAAAGATGCCTTTAGGGCAAAATGGGCCGAGTCATTCTCAAGCCCAAAGGAAGTTTCTTCATTTTGCAAAAGGGACACAAGAAATACATGCAAATACAGTCACAAAAATCTCTTGGCACTCTCATTTGGAAAGGTCTTTTTTAAGCTTTAGTACATGATTAGTTAATATTTGTAGGAAATAAACAAAAAAAAAAAAAAAAAAAAACCACAAATGGAACATTCAAACCCAGTACTGACTATACAAAATGAGACAACTCATTCTTTGAATGACTGCAGGTTTTTAGGAAATTTTCAGTATCCGATGCAGCCCCAAGGAAAACGTTAACAGAATGAGGGATATTTTCTTACATGGTTATCATAGGTGTTAAAGGCCAGGAATCTTTATCGTGATCATTGTGATTGTCTTCATAGAAAATGCCAGCACTATGCAAAAAAGAGATGAGACCCACCTATACCTCTTCCTCTTCATATAAGCATGATAAATGTAGTTATTACAGATAATTTACAGCCTATTAAGATGAAAAAGTACTTGTTTACTTGATTGAATGCAGTGGGACACAGAAACTATGTATTGTAGTTTCAAACCACAGAAAATCATGTAAATGCATTTTCAAAATCATACCAGAGAACAGATGCAGCCCATCAAAAATGAAATTATGATACTTTTATTATGTAATTTATAATGCTTCAAAAACAATCACAAAACTAAATAATGCACTTTTGAAGCAAACTCCCAAACTGGTATGTTAGAAGAAAGCAAGGCAAGAGAACTTATTTTTCAACAAGCAAGCAGGGTAAAAACCTGTGGAAGTCAATTAAATGCTTTTAAATCAGTAGATTCTGGTAAATGAGAACACATGGAGCAGCAAATCTTGCTGCCATTTTCAGAACGGACAAGACTGTGATTTACTTGAGAACAGATGAACAACCTGCCAGTGTCGCAGGAAGAGACTGAAAGGAACTCCCTATTCAAGGGTAACTTTTCTTAATAAAACTGTCTTTCACTCAATGACTTCATCAACATTCAGAGCTCGAAGCTCTAGGAATAGGTAAGCAGAAAAAAAACTAATGCACCTTTCTCAGTGAATGTAGGTGAAAGTCACTGCTAGGCTGACCTGTCACAAAACACCACGGCATGAGCCTCAACACATGTCTTTTGCTTACATGAAACTGAATGTTGATTATTTATTAAAATAGCCACTACTTAATTTTAAATCATAGTTCAGAACTTAATATAATTGTAGACTTCATCCAGAATATTATTTTAGTCACTCTATCTCTGTGACTGCATTTTCTATGCAGTCAGCACAGATTCCAACACGATAGCTTCTTACAGATAACCATGGGAAGTTCCTGCTCCACAGTTCTCATGGTCAGAAATACTCAAAAATTGTTTTGGGGAAAAAAGTTTCATCAACACTAAAGGAGTACCAATCGGTTTTATTTGAGACCGATGCAAGGTTAAAAAAAAAAAAAAAACCCCTCACTGGAAGCTGCGTATTTAAAATTCAACAACATCCAAATGAATTTCATTTTGCTCAATTCAAATTGACCTAGCATTTCAATATCCACTTCATTTCTTTTTATCAAGATAAACACCTCAATATCAAACTAAATTCTTTCACGCGACTTAAAAATTGTTTCTGACTTACAGCTTCCGCATATCACTACTTTCCACCTTTCAAAAGCTGCCAGAGCACCAGGACCAGCCTCCAAGGCCACCAAGCACAGGCCTGCCCAGCAACATGCAGATTCTGCTCAACCGCAGCAGAAGATGACTTTGTACCTTGATGAATTAGACTCGGACTTCCCAAAACATGATACCTCCTGCTTTGTGGAATAACTCTGTTTTTAGGTCAACAGTGTATAAACCACAGGCAATGCTGTGCACCTGCCTTAAGCGCTTACACTGGAAGTTTATTAACCCTTATCTCTACTCTAACCCATTAGAGCCTGACCACCACCACCAGCCCAAAATCCAGTCGTAATCACAACACCAGGCCATCTCAGGCTTTTAGTCTTGTCTCCAAATGCACGGATCAATAACAAGATAATGTCTCATTTATTTTGTTTGAATAAGGCCTAGATTTTAAAAACTGAGAAATGGCTACAATCTATTTCGTTTGTGCCTGCCATACATTGCTGCCAACATGAGGGGGAATTAGTTAAATATCTGCTGCCATTGGGTTTTTTTTATTATTATTGTTATTTATTTTTTTAAGATTCCCGACAGGAAAAGTCTGTATAAACATAATGCAAGATACAAAATGAGGATTAGGGCTTCTATTGCACAATACTTATTTAAAATAAATGTATTAATATAACATACAATTATTTCTAGATACAACAGGCAACGCATCAAGTTTCTCCTCATCTATGTTACACACTTGCTGTGTTTTTTTAACTGTGACGTCAAAAAAGAAGTCATTTTAGCAAGATAATAAACCAGCAAGAAACAGTTATCTCAATCACTCTATTATTTTGTTCTTATACCCGTTGCTGATTTTTTTTGTGTGTGCGTGCACTAAAATGAATGTTCACCCATTACTGTCAAGCAACTTATCTTACTACTTCACACTTTTTTCAGTGAATCACAAACACCGTGCTTTCTAAACTATTTCCATGCCTAATGATAGTGCCTTGCTGGAAGGCAAGGAACACTAGGAAATTAGTAGTGCATATATGGAAAGCAAGTGTCAGACAATCAAAGACACCTTCCCCACCACGTGAAAGCCACTACCTCATGCAGCACGCACATTTAGAACAAAATTTAGGGACTGAAACTTTTCTGACATGACAGACTGTAAAAGATCAAGGAAATCTCAAAAGTTTTCTCAAAAGACACACATTATATAGTAACAATGACTCTGGGCAAAATAACAATCAGTTTCCTGACAGCTATTTAGTATCACCCTCTCTCACGAGGTGGGCAGGACTTTCCTACTGTTTTTATAAACTACAGGCTACTTTAGCTACAAGACATGCTGTCATCATGAAAGTCAACATTTCCTATGACCTTCCTTAAGGACAACATGTGCATTACAACATAATTATTGCAAGCAGGAAATCATTCTCATATTGAATACTCTTGTGCCATCTTTCCACTTGAGAAAATAGCTCACCCAACACAATTCCAAGCAAGTATTGTGTCAAGCTGACTTATTTCCATTTCAATAAATCTGCCTGATATTTTCCTGCTTTGCCAGACAGGTGCACCATCAAAATAATCCTGAGATCAGCCTTTCTGAAGTGTTGTGATTGAAAGATATTATCCAGTTAGGTGTAGCTGGGCCGAATGTTCCAGCAGTTTCTCACATTTTTCCCAGAGATTGCCAGAGAAGGTCCCTTAAAAACCTCTAGGTAGAAATGAGACCTACATACTTCCTGCTAAGAATTTTTAGAGCTCACTTTGCTGACAGCTATTAAGAAAGAATCACTAGATGTATTGTCTAATGCTATCACATTGTTCTGTTTTCTAAATAACATATATCATAGTCCTGAAAACATTACTTCTCAGCATTAATAACAACTATTTCAAACCACCTAATAATAATTGGTTTTGAGGACTTTATGGGCTTTCAGTTTTGCTTTTAGATATTTGTCTCAGCTCTGTCGAGAAAGCTTCTCCTCCTGCATAATTTCTTGTGTTTCAATCCACTGACCAGTTTCAGACCACAAGTAATAAAATGGCATTTCTTCTCACTACACCTGTGGTCTGATCTCAGTCTCCACATCTCACACGCAAGCCAGCTGCGGGACATGAAGGGACCATGTGCTGGGTGACAGCCACACTTGGTGTGTGCACCACAGGGCTTCCTGAACCAAGTTAATCCCAAAGGGCCCGTACATAGGAAAGGTACCTCATACAACATTTACATGTCTTGCTTGCACCTAGATTTTATGCCAGCACAGGGCCAGCTAGTGCATGGCATTTGGTATGGCACAGGGGCTGATTAGAGCAGGGGTCCTCAAACTACAGCCCATGGGCCAGATACGGCCCCCCAGGGTCCTCAATCCGTCCCCTGGTATTTACAGACACCCCCCGCCCCGCTGGGGGTTGGGGGGGGAAACCAAGTAGCTGCAGATGACTGCCTGCCACCTCATCTGCGTGCCGGCCCCCTGTTTAAAAAGTTTGAGGATCCCTGAATTAGAGGCTAAGTAATACATACAACACAGAGAGTGTAACACTACTATTGCTGTACAACTAAGAGCTCACCTGTACAGGAGAAATCATCCACACGGACGTATCCCATGACACAGTCACAACGATAGGATCCAGGCAAGTTAACACACACAGTATTGGCATGACAGTAATGCATCTTGGCAGCACACTCATCAATATCTGTGGGAAGAGCCACCAAGGAAAGTTACAGTCAGGCTTAGTAAAATGAATAACATGACACATTAGAAGAAAAGAAAACAAATTCCATTTGCAACTCCAAAGGCAATCTGGTTTAACTCTAGCATTAAAGAACAAGGCAAATTTAGTAGAAAAGTATTCCTTAAAATAGAGTTAAAATTCCTGTATCATAGTAATGGGTTCCTTCCACTGTTCTTCATGAAATCCTAAATTTTTTTAGCTTTGGAAAACTAACACATACATTTGCGTCTTTTCTATGACAATGTTAAAAGACAAAAACTGATGCAGAGTTTTCAAGAGCATAAAATACCATCAAAAGTATTCAACACTGAAAATCCTACCTCTGTCTCACTGGTAACCTAAAGCATGAAGGCATAGTAACTCTACAGCATGATACCAGTTGCAGTGCTAGACAGATATGACATGGTAATGTTTGTCAGGACAACGTAGCAGACTCAATTGCTCAGTTGGTCAGCGAGTATTCCAGCCCTCCAGATTCACCCGAGCTCTCGAGCTCTGGCAATGCCCTGTCCTGCTTCTGCTGCACGAGTTACTGAAGAGGGCTCTGTGACATTTCCCTGTCCCACAGAACCAGAAGATCGAGCCAGTCACCTAGAGCCCTCTTTTTTTTTTTTTTTTTTTAAGCCTGCTTTACATCATGCCAGTGGAAAAAAAAAAGATAACTAAGGAGCAGTAGGAACTTGACCCCATATCTTTGTTTGCTTGAGCAATCTCTACTGCTGCTGCAAACCCAAAATTCAAACTGTTTTCACACTAGTGCATCAAACCTATCATTTACTTGCCTGTTTAAATATCCCAAAGCTCTGTGATATTGTAAACAGTAAAATCTTCCCCCTTCCTTCCTCACAAAACCAGATATTATACTGAGGGTTTCTCTTTATTTTTTTCTCAGTAGGATAGATTTTCTGCTTAGTAGCACAGATTTTACATAAAGTAATTCATGGTTTTCAAAAGATTAATTCTAGTGTTACATATGTCCACACAAAGAAAGATGAATCAGACTCATTCTTTTTTCCTCTCTCTATTACTTTCTCCTTGTTATTGATTGCTCACAGTCAAAGACAGGTATTAATTGACAACAGAGCTGAAGAATTCCCTCAGCCAGTGGGGTACAGATGAGTTGGTCACCCCACCACATCCCTCTGCACAGCCACCTGCAGAGACTAAGCTACAGCCTCCCTTCTCCCTCACCACCCAGTGCTTATGGAGACACAATGGAAGTGCTACAAGGGGGTAGCACCACAACATCAGATTTAACCCCAAAAGGTGGGGGGAGTTAATTGTACATGTGCTGAGATCTCATTTGCCTAAATTCAGGTATTTATTTAACCTTCCTAAACCAAAGCAGCTCCAGTTGCGATACACCCACATTTTCCAGTCTCTGAAAATGAAACACATGCCAGCTATACTCACACTTTCTATACTACAGGCATCTGTCCAGTAGGAGCTACTAGCCAAATTACTTTGTGTTGGCCACCAAACAACTGTCAGTTGGCACAGATTTCTGACTGCTGCTGATCTGGGCTGAATTAGAAATGATGGCCTGGAGGCAAAAGACTTTGTACACCAAGCAAACACCTTGAACTATCTCATCTCCACATTCCTGTTGTTTCTGTTGCAGTGCCACTTGATGAAATGAATTTTAAGAAGTCAGGAGCATCAATAAATGGAAGATAAAAGCCAAGAAAAATCCTCCCACATGTCTTGTTATCACACCATTGAGTGCTAGAGCCACTTGGGAAACACTCAGGTGTTGACGTGTGTTCACACTGTTCTGCTTGCAGCCACTTTTTAATGGGCTTTTGGAGCATAGCTTTGAGGAGTTTTGTTCTTGCATATCTAATAACTTTCTAGCATAAAAGGGAAAGGACCAAAAAAATGTCTGAAAAGAAAGCAAGAATGTCAAAACTGCAACCAAGTCACCTGAAAATTAACCTTATGCACTACCCTCTATCTCCAGCTTCCACACCAAATTCGCTGGACAACACTTCTCTTTCATCCCTGAGAAGGAAGCAAGAGGATTAAAAGTCTTCAAGGTGAAGGGATTTGATTCATTGCAGGCAAGGACCACATGACCGTAACATAAAATAAGAAAATACCCAGAGATAAAAAGAAACTTCACAACCTATATGAAAATATTGCTGTGGCAGAATTTCTCAAAAGGATACTAAGGACTTCAAGTGATGATCTGACTATAAATAGAGGAATTGAGAACAACTGACACTGCGGTGCTGCCAAAGTCCTTTAAGTGCAGGAAGAAAAAAAACTGGGCCTAAACAAAGGAAGCACAAGGAACAAAAGATCCCTCTCTTCAAACTTTGCTCATTTACTTAACTCTCTTCTCAATCTTTCTCAGTGCATTTCCCATAAACTCTTTCAGGATTTCACATTTTCTTTTACCTCTGCAGTATTAGCCTTCTACTAACAGATGCATCTCCTTTACAGAGATTAGTATTAAGAGGTCAAAACTGACAATAGTATTTTCTTATTAAAGCCTGTAGGGCAATGTTAAAGCTGTTGTTCTGGACCACAGTTCTACAAATTCTTGTAAAAGGTTAGGTATTCATCACAAAAAGCTTTGGGTTTTTACTTAATAATGTTAGAGTAAAATCCATAAAGCACACAGTAGTATATATCAGCTCAGTTGTAATGGAACTCAGATTGTGATTCATGTGTATAGATTGCTTGTCGCATTTGAAATATTAGAGCTCATCTTCTAGTGGTCTTTTGAGGTGATAAAAATACATGATTTATGTTTCTCTCCAAACTGGTGAAGTAGTTTGTTTTTCTGTTATAAAGGTATACTTATGGCCTTTAAAATGAGACTTGACACAGCATGATGATCGTTCACATATCACCAGCTTCCATCTACATAAGCTAGCTCTCTGCAACAACGAAGACATTTGGGCTTCGGCTTTTCAGTAAAGACCATTATGTTACAGGGTGGGTTGGTTTGGTACATGACTGCTATTCTACTGACTTCAACTGTTTCCTTCACAGTTAGCAAAATAGGGTTCAAAGCCTATGAAGAGAATCTCTTTACCGCAGTACTCATCTACCATTATAGTTAATCAGTTATCATCGTTACTTCTTACAGTCCTAAACAGTGTTCATGAACTTATGGGGAAATATACAGGTATTATCTTTTATTATTTGTGCCAGTGTGCTCAGCAATGCTGTGAGTACACTGGGACAAAACACAGGCATCCCGGTGGAGCTACCTGCTTCGCACCTGACATGCTTTTTGCTGCACCGCAGGCACTCATCATCTCATACCAACCAACTGAGCAAAACAAGATGGGATGGAAAGACAATACAAATGGGTTCAACCCATGGCCAGTGAAAGAGCTTTTGTCACTGCAAATGTACTTCAGACACTTTACAAACCACTTAACTCTTTCTATGCCTGACTTGGAATCCTATTGATTAATATTTTTAATATTAAAGATGACAATGAGACACCAAATCACAAGTAGAGCATCTTTTTACTGTTTGTCCCCTCCAATAAGTCCCATTAAACCAAATTAATCTCTGCTGTAAAGAGGGCACAGCTCCTGTTAATGAGAATGGGAGGTCTGTCCATTCACCCAAAAGGCAAAATGGTCCTTCTTTTAAAAAAAAAAAAAAAAAAAAACCAAAAAAACCAAAACCTGTTAGTCCTGTAATAGCCAGATGTGAACAGTCTTGAAACAAACCACACATAGCCTCTGGAATTGCAGACCACTGTTTGCATACATTCAATAATAAACCAGTTGGACATTAGCAGTATCATCACCTGTTATTTGGGGCTTCATAATTTAACTACTGGAAGACAGCAACATTCAAATCAAAACAAAGTGAAACAAACTATGAAGTGCTTCAGAGCACCAACAGATGATGTACTTGGAAATCTACTAAGTATCAGAATCAAATGCTCCATTTGCAACTATCCCCCAGTCACTCACTTTCTGGTTGGGGAGCATATCTTCCCAAACTTATTCTAATTTTCAAGCACTCTGTAAGGAAGCAAAGGCAGAAAATCAAAGATAGGGGTGGGAGGGGGGGTGGGTTGTGCAGGCAGTGGAGAAGACAGCTTTGCAGAAATCTCTGACTTCTGATTCATGACTCCCAACTAGAAAACATTATTAATGGGAGTGGTAAATTCCCCTCCCCTCCTTTTATTCAAATTCATACTATACCTTGACTTAAAACTGTATTAAACACTAGTCTAAATAATCTGTGTGTTTAAAAATTTAATATCAACCTCTGTCATTATTTAAATTATATCAACTCCCAACACATGTTCACAAAAGCTGATGGAATTACTATAAACTGTTTCCAAAACAGTGGAACACAATAGTAGTGGAGCATAAATGTGATCTTAAAATTTGTCACCCTATGCTCATGCCAAAATGAACATGCTATTTTCACTTCAGTAACATAGCAGATCCTTGTTTGTTATATTTATTTTTCCTCCAAATCCTCCTTGATGCCATCCTTTCCTGCCCTTATCCCCTTTCCATTGCCAGACTCACTTGACTCTAGCTCTTCTCCACTTTTTCTTTTTTCTTTCTTTTATTTTGTTACACTCCCACTGCCTGTCTTCTTTCTCATATGTCTAACATACCCTAGCCCTGTTTTTACCTTTAGCACAGGGTTGGTTCCTCAAATTGTGCAATACAACCCTCAGGGAGCCATAAAGCATTAGACAGCAGGAGTCAGCAGTTCCCTGTCAGCTGGCAGCAGCTCAGCTTCCCCCAGTTGCCTGAGTAAGAAAAGACTAATTATTGGCTGCAAATATTTAGGCTAGTCTTAAAATGGTTTACCAGCTTGGCCTCCTTCATAGCAATTCATCTCCAAGGCAGTAGTGCCAACACAGGCGACCCTTGCCATTCCTCCAACTTTTAGGGACAGAGCTGCTCCCTAGTCAGTCAGAGGCAGGGAAACAACCCAAAACAAAAGCAGATAAGACAACCGAGAATTTCCCTTTCACTGAGGCTGAGAAACATCACCCTAATATCATTAAGTAACTAACTAGCTAAAAATGACTTCATAACTTAGGGCTGTGTAGCATCACCTGGGAATCCATAAGCAATAAAATAACTATTAATATAATCACATCAGGAATTACTATCACTGACTTTTAGAGCATCATTAAAATGGTGCAGCCTCTTCCTTTGTGCACAGCGTAAAAGTGCTTTGTATTGATACACCTGATTTATGGTCAGGACAAGAGTATCAATATCCCAAATCTTCTGTCAATTTAACTGCCCCTCTAAGGATGACAACTGTATAAATATGAGGTTAAACAAACAAACAAACAAATAAATATTTAAAAACACACACTCACAGGCAAATCACACTTGAACAGTCATACCTTCCAGTGCAGACCAGCCTCAAACTAACGTAACATTCCTGAGAAGGACAAAAATAAAAATGCACATGAAGTTACCTGCCTCTTCTTTATTTCAGTACTGACAAGCTTAAATTCTTTTACCAATCACACTCAAGAGATCAACTGGTCACTCTTGACCAAAGATCACAACATTAGCACTCCTTTGCTACCTGTTTCTCAGCTACATTAGTAGGCAGTCCATCCAGCAGTTATCCAGGAAGTGGTTGCTTCCTGAAATCCGCTCTGGTGAAATTCAGCCTTTAGACATTAAAATACTACCTAAGTATAAGATCAGCTCCCCTCTTTCATCCTTGTTAATCCTTATAATAATACACAAATCATTACTCTACTTTAGGTTACAAATACTTGCCTTAAAAAATTTAAACTAAAAAAATAGAGCTTTTCATAACCTGAGTCTCCAATGACCTGACCAACTCTTCAGAGCCAGGGTATTTCAGCTACAGCCATTTTGGTCATCATTCCTCTAACTATCATAATCCTATCATTTAATCATTTAAAGCACCAGACACTTTAAAGCTTGCTGTCCAGAGTTTCTAGTGTCACTCTAAGTGAGAAGATTTTCCTTTTATTATTCTACTAAATTCTGCTCCTCTCTAAGCAAAACTGAAAATTTGCAGTTTCATTCTCCCTTGTGCTTTCCATCATTACGCTGGCAGTTTACAATGCATTATTAAATGTCTGTGTGGTTGGTTTGGGCGGATGGTCCTCAAAAGCCTTGCGATCTCATAGGATAAAAACAGTTTATTTAAATTGAAATTTTTGTAAAAGATCATTTAAATCAGTTACAAAGCTGCCACTGATGTGTTCGCATTAAAGAAAATGCAAGTAACGTGGTGGTGTTTTTAACAGAGCTGTTTTCTTAACCCTAAGTGTATGACTGCATTCATTTGATAAATACATTAATAGAAAATGTTCACAGACTTATAAATATTACTTTTTTGTAATGTTTGCAGCTACAGCTCTTAGGGATGGTTGATAACTTATTCATAAGGTATCTCTGACAGTTGCAAATAAGTTATTTTAAAAAATATGCAGCCAGAATTCACATGTGATAATGTAGCTTAGAGAACACAGATTAAAAATAATCACAAAAGAGCAGAATGAAACATTTGGGGGAACAGGTTTTGGCTAACAGCAGCAGCTCAGTCATTTCCTCAAACATGCCAAAGCAACTAGCGAAAACAAGTCATTTCTTCTTGTAGAATAGCAGACTCTATGATGTTAGAACTTTACTGAAGTTAAGAAAGATTGTTTTATCCAGGATTATTCAAGCCTTTTAATTTTTTATTTCTAATTATTCTTTGAAAATATACTGATACTTGTATTTAAAATGCACAGCAGCAGAACAGGCTACTAAGCTGCGTGTCTGAGTGAGTATAAAGACTTTTCTTTACAGACGCTGCTTAATTTGCTCTCCCACTAAGTGGCTTACGAGAGGCTATGCAATAAGCAAGCTACTTCTCAGTTTTGGAGTCTGTCTAGCCAGCAGGATTCAGAACTTTTACCCGAGTCAGTGCCACCATCCCTGCTCTCCAGCTACTCTCTGGCCTCTTGGACTCAGTCAAAGCAGCTCAAAGTCTTTGAGGATACTGTGCTATAAGGAATTTGTGGATTCTGAGGAATATTCATTAAATCCTCTCAGGCATGTTACGGCAGAGAGGGTCTTCATCCCCCCCCAGGTATTTTAACGTACTCAGGAATACCAGCAGCTACTTCAAGACAGAATTCTGCATTTCAGGGAAGTGACCTGGTGTCTATCAGAAAAAACACCACTTTTATGTCCTCTTGAGCTGTATTAAGCCCTCTGAACAGTAAAGAGTGAGACGTGACTGCTGCTGATTACGAGGGCACTTCAACTAAAATGGAGTTAATGCCAAATAAGCTGGTGCTGGTCCTGCAGGAGTTGTTGGCTCTCAGAACTCTGCAGAAGCAAGCCTAGAACAGGAGTAGTTGTCCACTCTTTGGCTGATTTCATGGGTTACAGGACAATTGCTGCATCCCTCAGGAACAGCACTACATAGTGAAAGGGATCTGTGCTATCTCTGCCTACAGTCAGAGTAATATTGGCAATATTGCCAAGGACACTGCAATAGGCAAGAGTTAAAAGCAGAGAAAGATAAAAGATAAAGTCAGAGAAAGAATGCAATTCAAATATAATGCATTTTGAAATCTTCTCTCATAAAAATGTGAAATTAGAAATAAGCCCATGTAGCTGTAAAGTCCCATGATGGCATTAGCTTGTTCTTTCATATTACTTTTGTCTTAAAAACAGCTCAATAACTGTTGTCTGTTCTTTTTTATTTTTTTTCAGAGATAGTATGTTCAGTAGTTCACATAATAAATTCATTCATCCATCACCCATACTTATTCAAAGTTAGGAAATAATCATATTTGTAGATGCTACCTTTCTCAGAATACAAGTCTTCTTAAAGCTTCACTCCAAATGTGAATTCTGGAACAAATAAAAATTCCTACACATGCTGTAAGTAAAACGTTGGGGTACCCAAGGTTCATCCTTGTAAGTGTAATAAATGCTTGCATGGGTCTAGCAACATGTGTCCCAATAAAAGAAATACTGCTTAACTTCACCACAGCTACCATGTTCGGAAATTTATCGCAAATGAAACAGTACACAAAACATGAAAAGCCACTGGCTCTTTCCATCCTGCAGCAGGCAACAGACCAAAAAAATGATGACATACCTCCCCCTAGGCATCTTTCATATCTTTCCCTAAAGCAGGAGATGTTTTGGGAATCTCCAAGCTGTTGAAAAGACAGTGAAAAAACGAGACATCACAAGGCATATGTGGGATAAGTGCTTGCCACCAAAGATGATTTGATAAGCCAAACTATAAATTGTGAGCTATACTGTCACAGTCTGTCAGCACAGCACATCTTCAGGCAACTGCAAGCCTTAAAGTTTGGAATCAGCAATTTGACACTGCTCTCCATTACTCCCTTGCTAAAACCCCGAGTATGATGACAAGGGTCTGATCTGCACCATGCTCCTCCAATGAATCCATACAGATCAACAGAAAAGTAGATAACTGTAAAGTCTGTCCCCTTACATAAACGCTGTTCATCAATGCAGTACAATTTGCTCATCTGGGACAGAGAGGGAGTTAACCCCTTTCTCCTGGCTAGAACCCATGACAGAAACCTCAACAAATTACTACAGGGACAGGAGTAGGATGTTACATGTAATAAATCTAACCGGACTCCTCTCCTTTAATATTTAGTACCGCTTTCACCCATTTTTCTTCTTCAAAAGCTATTAATGCACAAGAATTCATTCTCAATCTAACTACTTCATGCTTGGCTATAAGAGTTGCCATTACACAAGTCTACAACAAATAAAAGGTTATGCTACTACTGCTCCCAAATATATTACAGCCCATTAGAAAACAAAGCAATATAATCACCTCATTCTTACAAAAATAGCTCTGTTCCCCAGAAAGATTGCCTCTAGTTTACTGATTACATAAAAGTACTCCCAAAGCCCTGCTTGCTTTGGCTTTGATTTCACTTATGAAAGAAACCTCCCTTTGGATCTCAGTAAGCACTGATGAAATAAATACTGCTGTTGGAAAAAGAATGTCAGATTTCTGCAACAGATTCACCTCCTTATTTATCATGATTTTTTTAATCTCTCTAAACATCCTTAGAGATACCAGTGGATGCTTATATGGGGGGAAGAGGGGAAGGGAAGAGGTGAGGGGAGCACTGTTTTTCTCTAATCTTCCATTCACCTACATTAGCCAAGCAATATGATATGTTGAAATAACTTTACCCATTTTCATTCAGCTAATACCTTACTTTTTCAACCCCTTCTATCTGATTTTACTAATGGCTAAGGGTGAACAATGGATTACTGTATCAAAATGAACAATTCTTTCTTCATGCCACTATACTGACAGCAATTACACTAAATACCTGGTTCCATCAGCACTCGTTTTACACCATCATCCACAATTTTTGCTTTACTCTTCTATTTTTATCCCTGATACTCCTACCCAGTTTGCTTCCTTCTATGTTCGGCGATATTGACTGGCTTACTCTTTCAAAACCACACAGATGCTATCTCCGAATGATAAATTGTAGAAGGCTACCCATATAATTGATCTAGAATCCCTGTGCCCACGGCAACCTTTTACTGTGGCATTTTGAAGGACATTGTATCTTTCTGAAAAATTAAATGCTGATGAAAACTGTATGGTTTTGGGGTGGAGTGTGTGTGGGGGTGATCTTTACCATGTCTAAAGAAACCTATAGTCCAGGGGTCCTCAAACTTTTTAACCAGGGGGCCGGCGTGCGGATGAAGTGGCACGCAGTCATCTGCGGCTGCTTGGTTTCCCCCCTCAACACCCAGTAGGGAGGCGGGGGGGGGCGGGGGGGGGGGGGTGTTCTCTAAATACCGGGGGCCAGACCAAGGACCCTGGGGGGCCGGTATCTGGCCCACAGGCCATAGTTTGAGGACCCCTGCTATAGTCCCTCAAAAATGACTGGTCTTGCATTTTATAATGACTTTTAATATATATACTTTTATAATAAATGAAACACGTAATACATTAGTAGCAAAAAATCATACAAAATTAATACTCCACCATTTTCACACTAATTTGTTCACTCAATGACCATTTGTGCAGTGCAAAGCAGTACACAGGTAATGGAAAAATATTGTCCCATGTTGGTAAACACTCACTGTGCTCCATCTTCTCTTTTTATGACCTTCACACTACTATTTGCATTTTCCAAAATATTCTCTCTTAACATCTTTTTGACCATTCATTATTCATCTGTTTCCATCACATCTTGTTCCTCTATCCAACTCAGCTGAAAAATCCTTGTGGAAACACTGAACTTAAAGTGGAAGGCTTATCACCATTGTCAAGTTGGCAACTATGCTTCTGCAATGCCACACAAGCCAAACCAGGTGGTTTCACATGAGAGAGGCTTTATTGACTTTATTTTTATGGGTCCAGACTATGCCCTGTTAATCAGGTTCCACAGAGCATTAGAGACAAATACCTTATTCAGATAAGAAAATTACAGATCACTGTGTAATAGCTCCTTTCCTAGTATCCCTCTAAGTCATCCTAAACACCCTTCTTTGTTCTATATCCTTGCTACACAATATAGTCTTATTGTTTGTGCCTTTTTTGATTTAATCTATTATGCAAAAATAAATAAAAAAGCAAACATCAGCAGAATAAAACTGCCTAATTTTAGATATTACAAATATTTTTTTCCTATAAAACTAACCTTAATTGACATAACTGAAAAGTGCAAGATGCATTTCTCATCCAAGCAAATATGGCAATAAGTTGTGATTTATAGCACTAGTTACTGAAAGAGGCATTTCTGGTTTGGAGACTGCAACAATATTTCGTTCCTTAGGCATAACCTGAGGTGAGCTAAACAAAAGGTACAGTATAAAGGGGTGGGGGGAGAATCCAGTGGATGATTATAAAAATATTCCTTACCTCAAACCCTAACTGCTGCCTCCACACTTAGTGTGAAATTTTATTTTAATTGCTTTGCTTTTGGCTAGGAAATTGAACTGGTGAGATAATGCTCTCCCCTTTGATAACGCAGTCAAAGTTTAGCTGTAGTTAAAAAAAAAATTGAACTGGGACACTCAGGTCCTTACTATTTCATTTCTAGCAACTCTGCATCCAAACTACTATGACCACTGTCATGAAAGTGAGTCAGTGTCGTCTTTACTTACATTTCCTTTACCAGCTACTGAGGAATTCATTCACACAGATTCTCTCAAGTTCCACCAAGAAAAGTGGTCAAAGCGCAAAGAAAGGAAGGAGCAGAAAAATGCTGGCTCAATCCTCTCAGGCTATGAAATCCAACTGCAAGCATGCCTGTTGTGTGGCTGAGGTTTTAATGGAAGATCTTGAATAGGCACGTGCCCTCCTGCAAAGAACCTTGCTGCAAGCAAGCTTTTGGAGACTCTTCCAGAAACAGGATTTCATTTTGCAGTGCACAGCACCCTGACCTTTGGGAGTGGAGGTCAGGAACAGAGGCATAATGTTGTTCTTCATAAAACTGAATTCCTATTTTATTACCAGAACCATTATGTACATTTCAGAGGGTATTATCAGCACTAAGTCCCAGTTCTAGCATGACCAAGACAGGCTTTTACCAACTATAAGCAGTTCTCTCAAAACCCAGCAAAATTCTCTGTGAAATACAGGACTGTACAAGCAGGGCAGTGGCAGAAGCATACATCAGGTTGAAGTCAAGAGAAAAACACTGTGTGTTCAACAGGCTTTGAACCAACCTACTGAATAGTGTGTGCACACATGTGCATGTGTGCGTATACACTTATTTGCACACTGCAGAGGGAGATGAATCAACAAAGATGGAGTCTTACCTAAAAGCAAAATAGTAACTCTCTTATTTGAATATGTTGGGCTTCCATGGCAATGTTTTGGTAGCAGGGGGGCTACAGGGGTGGCTCCTCTGAGAAGATGCCAGAAGCTGCCCCCATGTCCAACACAGCCAATGTCAGTTGGCTCCAAGACGGACCCACCACTGGCCAAGGGCAAGCCCACCAGCAACACTGGTAGTGCCTCTGGCAGAGTGTATTTAAGAAAGGGTTAAAAATGCTGTGCCACAGCAGCTGGGAGGTAGGAGTGAGACTATGTGAGAGCAACTCCCCCGCCGCCCCCCAGGCCGGTGCAGCAGGAGCAGGAGGGCTCCAGGCGCCGCAGCAGAGGTTCCCGGCAGCCCATGGGAAGCCCCCGGCGGGGCAGGCTGTGCCCCCAGCCCACGGAGGGTATCGGGGGGGCAGAGCCCCACGCCGGGGCAGGGGGTGCCCGACGGGGCTGTGACCCCCTGGGCAGCCCAGGCTGGGGAAGGGTCGCTGGCAGGACCTGTGCCCATCATGTTGGGGCAGGTCTTCTGGCAGGACCTGTGGGGGACACACACTGGTGCAGTCTGTTCCAGAAGGATGGCACCCCCTGGGAGGGACCCACACTGGAACAGTGTGTGAAGGGCTGCACCCCATGGGAAGGACTCATGTTGGAGAAGCTCATGAAGGACTGTCTCTCGTGGAAGGGACTCAGTGCTGGAGCACAGGAATAGGGCGAGGAGGAAGAAGCAGCAGGGACAACTTGTTATGAACTAACTCCCATTCCACATCCCCTTGCGCTGCTCAGCCAGAGGAGGTAGAGAAAATCATGAGTCAAGTTGAGCTCTGGAAGAAGGGAGGGATGGGGGGAAGGTGTTAGATTTGTTGTCATTAGTTGTCATTATCCTACTCGTATATGATTGGCGATAAATTAAACAAATATCCTTAAGCTGAGTCTGTTTTGCCCATCGTGGTACCTGGGAGTGATCTCCCTGTCCTTATCTCAACCCACAAGCTTTTCACTGTTATTTCTCCTCCTATCTTGTTGAGGAGGGGGAGTGATAGAGCAGCTTGTGGGCACCTGGCAGCTAGCCAGGGTCAAACCCTCTTCATTTACTTACCATTTTAAACTAAGAATTTTACTTCCTTTAGCCTGTGAAAAAGTAATCAAGCAATTATATCCCCATGTTTGGTATCTCTTAAGTACAAAGAATGAAGAATCAGAAACCCATTTAAGATGGAAAGGCAAAATCAAGATTTTTCATATTTCCACTCTAAGTCGTATAAGAATGACGCTAATAACAGTAATTTTAACAGCTGATAAGTGTAATTTTAATTAGTTAGGCATTGTTTTTCATTAAGGTGAGTGATGTACTGAAACCCTATTGAGTCATAAACCCATCATTTAACATAACTGCCAGCCTTTTTGAGGCAATTCACTTGACATTCTATTAAATCAAAGGAAAGGTGTGACTATGCTATCTAGACTGCATCTGTATTTCTGAGTATAATAAATGTCAAGGAAAAATTAGTTGAGCACAATAACAAGATTGGTACACAGAGCACATGCTGTTCTCTCACAAAACATCGATAGTCAAGATAATAAAAATGTGGTCATAGTTAAAAAAATATTCAAGATAAAAAAAGTCATCCACCTTCTTCCAGTAAAGAACAGCTTCTCGTCCTCCTGTAGCACATTCATGAACCCAAATATAAATAAATGAAATGATCTATTGATACAATAGACTGATCAATCCTATGACCTAATTAAGATTTTTATATATATATATATAAATAAATTTCTCCTTACCAATCAGTTTCTATTTACCTTAGAGTTTTTCAGAAATCTTAACAACTTTGTTTCTTAGTTCTACCTTCTCACTATCTTGGCAGCCCTAAAATACATCTTTGGTCTAGTCCACAATCCTGAATTCACAAAAAGCTGCTCTCTGACTGTTCATGCACATATTTGAGGACAGTTATGTTCATTCTATCCCTTCAACCAAACTACATATCTAACTTCTGGTCTTGCCTCATAAATCATTTCCTACAACCCCTTCATCATTTTTACAGTCCTTTCTGAATAGCTTTCTATTTATTAATTTTAAATTATCTAACTGCACATGCCATTTGCCTCAATGCGTCACATGCTCTGAACTCTGGTTTGGAATCTTCACAAAGATTTGGAAGGGTAAAATCATATGCTGCTTTGACCTTGGAAAATCATCCCAGAACAAGATTCTGTTAAAACAGTTTTAGAAAAAGCATGAAGGAAAAAAATTATACAGGAAGAGTGAAATTATTTTGGGGTTTACACAGTGGCATAAAAACCTCGTAACCAAAACAAGAGTGATAGGAATCTCTTATAAATATACTTACATTGTATGTAACATGCACTGACTCTAGATTCAGCAAATCTTCTTGTTATTTTCCAACTAGGTACCAGGTTCTCGTACTCCGATAAATTCCCCATAAATCCACTATTACTTAAAATACCAGGAAGACACATCATCCCAAGGATGATGGGTAGAGGATATTCTCTTTGACTCAAGGACAAGACTTAGCTCACAAGGTTCACTAGAATGTCTGCACACCACATCTTCAGCTGATAAAAAAACCAAATAGAGGGCATAGTACTATTTAAAAAAATGGTGTACATACACATATTCACATATACATGAATGAGAACAATCCTATACTCCCCCAGGCAGATGCAGGAGAAGCTATGTTCCCTGTGCATGCTGTGTGTTCATCTTAAATAAAGGCATTCTTTTACACTTTAAAACTTTGACGTCTCTATCTGGGCATCCTAAGCACACACACAATTAAAAGGACATCGCATATGGCAATTTATTGAGGAATCAGTTACGGAAGATAAACACTAACAGGAAGCAGATAAAATGCAAAAGCATCCATCTTCATTAAGTCACAGGAAGTTTTAATTTAATACTTGGCTAGTGAATACTAAGCACAGATAGGGTATTATTACACATATGCTAAAATTCATATTTGGTTCTATGTCAGTAAATTAATTTGTTACAGTATCATATCTTAAAATGTCTGACTAGCCATGTTGTTGATAGAATAATAATAAAATATTGGAATAATAATTCTACTGGCAGGTGAACAGCCTGTTTCTGAAATGACCAAAGTGAATCATATTTCTAACCAGATTTCCCTTAGGTATAGCCAACTTACTATTACCTTGAAAACATAAATTATTCCTCTATTCCCAGCATCTCTCAATTGCTGCTCCTGTGTTTTTTGGTTGTTTTTCTTTTTTCCTTTAGTTCTCTTGCTGTTTTCTCTGATGGGAAAACTGTTCCTATTTCTCAGTACAAATCTCACCGGTATTTTTGCAGTGTTGCAATTTATGAATCTTACCTGCCATTTTACCTACTGTCCGTGTAAATAAATACTGATAGTTGATGTCTTACAACCAACCCAAAAGGCCTAGACACCTTGAAGGCATAAAGGAATTGTTTTAACAATAGCTACTGATGCAAGCTGATGTACAATATAAAGAAACATGTACTATGGCTTAAAACTATAGTCTGACTGCTAGGCTTCTGAATTAGCTGAATTCTCCAGCCTCTGGCATCTTCAATCCAGTTGACTAGACTACCCATCCAACTATAGATATCAACACGGCATTGTGTCTGGACAGCTATCCTCTACAGTGTATTATACAGAAAAAGCAAAGTCATGATGTCCACAGTCTGGGGGTTGATGTCTTAGTTAAACTATTAAACATAAAATCATCTCATTGCATCATTAGAGAGAAAAATTACACAATTCAAAGATTATTTGGTTCTCTGCTATAAGTAGAGATAATAACAAACCCACAGGAGTCAACAGCCAGATTCCCACAACAAATGAGCTGTCAGTTTGACTGGCGTTGTTTCCTAGGTCGACCACCACAGCGCACAGACACAGGATCACATGCCACTTCAATACTTTTCAGCCTTGCAAACTCTAACAAAAGCTTTTGGGCAAAGGGATTCTATAATTCACACAGTAGAGGCCCTCCTAGATTTGGATTTGTCAGGGCACTTACACTACCAGACGTGTGATGATGGGCTGGATCCAAACTCAGTGGGTTTCACCAGCAGAATCTGGGTGTGATGTTTGGTTCGGCCTGAAGGGAGAGGAGGAATGTGGCCATACCTGCCCTTTCTCATTCCTCACCCCACCAGCCATGTCCTTATTTTCCCAGCATTGAAGAGTACTGGGGCCACAATGGCAAGAAGCTATGCTCCATTGGATTCCTTTGGAAACCAACTATCAGGAACAGCCCAAGTCAACATGGTGACTCAAACAATTCAGGATAAAGTAAGACTAACTCTTTCCAAATTTGACAGAAAGAAAAGGTAACAACCTACACATGATCATATCACTTCAGAAATCAGTTTGTAAGTGTTCCCTGATTTCTGACAGCAGTCTAGCCTATCAACATGGATTGTAAAAGCAGATTTTAAAATCCATCTGTCATTGTCCCTCTGTCTCAAACCTAGAGCTCAACGACATGAAATCTTTCAGAGGAAGTGACAACTTCTGAAAGTGCATCAACAAATGGTTTTTACACTATGAAACTATTTCACATGCAATAAACAGTCCTTTGGTAAAGTGTATTTGCCTCAGTGTTCAAATGCCATTATTCCCTTAAGACTGAAAGAATAAAACCTGCTCATTTTATAGAAAAAGAGGGAGGTGAAGGCTTAAAAAAAAATTCAACACATATTCATTGCTGTTATTGCTTTTTCTCATTGGTAAAGGCAGGTGAGGGGGCAGGGATTTTTCTTCTTCACAGCTGGCAAGTTCTCACAATTTTGAGATGATAGCTGTTTGTGTTTAAAATGCAGATTTACTCTTGGATCTTCATCAGACTGCAATTTTTTGAAATAAATGCCACTACTCACATATTACAGTCACGCTTACAGCAAGGCAGTAGCAATATCTCACTTTATTTCTCCAACTGTGTATTTCCATAGCTTCTTTTCAGGGGTTCTAAGGTTCACAGTATACTGTAGCATGTGTTATTACAGCTGTGGCAAGTAAGTGTGAATGATCTTTATACTAGGCCTATTTCTTCTTACCAGCCAGTTATGCCAAAAGTACCCATTAAAAAAAATAAAATGTGTACAGACTAAATACAGGCACAATGAAAAAGTATTACATTTATTCCCTAACAACCTGATACCCCCAGTTTTCTGTTCAGAACAGAGAGATTGCTAGACATTTTCAGACTCCTAAATATTTTACAGAGCTTTCCAAAGACCACAGGCACAACCTGGCATTTCTCCCTGAGGAATGGAAGCAGACAAATTTTGTACAAGAACAAGCAGGGGATAAATATCGACTGTCTGCATGGGGAATGCAGAATAGGCAGCTCTTCAGGAACGCAGGGTTCACAGAACCTGAATTACTCTCTCACAAATCAAAAAGAGCAAAGTCCAGTACTAGAAATTATTTATCAGGGGTTTGGGAGGTACTTAGCAGAGATGAATGACTTATTTTGACTTTTAGTAAATGGGTCACATGTCAAAAATACAGTTTCAGCTTACCAGAAAGCATTCATGAATTTAGAACAAATTAATAAAGCAGAGCTCAGTTATATAAATAAAACACCTTTTGGAAAGCGTGACATTTCTGAAATCACACCTTTCAAGCCTTGCAAGGGAACAAGTGCCACACACAGAAGAGGATGTGAAGAGGTTTGAACAAGGGTCTCTCCCACCAGCAGACCATCCAACCCACAGTTTGGAGAAGCATAAATAGAGGCAATATCAAGTGGCCTTCCTGTTTGGGGTGGTAAGTTTACTCTCTTGGGAATATTTTTGTTGTTCTTTTACAACACTCCACAAACATTTGCAACTTTTCATCCCATTTCTATACATTTCTTAACACCTTAATTACTCTATAAACAGCTGAAACTCTTGGTACTGATTCTATAGAGTAACTGTAAGAGTAATAACTTCAACTAATGTCTTTGAAATGGGTACCAGAAAAAGGTAATGCCTATGCAAATCTAAGGAGCCAGGATGGGTTTTATACAAGTAAAAAAAAATTATTCAAATACTCAAAAATTTTTGTAACCGCTATTACTAGAATTGGGAGTTTGGGCTTCTCGTGACACCAGATTAGAAGCTTTTAAAAGCACACTTTATTCAGGTCACCTTTTAATTATTATTCCTCTCCCAAGAGAAGATTTTTTTTTTTTTTGAGCCCACAGGATCCCCCAGCATTCTAGTCTCTGTGGTCCATCTATCTTGGGCATTACATTGTTTGCTACATCAGCAGGTGTTTTTACTAATTTTGACAATGATTTCTCTTGACGACAATCTTGTATGCATTTTGAATTGTCCCTTACTTCCCTTCAACCTGAACCTGTCTGCAAAAATAATCATGCTCCTATATTCCTCTTTCTAGTCCAATCCACAGATACAAACATTGCTTTAAAATGTAAGACGTTCTATAAATCTAATGCCTAAAATGTGACTGTTTAATTTCCCTTGAGTAGGGCAATTTCTGCAACCAGGCATTTCTCTTGAACACTTACTTTGTTATGGATTTCATTTAGAAATATGTTTTCCAACAGAAGTGATTGAATTGTATCCACAATAAAATTTTTTCACTAGTTATAATAATTATACAGAAAAAAAATTTCTGCTTATAACAGTGCATCAAGTAAGTCTGTATACCATTTGTTCTCACTTTACCTGTAACCTCATTTGTAATTATGTGGTTTAGTAGTAAAAATTATGCCTACTATCCAAATAATGTTTTCCTTTAAAACTACAGGTGGTCCAAACAAAGAGGTTCTTCTGAATGTTGAAATTTTTGAAATTCATAATAATAGAATCATAGAATGGTTTGGATTGGAAGGGACCTTAAAGATCACCTAGTCCAACCCCTCTGCCAGGGGCAGGGACGCCTTCCACCAGCCCAGGCTGCTCCCAGCCCCGTCGTCCAGCCTGGCCCTGAGCACTGCCAGGGATGGGGCACCCACAGCTGCTCTGGGCAGCCTCTGCCGGCCCCTCGCCACCCTCACAGGGAAGAATTTCTTCCTTGTATCTGATCTAATTCTACTCTCATTCAGTTTAAAGCCACTGCCCTTTGTCCTGTCATTACAAGCCCTAACTAAAAAGCCTGTCCTCATCTTTCTTATAAGCCCCCGTTAAGTACTGGCAGGCTGCTGTAAAATCTCCCCGGAGCTTCTCTTCTCCGGGATGAACAACCCCGACTCTCTCAGCCTGTCCTCACAGGAGAGGTGCTCCAGCCGCTGACCACCTTCATGGCCTCTTCTGGACTCGCTCTAACACATCCATGTCCTTCTTATAGACTGGGGGCCCCAGAGCTGAACACAGCACTACAGGTGGGGTCTCACAAGTAAGTGTCATAAAATAAAGAGAATGACGAATTACAGATTTTCTTATTCTGATACAGATTTGATGAAAAGCTAGCTCTGTGTAGCCCCAAATCTGGGCAAACATTCCATTTTCTCACAAGAATAGTGGCACGCAGACAGGAGCATATTCAGCATATCGCAAGAACCAGGAGATGAAAATACAAGTTCACTAGTAGATTTTTTTAATGAAACCTATAAACTAACGGGAACTAAAGTTTTCCCATTATATCAGTTAGTTTCACAAACCTTTACTTGAAAACTTTGTTCTTTGTGCATCCCAGATCATCAGTACTAAAGCAAAAATAACACTGGATAATACTAAACATAAGACCTGCATTCCAAGAAAGGAGAAGTGATAAACACATATTCATTTGATTTTGACACTGGATACAGCAGACTTCGGAAGAGGCAGTAATCAAGGGCATGGAGGTGGACTGGAAGTGGGACAAAAAGAAATATATTCTCATTACTAGTAGACCACCTGAGAGAAGTAATGTGTTTTCTTAGTAAGACAGCTGACTACTTAGACAAGGGCAATGTAGCGCAGCTAATACATCTAAATTCAAATTGAGTATCTGATAGTGTCCTACAAGAAATTATTATTTAAAAGGCAGACAATGAGGAATAACATAATACACCATATTATGGATAGAAAACTGTCTATGGGAGGCGCTACAAAAGTCTATACTGGAACAAGCTGTTCTCAAGATGGAGAAATGTTATTAACAGTATTTCTCAGGAACCACTCTTGGGATTGATCCTGCTTAATATAATCACAAGTAACCTTGATTCAAGGACTAGATTATGAAACACAAAGATGACACAGCCATCAGCACAGAAGAGGACAAGATCATCACAAAGGATGAACACGATGACCTTGTGAGTTAGAAAACTGAGTGGGATGAAATTTAAAAGCAAGAAGTGCAACATCATGACAAGGATTTCTACTTTAAACTGGAAGTGCATCAGTTGTAAGAAATGGAGGAGAAGAAAGCTGGTTGACAGAATGATTATAAGGTATAAATGTGTTGCAACTGAAAACGGGTTTAATATATTTATGGTGTAAGTAAGACGTTTTCAGTCAACTCAGAGGAGGACTAGTCAGATCTCGTATGAAAAAGCGTGGAGATTCCTGA
Organism: Falco peregrinus; assembly: GCF_023634155.1. NCBI lineage: Eukaryota > Metazoa > Chordata > Aves > Falconiformes > Falconidae > Falco > Falco peregrinus. Next base: position 16,735,687 of record NC_073729.1, read on the forward strand.
TCACATATTTTCAAAACAAAACCTGTAAATGTGTCCATAAAAGGGTTTCTAAGGGGATCACAAGAACAGAAAAATAACCTTCAAGAAAAGAAGCAAGGAAATCATGGCCCTTTCAGCCTATAGGTACACAACGACTGAGAATACCTCTAATTATACTTTTTTATTATTACGTATAAGCTTACTACACTTAGGTTTTTCTTCATGGCTAGCTCCATATTTAATACCGACAGAAAGCAAAGCTATTAAATAGCCACATGGAAGTTAAGTCTAATCCACCAGGGCACAGAACACCTCAGACAGGACCCAGCAGCGCCTGACAACCCTGTCACGGACCGCATACTGAGCCAGGATCTAGCTTTTACTCTTGGTCTACCTGCCAACTATTGTGCAATCAAAAAACGTACACCTGCAGACTGTGGTCTGAAGCTGGCTCCAAATGGGAGCAAGGGAGGAGAGAGCACCAATTAAGCAAGCAACAAACAATCATTCACACATGCATAGTAACAATAAGCATCTCACAGCAGCTGAAGAGTTACTGAGCCAAAATGGGAACCCCTCACATTTATATGATTTTTTATTGAGTCAATATTCCTGTAAGCAACAGCTTGGATCATGCGATGCAACAAAACCCTTTCACATAGAAACATACACCCCCCTCTATGGCTAATATGAGATTTGCCTTAGTAACCTGTTCACCCATCAAGTGTCACCTCTTTGGCTAATGGTTTAGATCGAAGGAAAGAACACACCTCATAATGTACATAACCAACTGTGTAATGCTGCTCAGTGGGGAAATATCCCTCCTGTAACACTGCAGTGATTACCTTATGCCTTGAAGCATGAGAGCTGACGATCTTTATCTTACCTTTCATAACTACAAATGCTACCATTGGTCATAAAATTATCCAAGCACTTCAAAAATTCAGCCACAATATTTGATTCGATGACCCTCTACACTAGGGACTAACACAAGCTCACTAAGCATTCAATGTCTGGCAAATCATTTGTTTTAAATTACACTTTTATTTTCATATTGCAGAACAGGATTAGAATAACCTTCTGAATAAGTTTCAATAGAGCCTTCATAAAAAATTGTGAGCAGCTAAATCAAACCTTGCTTAAGGGCTTGACTGTGACTTCAACTTATGCTATATGTCATAATAAATCCACTTCTGCAGAAGACGCCAACACCTTCCCACCTAGAGCAGATGGACTAGCTATGTGGTGAATGTGCAGAGACAATATCCCACTTCCCAAGCTTTCCACATATGAGCCAGCATAACCCTCGCAATTTGCTGCAGGTGTGTCACCACGTCCCTGCTGCTTGCAAAACGCTGCAATACAGGAACAAGGTCTCAGGGAGAGAGAGGTTCCTGGGCCACACCACCTTCCATGATAATCCTTAGCTATTCAGTTTAAGCAGCACTTCTTTTTCAGACAGGTACCAAAGGTACCAAAAAGGTACAGTTTAGCCTTAAGTCCTTTCATTTTAATTCCATTACCTTGGATGCTTAGGTGTGAATACCACCAATATCTTCATTTTCAAAAGAAATCCCCACATCTTATTCTTTGTTTATTAAGACACAATACTAACCAAGACTCTTGTCTGAAGAAAACACTTTTTAAAAAAATCACCAAAAAAAGAACAAAAACTTTTTTTTTTCCAGGCAGCTCAGAAGATAAAAAGAAAAAACCAGACTCGGTTATTAAAGAGCAAATAGCTCACTTGTCCTCCTACCCACCCTCTCCCCACACACACACACACACAGCACACGTGCACGCAGGCTGTTGCTCTGGTTTACATCCCAGAATTTAACAAGGGAAAAAGGACAGATTGCAAACAAAATTAAAGCAAGTATTCTCAACAACAAAATCACATGTCTGAAAATTCATTTCTCAGTGAGATTATGTAAGCGAAGCCAGCTTGGCTCAATCACACTTGCATACCAGTTACCAAAAGAGCTTCTAAAAAGGACGAAGGCTGGGGGAGAGGAGGTAGGAGATGCAGATATTTATTAAATAAAAAAGTGATGCTAACGCAGAAAATTATTTACTCAAAAGTAATGACAGTTCAGAAAAAAAGGACATTTTACCCCAAAAATCAAACCGTTCTGTGTAGAATATTCTATAAAATTAGCATCTGTCAAAGCAATCAAAAAGACACCATTCCTTTGCTACTAGTGATGTATTGAAGAGCTTGCTTGCTAGCAAAGTGCCATGGCAACCACAATAGCACCTGGGGTACAGCATTCTCCCGAGAAACAAAACACCTTCCCTTGAGAACCTGAACAGTTTTGCAAAGCTGCAAGAGAAAAGTAATTTTCAAACACGATAAGTAACTTCAGTGACTGCAGAGACACTGAACTCCAGAATCAGGCCCCCATCCACTCTGTTTCTTTACCCAACATACCCCTATCGGGCCCAGCTGGGGTTATACAACACAGCAGAACGCATGCTTTAAACTTATACCAATCATTCTTGACTTCTGAATCGCATTTCATCTAGAATGGGACATCCCAATGCTTTTTTGGATAGAATTCAGTAATACTAGATGCTGTTTCAGTTCCAAAAGCCGAGTGAAAACAGGCCACAACGAAATGGTCAAACCCAATTCCTAGCCAAGGCACTGAGGCTAACTTGCCTTAAAACAACAGCTAGGAGGGGGCACGTGCCTCACTTCCTACCTGCTAACGTAGCTGAAAGCTGGTACACCCAAGGCTTCTTCCTGAAATTCAGAAATATTATACCCCAGAAATAGCCTAACCCAACCTAGTTATCAAGGGACAGAGAAAGGAAAAGAAAAAGGAAAATACCAGCTATGGATCTCTGTGCATGTAAGAATATTTTTAAGCAATAGAGAGGATAAAATACTGGAAATAGAGTTTTTGATGTTGAACTGACCAACAGTGCGTACGCCTTAGCTCAGCTCTTTGCTATAGCACACCACACATAGTGATTAAGGCAACTTTTGAGAAAAGGCAGTTCAAAACTCATGTTATTCTGAAAACTAACTGCATATAATGCATTATTTTTGAGTGCATTCTATCTCAACTCTCATTTTTAGAAGATGTATTATTATATTATATACCATCATTGACAGAGGATGAAGGGAGAGGGTTGAAACACATCACACGAAGAAAGCTTCCCTTCCCTTGCTTTTCTTGCTTTCCTTCTATTCTCCTTTCTCAAGGCTGAGAAAGAAATTACACAGATCATCTCAAGCAACAAAAGGGAAAATACTGAAGATAAATAATACAGCTGACAATGGCAGACAGCAATTACTTTCTTTTCCTGATACCAGAGAAACTTCCAGTGCTTTTAACTTGCAATTTATGAGTGTCACTGACTGACATTCAACTTTTGTGTTTCTACGAGACTGCCTTATTGTTATGCTAACATTTTATTAAGGTTCCTCCCCCCCTTTTTACCTTAACTTGAAAACCTTGCCTGGAATCCCTGTGTGGGCTGATGTCATTACTAACAAAGACAAACTGGAACCCAAGAGATCAAACATTATTAGTGATCTCCACCTTCCACTTCATTTTACAGGAGGTCTTGGTTTGTTTTGAAAAGGTGAAAAAATAATTTGTTCCAACCATGCATACAGGAATAACATTCACTTATAATGGGTAAAATACCTCTTGGTGGTTTTTCTTCCCTTGGTCTTCAACTTACTTCAAAACCACAGTTTTACATAGTATTAGATGCTTGCCATTAACAGGTACCATACATGAAGGATGATTAATATATACAACTAACATGTTGACTGATTCCTTTATCACTTTGTCAAAAAAACTACAATTAAATACAATGTTTTCTTTCAACCATATGTTGGTATGCAATTCTTGAATCAAGCATTCATCAATGTTTTAATTTTTCGCTTGATTTATAAATGGAAAAAGCTTAAGTCACTCAAGATGGTGAACATGACCTGCTGAAAAAAAAAAAAAAACCAACCATATTTAAATCAACTGATCTTTTTTTCACATGTAGACCAACTCCTGTTTAACTTGCCACTGTGCTATCTGCCTCGCACATTATTGAAAGTGCATGGCATCTCAAACAAATGGTACTTGCTTATATAAAAGACATAAGACTTTTTAAATTATTTTGACGATGCAGTGCAGGGAAGCGCCAAATACAAACCAACTGCTGTACAGTCTTCCTCTGAGACTGAAAGCCACGATTGACAGTCCAGTCCAGTCAGGTTTCAATATGCAGAAGGATTTTTATCCATCTTCACCAGCATCTATAATTAATCTACTTTAATTCCTCTCAGACACAATGCTTTAAATTCCAAACTTCTCACAGGTGTGAACTTAAGCTAAAAAGTGATAATACTGGTGACAAATACAACATGGTTCAACAATGACTGAAAGAGCACAAGGGAAGCAAATTAAGATGCAGCTTTTTCATAGTACAAAGATGGCCCTTTTTTCTGCACCACTAGAAAAGGAGTTTTTACAGTAAGGGCTACAGCAGTTAGTAGGAGTTGCAAGCTATCTAGAGTTTCACGTACAAAAGAGTTATCTAACGGCAGAAGTTCAGAAAGTCATGACCCCACAAAGCTGAATATTTTGAAGATAACATCTTCTTTCAACAGAAATACCTTCGAAGTGTTTAACAGCCATAAAGTGCAAAGGTACAGCCTGATGAAGCACTTCACCATGTTTTCAACTTTAAGCACCTGAGCAGTTCCAGGTAGCTCAATAGGACTACTCCCAAGATTAAAAGGTAAACCAAAACTGACTTAGCTGGCTGAACTGGGACACGGGAGTCAGGCGCTAAAGCAATGATTCAGTTACATCAGGTGAGCATCCACCTTCATAACTCCCAAAGGATGCAGTGCTCACCTGGAGCATTTACACAGCAATGGAAACAGTCAAACCAAAACATATACTGAGATGAGAATGAACAGTGTCTGGAAGACCTAGCATAGTAGCTACTTTATTCATGATGCAGGGCATTTTAGCCCTTTCCCTCTTTCATTTGTCACTGAAGAACCCAGAGTTATTTCAAGACACAGATCAGCTGAGACTGCAAAGTCTTCTTGTGACATACATTGTGTTCTAAAACAATTTCTGAACCGCGTGTGAAGTGAAGCTTGTATTCATTTTACTAATCAAACTTCGTATTATTAAGCACCATTTCCACAGGGTTTGTTCTGAGTCTTGTATTATTTAGTGCTTTCACCTGGACAATGAAATAAAGAGCGTACAGACAAAATTTGCCAACAGTGCTAACCTGGCAGGAATTAGAAGAACATTGGTGAACATAAGAATTCAAAGCTGTCTTGACAAATTGGAGAAACAATTCTTTTAAAAAAAGAATGCAATTTGAAAAGGGCAAGGTTATACACCTACACAGAAATAATAAACTACACTGATACTGGGTGGAAGCAACAAACGAGATGGATTGTTTTCCCAGAAAAACACAAGGGTTTAAAAGGACTGTTTCATACTTCTTTGCAGCAGCATTTTATGTATTTGAAGACTGTTACCATGTGTCCTGCTCATCAAATAGCCTAACACCACCAGCTCTTTCAATGAAGATCATGTTAGCTTAACATCTGCTTACTCCTTGGGCTTTTTCCAGTAAATACAAAACAGACATGTAGTTTCCAGATCTGGAGGAAATGCTCTAAGTGATATGTTGTAATGCTGAGGGGAGCAAAGAAATTTATTACATTTTGTACTACTTTCATGATGGAGCTTGCCTAATTTTTCAACAATACGATACCGACTTATTGGACCCTCAGATATAACACCGACTCTCTAGACCCTCATTTTGGTTTCTTTTTTGAACTATCCTATTAAATTATGGATTGAAACTTCGGTATAGATTAAGTATTAGAAAGGTCTTCTAATGGTAAGAGCACCAAAGCACTAGAATAGATTTCCAAGTAGAAGCTGTAGAGTTTCCATCTCTAAAGGCTTTTTAAGACAAAGTTAGGCAAAAATCTTTCAGGAATTGTTTTTGTTAAGCTAACCCATTGCTGAGAAAACAAAATCTACTATCCTGTTCTCTCAGACCAGCTTCCCGTCTTTTAGCACTGGCTTTCCCTGTAAAAGCGTAAGTGGAGATGTAAAAATGCAGCAAGGAAACAAGTGAGACTGATTAATATTACTGTTCACTGTCACAGCTACACAGCTCTGCCAGCACCTCTGAGTGTTCTCAGCCTGAACAGGAGACCATCAGAGTCACAATCAGCTGTTGAAATCTGGCACAACTCATGAAAGTTTAACCTGAACATACTAAAGGATAAGCAAGGGAAGTAGCAGCACAGACCTGAAAAGACATTGTATCTATATAACATAAAACACTGACAAACAGCCTTTTTTTGGCTTCCACACAAAATTCTTTCTTTAAATTCCCCTTGAAGGAGATCTTCAAATAGCCTTATGAGGTACTAATTACATGAAATTATGAGCAACTGTATTCGGCTCTTCAGGACCTGACTTCAACACCAAGTGATCTTTGATGCACGAGTGGAACATCTACTGGCATTTCCACAAATCTCAGATCTCGTTACGGAGGTGAGACCACACAAGTGGTAAAGTAGGTGCTAATTTGCGAGAACAGGTACAAAATCTTAGGAACTGGTGTGGATTCTGCTCCAACATTGTTGCAATGCGTAAAACATGGTACAGAGAAGGACTCAGCGCTGTGAAATTGTCCCCAGTATTCTATTTCATATCATCCGCAAGAAAATGGAGGGACTTCTAAAAGACCTTGGATCTCTCTAGGTGGTAAAGAATAGCACTTTTAAAATCAGTCTTTGAAACTTGGCATTAAGAAAAAAGTATTCTGTTCTCAAAGAGAATAAAAGAACTCAAATGACCAAGCCTATAAACACTCCGAGCCAAACAATTTTCAATTTTACTTTTGGAATTTTTTTCAAGTTAGGATATAAACTTACTCAGCTTTTAATGAAGACAGTAAATGAAGCATGAGCCATAAAACAGCTGAATATTACAGAAGTCTGAGGAAATTAAAATTCTTTTTTTCTAACATAACACCACATTTCGGTGTCTTCCATTTCAAGATAAAGATGAACTTTCTACTACTTTTTGTTTGCTGGTTCAAATACCACCAATCAGAATACTCATCTGCTACCCACAATCTTATTATCAAGGCAGGTAATTAAAACAGTGCCTTTTCAGATAAATGCCAGGACACACATTGATACAAATTTATAGGGGTTTGTCACTTATTTTTTGTTGGTTTGTTTGTGTTTTTTTTTTTTCCTGGGTGGAGCTTCACTTTTCACGAACAATTAAGTACAAAGATTAAGGATAGTAAAAGTATTGCAAGGGCATTTCCTTAACTTTTGCACACAGGAAGCGCTTGTTCTTTATGTATTTATTTCCTATTACCACCTTCTTTCACTAGTATCAGTAAAGATGACAGGTTAACAAGACTTTCAAGGCTGTAACTACAGGCATCAAAAATTAAAACTGGTAAGCACATAAGCAATCTTTCAATTGGTCCACCACTTATTCATCACTCAACTATAATCCGGAGGCCTCCTACCTGTCCTTAAAAAGTGATCCAAATGTTGCACTAAATTCTACAGAAAATTGTGTTGTAACTTTTAGAACAGAGGTCCTCAAACTTTTTAAACAGGGGGCCAGCGCGTGGATGAAGTGGCAGACAGTCATCTGCGGCTGCTTGGTTTCCCTCCCCAACCCCCGGCGGGGAGAGAGAGGCGGGGGGATTCTGTAAATACCGGGGGCCGGATTGAGGACCCTGGGGGGCCATATCCGGCCCGTGGGCCGTAGTTTGAGGACCCCTGTTTTAGAATGTCAGGATCTGACACTGTGTACCAAAGTTAAGTTCTTAAACTACGGCTGTTCTCAAGTTGCATTCATCTCATGCGGAGAAAATTGTCTGAGCATCAGCTCATAATATGAACATATTATAATAAATCAGATCTATTGAATTCATTGATAAGTATGTTAATTAAATATTTTTGATGGACTGAATGGCCTGTTCAGTAGACAGCATAGTTCAGAAAAGGCTTGGCTCTCTTAATCTTAGTTTCCTCACCCTTAAGGATATAGGCACATACTTGCCTAAACTCGTACCCACATCTTGGTCTTCATGCTAACTTGGCCAAGAGCAGTGGTACACTGTGCCATCTTTAAATAATTATTGCAAGTATTTACTCCTTAGATTATTAATAAGGACAACTTAACTCATATGCATACAATCTTTCCAAATAGTTAAACTATTTATAGTTAAATAACGTAGTGGTAAACATAAAAAATGTTTGGGTCCAAACGGCTATTTTAGAGATCACAACCTCCACATAACTATCACTGCCTCCCTAAGATGTAGACGTGTCTGGCTCCTCAACCAAAATGTGTAGCCCTGAGGTAGATACCCAGGGTCCGTGTGTAGGGCAGTTCACAGCAGGGGATTCACATGAGTAAGCCTGCTGAGCAGGAAGCTGCCCATGTTAGCTGACACTAAATAGATCGATAGATCGATCGATATATAAAAGTAATGGCAAAGGTTTAGCTCAAGTCCCACTTCTCCTCCAGGCTTAGAGGCCTCACTCCATTCAACATGGAGACACTTACCTCCACCTCACATTTTCCCAAGAACATATGCAAAACAGGCCAAAACATGTAGGCTCCTAATTCCTACTTAAGCTCTTAGAACACCCATTAAAGTCATCAGAATTTAAGGATTTAAACTGAAGAACAGAAATATCTTTAGGGAATGATCCTCTCTCTTTCTTGTCCTCAGAAGGTGACAACTTTCTTTTTCTCCACCCGCACCCCCCAACAGACAGAGAAGAAAGACACAGCTTCTTCCCTTTGTGCAACAGCCTAACCATTAAATGCGTTCAGACACACTGAGCGTCCAGGTCACTCCTCTGCTTTAGAGGATTCACACTGCCCTTTCCCTGGCCACTATCCCAACTATTGGAGCAAACTCACATGCAGGTGGAGTTCAAACTCTTTTATGTTTGCCCATAAAAAGATTCATCAATAAAGAGTGAAATTTCCCTTGTAAGGCCAATGGTCAAGGCATTTAGTAAGGCAAGGGGAAAGGACTGACAGCTGCTCTCTAACGTGAGAATTAGACATTTTCTTTACACTGCGCTCATTTTTATCACATGCTGTAACTAGTGCACTATTTGTACACAAGAAAAATTCAACTATTTTCTCTCCTCACACAGCATACTCTTATTTAGCTATACTGCAGCATTTACCGGATACAAAAAGTTTGGTCCTAAGGAGACTGAGAGCCCTTTCATGCCCTGAGGAAACAAAAACAGAGAGACTGCTTAGCTGAGGATCCTATAATAAACATTTGTAGAATTGTTTTAAGAAATCTGGACCCACGTGTTTCAAAACGCTGAAGTAACACATTGATGACAAGAGAAAAGAACATAACACAAAACTGAGAATTACTTCATTCCAACTGCCACATCAGGAAACTGTCAGTAGTCAACCCGTTATGATTTTAGTAATAGCTTCTTACTATATATTTCATTCCTACAAAAACCTCATTTGCTAATCTTAAAAGCAGTACCTCATGTGACTTTTAAGTTCAATCAAACTAACATCCAATGACCCAGGCTGTCACCTGAGATGTGCAGATTACTGTCATTTGAAGTATCATAATAAATCTTACATAACTTGATTCAAGTCTGCCTCACTGACTCAAAAGAGCCATACTGAGGGTTTTTAATCATACTAAATAGCTCGTGGAATGTTTGCTTAATTTTTTGTCAGGGAAAAAAAAAAGCCTGCAATGGCCAATTATACTTATAAGTGTAGTTTTCTTTTGTGAGAACACATCATTTATTCTGCACATAGCGGACTTTTCCATCTGCTTTGCAAACAGCAGACACAGGATTTTTTTCATCTGTTGGTTGCGAGCACTGCTCCTGTCCCTATGGCAATCGGCATTCGCTGTATCATCATTGCTTTGTGAAGTCGGCTCCAGGTGCCCCGGGAGACGCGTTCTTGGGATACAGCATGTAGGGAACTGCGGCAACACAACAATGCTGTTCCCCGGCAATCAGCTGCCGCTTTTGTGGGACCACACCGAGCTCTGGTTCCACTGGAAGTGGAATTTAAGGGGCCACGGAGAGACTAGGAAGCCTTTTCAGTAACTTTGAAAAGTAAGACGTTAGAAAAAGAATGTCAATGCACAGACAATGGAAGAAATAATTATAAAAGGCTTGGGAAAGTATTTGTATTCTGCTTAAACCCCTTGTAAATAGCCCTTCGACCCTCACACCACGCCCACCTGGAGACAGGACAGCAAACACAATTAAAAGCAGAATGTTTAACCACCTAGTGCTAGGGCCAGTGACTAAAACTGCTGGCCTAAGCCTCAGAGAAAAACATACACTGATCACAGGATACAGCAAAGTTCTCAGAAATCTCAGCTAAGATCAAGAAGCCTATCAAAAAAATAGAAAATGATGGAGAGTCTACACAGCTAACCTGTCCAAACAAATAAAAACAAGAGTCAATCACACTGGGAGAGCCTGGGGTTTGCATCAAGCTTGATGAGTCATTTAGAAAAAAACATGACTGGCACCTTTTGAAAGGAAAGATAACATCTGCAGTAAATGAGAATTTAGTAAACAAGGCAATGAAAGCAGCTGGTGAGTAACTAGGCATTGCTCAAATATGACAAATGCAGCCTCTCAGTACAACAAAATACTGGAAAGGAACAAACAAAAATCACCCAAATGTGTCCTGTAAGAGTAAGTTCCATGTAGTTCAAGTGTACTTAGTGCCTCCTCAACACACAGTTTGGTTAGTGCACCGCTTTGATAGCATTCCCACTGTATATTTTTCATGCAAAAATTAATTACTTCTATCTGTCAGGCATCATAAGCTCTCTTACACTAAAATGAGGTTTTGTTTGTTTGCTTCTCTGATGTTTTAATTATTGCTACATGGTTACAACAGGCAAAACAACAGCCTAAAGGTACAGATGTAGCTAACATCTAAAACATACTAGTGTATAAATATGTATGAGTATGCATGCAACTATGGACAATGCTTCTTTTCATAAGTAAGCAACTCACATAAAGCTCAGAACACTTTTTCTGGTACCTTCACATTTAGTTTATTAACATCCTTCAAAATTGCTCCTCATCACAACAAAGTGGCTTTGAGGTAATGAGTAAACATCACTCATTCTTTTACAGGGATAAAAGAAGGTAATGGAGGGCAACACATGAAACCTGGTGTAAGATACTTGTAGCCACTAAATGTTATTGTGCAACACAAACTGTGAAGAACATGATTTGATCACACACTAACATTTATCCTCATGCTTACATCTCACTATTTGCACGTCATTCAAGCCAACATTGATGGTTAAATATTAAAAGAGTTGGCTTCTAACCGCAGAAGAACATGAGAAGAGAACACCGCATTTAAGACAAAATTTATCTAAATTCTTCAGGCAACGTTCAGTATTTCACAGCTGCAACCCAAGCATAATCCCTGCATCACTATTTATTGAGGACTCTGTTCTGTGGTAGCCTCGCACTATAGTGCTAGGTACAGCAAAAAAAAAAATCTTAAAACTGTTGATAAGTCGTACTCCATACATACATACACTACCACATCAGCACACAAATTTCTCATGACTGTGACAAAAACAAAGCTAACCAGCATACAGACTATTCAGCTGAACACCAGAGCCCAAAAATGCTAAAGATATCAAGAAGCTGGGTCCTGCAGAGAAGTCCTCCCCAGTCTAACCAATACTACTCGTATCAAAAAAGTCAGCAGAAGTGTAACAGAGAACAGCTTTCAGCTCTCATTTCTTCCCTAGTGGCCAACAGGGGAGAGCCAAGACAAGGAAAGGATGTACCATACAGCGCTTAGCAGCCATACTCTCAGCACTTTCTTCAGTTCTATCATGTGAAGCTACACAAGTCAATGCATGAGTCCAAGTTCACATCATTTAGATTCAATAGAAGACTTAAACGTACCTTCTCTGTACTTTGACTGATTTGCCATTTTCTATCATGTCTGTCCTGTTTCAAGTGCTACCATGTGCTCTTATTTCACCTGTAATCATTCACCTGGTGCCAAGAGGTTGACTCCCAACTAGAATCAAATCATGACAGTCCCCTTTGACAATTAATTACTTTTTAAAAAAAACCAACCAAACAAAAACACACACACACAACAACAAAAACAACTCACAAACAAACAAGCACAGTCACTTATTCTCTCACATTGCACTCAAGATCAGTTCCGCATTAACAGTATCACCCCAAGCACATCATTCCCTTCAAAACCTCCTTGGAATAATTCTTTTCCATGATGCCTAAAAGCCGCAACAAATGGTTCCACTAAAGGTGTACTCCAACCAGTGCCACATTTTTGCATTTTTCCAGCTGTCTGTGGTTTCCCATTGTCATCTCCTGACAGTGTTTGACATGGTGCAGTACGCTACACTGCAGCTCTCCCTCGGGTGGAAATGAGCCACTGCTACCTTCAAGCGGCTGCCAGCTCTGTGGAACAGGGCAGAGGGAAACTCTTGCTGAGATCTGATCTTAAGACAGGCATCGCAGGCTTCTTCACTTGGGGGCAAAGTCTGTTGTAGAAGTTGACAGCTCTTGCTGAAGTAAGAACTTACCGCACCTTCCTACTTTACAGAGACAGATGCCTCTGCCTTACTTTCACCACCACAACCAATGCATTCCAACAGAATAATTTTAGGTTTATTAAAAAAAAAAAAGAAAAAAAGAAAAAAGCAGAAACTATTCACTTAGAAAAGCAGGATTCTACCTAAGCAAAAAGGAAGCTATTCTAAGATTTCAGCTTCAAACCACATTCCCACATTTTTTTCCTCCCACCTAAAACACAGTCTCTTGTCTTATACTTAGGTTATAAAGCCTCCTGGAAAATGAATCCTATTTTTATCATACATCTGAATAACACCTATCGCAGTGATACCCTGCGTCCAAAAATGTACCTGCCAGACGCTGTAGAAATAAAAGCAGTTATAAGCATATGTAACTCTTCTATCTTTAGATCTTCCTATGACATGTGATATATAATGACATATCTAAACATGAGTATAAAAAAAAAACAAAACCCACAAGTCTACAATGGCATCCTATAGCTACCCTACAACTGCAGTGGCATCTCTCAAGGAAGGCTAACTATAAAACTAGCAAAAACCAAAACATTGGAACTTTAGCGGTACACCACAAACACATTGATTCAGGTTCATTATATATAGATACTTATATACATATACAGGCTATGTCCTGTCTATATACCTACCATAACATCACAATATTCCTGCAATTCAAGTAGGCATTACACAGCGGTTCAGCCCTGCTGTTGGTTAAACAACTGCAATAAAAACATATTCTCAATCTTTTCAAGAAGCAAAGCATTTGTTTCTTAACATTGCCAAGCAAAAATCTAATATGCCTCACTACATAAACCTGACCTATGGTAAGACATACAACTGACATATGTTCAAACAAAATTCCCCTAGGGTTCAAATACACCCCTGATCAACATTATCAAAGAATAGCATCTGATGCTGCTGCAGTTAAGACAGCCCAAACTCAGTTTATCCCCTGCAGCTCCAAACAGTTTAACAGATGATACAGTCTTTCTATCTACAGGCCAAAATACATCCTACTGCTACATACATATTTCAAAGAATAACAGTTCCAGCTTTCATGTAGTTGTTGGATACTTGTTTTTATGTCACAACAAAATAACTTCAGTATCATCTCTTCAACTTAAGTAATATCCTTTTCCACTTAAGTCAAAGAAATTGCATCAGACTATAGGTTTTTTAAACAAATAAAAATCGATTCGGTTTAAAAGCAAATAGACGGCTCATGCCCCCTATATCCTTAAATCTGAATGAGGGTATAATGCCTCCACCCTAACTCTGCAGTCCCAGAAGGATCATCTCAGTCTCCTTCAAGTTCTTCTTTTGAAGGACAAGGAGTTATCAACTGTAACAGAAACTCATGCAAGTTAAAATAAAGAAAATACTGTACTACAAATGGGTTGCTTTTCCCTCAAGATTTCTGGTTTTTTTGCCATTTCTAACTTGGACACTTTCTAGGTGTCTCAGGTTTTCTCATCATCACCAGTTCTTGAGAATTCAATATGCCAAATTATTTCATAGGGGTCAGATTAAGGCTGTTTAAGATCACAAGGGCAATTCTCTGGTTTAGTAATAATATGAAAGGAAGAGTTGTCAGGTTGGTCACTTCAGAACTAAATAAAATACAGGAGAAACTACCAGGGAACGATTTATATTCAAAGGGGATTATGGCCAACACTAGAATGTTTACAAAATCAATGGCAACCTAGCACAAACCAGATATAGCTCAGGGGAAGTCACATTGATTAGACACCCCTGCAGTCCAAGATACAGTTCTCTTTTCCATGTTCCTCATTAGTTCATTTCAAGATTTATGTGAATTGCAAAACAGATTTAACTGAGTTATTTATATTGTGTTATCTAAGAAAAAAGAATTCAACTCACCTGAAACAGAAATTCATTTGTTTCCAAATGTTTAATGAGAGAGGATAGTTCAGTCTGCCTCCACATTCATCATCTGTTGCACATTAATGAATATCCAATAACGCCAATACTAACCAAGACAAAACTGACAGAATCTGTTAGCACTCAGACTGAGTTGCCGCTTTCCCTGTGTTCCTACAACACAAAACCAAGCACTCCTGGCAACTGAAACTGTGTATGGCAAAAGCTGTACGTCTTCATAACAGCCAGTGTTTTGTAGCCTTTTATGTAGGACAGTGCTGACAGTAAAAACAGCAAGGTGCTAATTACTAGAAGGTATGTTGGTGCACTGCAGCTGTTTTATTGTCAAGCATCAGCTGTCCTACCAGCCACAAAGGCATGTCAGGTTTTAGCCAAATTTGATATTGCTGTTTGTACAGCAAAATCCTTAGATGAAAACCACACATAGTGGCACCGCAAGGCTCTGAATTGATTCTTGTAGGAAAAGAAACACTGGAAATTGTGCCTTATTTTCTTTCACAAACTGAATGCACTTCAGACTGCTGCTGACCTTTTCACAAAAGCACTGATTCAGCTAGCTACACTGAAAGCCAAAAAGTAAATGGTCACCTAAGGGGTAACAGGTTAGAGCAAGCTCCACAACAGAGAAGACGACCTGACTTTCAAAGGTTAATGTCACTTGCGCCACAGTAAATGGAGGAAACTTTTCATTACTAATATAGTGGTTCTTAAATAATGAAAGAGTGCTTAACTGAAAAATAATTCATGTGCATGAACCTGGCAGCTCTAGGACTAGTGTCTTCAGAGTCTGAATCAGCCTAATTGGAGTGTGTGGAAGATAACTTCCTGACCCAGCTGGTCAGCGAGCCAGGCAGGGGAGATTCCCCACTGGACCTGCTGTGTACAAACAGGGAAGGACTGGTGGGTCATGTGGTAGAGGTCATCTTGGGCATAGCAGTCATAAGACATTAACAGATTTCAATTCTCAGAGACGTAAGGAGAGGGGTCAGCAGAACCACTACCTTAACTTCCAGAGGGCTGACTTTGGCCTGTTTAAGAGCCTGGCTGACAGAGTCCCTTTGGAGGCAGCCCTGAAGGGCCAAGCACCCCCAGAATGCTGGACATTCTTCGAGAAAGAAGTCTTACAGGTTCAAGAGCAGGCCATCCCCATGTGCCAAAAGATGAGCCAGTGGGGGAGGAGACTGGCCTGGCTCAACAGAGAGATTTGGCTGGAACTCAGGGTGAAAAGGAGAGTCTACCACCTCTGAAAGAAGGGACAGACAACGCTGGAGGACTATAAAGATGTCACAAAGTTATGGAGGGTGAAGGTTAGAGAGGTGACAGCCCAGCCAGAACTCAGGCTGGCCACCGCTGTAAAAAAAACCCAAAAGGTGTTTTTACAAATACAGCAGCAACCAAAAGAGGGCCAAGGATAATGTGCATCCTTTATTGGATGTGGTGGGGAACTTTGCCACAAAGGATGAGGAAAAGACTGAGGTACTTAAAGCTTTCTCTGCCTGTCTTTAATAGACCAGCTTCTCTCTGGGTACTCGGCCCCCCGAGCTGGAAGACGGGGACAGGGACGAGGAGCAGAATGAAGCCCCCACCGACCAGGAGGAAACGGTCAGCGCCCGGCTGCTCCACTTGGACACGCACCAGTCCACGGGGCTGGATGGGATCCACCCGAGGGTACCGAGGGAGCTGGCAGAAAAGCTCGCCAAGTTGCCCTCCCTCATTTATCAGCATTCTTGGCTAACCAGGGAGGTCCCAAAAGACGGGAGGTCAGCCCATGTGACACCCATCACCGCCGAGCGGGTGAGGGGAGGCCGCGCGTGCTGCCCACCCGGAGCCCAGCGGAGCCTTTGGCCCGTCTCCCCCAGCACCCCCTGTGCCAGCGGCTGCTGCCGGCCGGGCGGGCGAGCTCTGCGCTGGGGTCAAAGCTGCCCGGGCGGCCGAGCCCGAAGCGCGGGGGTGGATGGAGCCACCTCCCGGGGGCGCCGGGCACACGGGGTGTTCCCAGGGCTCCGTGCTGGGGCCAGCCCTGTGCCATGGCTCTGCCCACGGCCTGGGCCAGGGGGGCAGCGCCCTCAGCCAGCTGCAGGGGACCCCGGCCGGGGAGCATGGCCTGCGGGGGGGGTCTGCAGGGGGGCTGGGCCCAGAGGGGCTGGAGCATGTCCAGAGAGGGAGAACAAAGCTGGGAAAGAGGCTGGGGGCTCAGGGGGGACCTGATGGCTCCCGACAGCTGCCTGGCGGGGGCTGTGGGCTGCGGGGGTCGGTCTCTGCTCCCAGGGAACAGCGACAGGACAAGAGGGAACGGCCTCAGGTGGCGCCAGGGGAGGTTCAGGTTGGGGGTCAGGGAAAATGTCTTCACTGGGAGGGTGGCCAGGCACTGGGACAGGCTGCCCGAGGGGTGGTGGAGTTCACCATCCCTGGAGGTATTTAAAAAAGATGTAGATGCGGGGCTTAGTGACATGGCTTAGTGATGGACATGGCAGTCCTAAATTAACAGTTGGATTTGATGATCTTAAAGGTGTTTTCCAACCAAAATGATTCTCATTGTTCATTACACAAATTCTAGTATCTAGCAAAGATATTGATCTTCCTGTATGTTTCCCAGTTTTCCATTCTGCCAGTTAAATTACAACACAAGTCCATATAAGTACCACAAAATTCTTTTTGCCTAAGAAACTCACAATGGAAAACCATGCCCATATTCTAGTGGTAAGGAAGAGCTTCATGGAGAGAAAATAATCAGGGTCGTTCCTACTCCTGGAAACAGGAATGCACCACCAACAATTTCAGGCTGTCATGGCATCCCACGTAAGCCAACAGCACAGTCATGACACCACAAAGCACTGAATCAACTTTGCACAAAACTGAGATTTACAGCCTTACAGATGGGAGACTGGAAAGCAAGGAAACAAAGATCTGAGTGATCTGCTCCTGAGGAAACAGAATAAGTGGAAACGGCAACAGCTACTTATTGAACATCCACCATGATGATAGGCCCTACTTTATATTCTCTCCCCTGGGCAGCCGAAGCAGGAGCTCCACTGAGCCCCATGCCTTGGGCTCCAACACATGGAAAGCACAGAGTAATGGCCAACCTGCCGTGATGGAGGTTTGCAGCCCAAGGAAACTGCCTGCTTTGCCTACGCCTAGAGCCAGCCCTGTGGCAACCAGTAATTTTTCAGTGCAAGCTCTTTGCAAAGTAGATCTTCTCTCCTTTTGCAAAACACAGCATGTCTCTGAACTAACGCTAACATTCATGTCTGAAGATGTTACTGTGTATTCATATAATTATCTCAGCACTAATAGCTACCAGTATGTACAGATGCATTCTCTGGTGAAAGCTTGAGGGGAAAATATGAGTCATAAGAATTAGGGAAACAAAATAATGAAAATTAGTACGAGAGGTAAACAATCCTAAGGAATACAAGAGGTAAAAAGGAGTTTGCATTGCCAATTCCATCCTAATCATTTTCAAGCACTTTCTTAAGCCTGTAAGTAGAGAGAAAATAATTTTCCACTATTGAAACACAGTGATCCTTACAGGCACAACTGGTATGAGGTGTATACAGCTTCAGCGAGGGAGTTCAGGAGAAGATGTAACACAGCAACAACTTCAACAGAACCAATAAAAAATTTTGGTTTATAAAATGCAATTAATCGGAAACAATCATGAGAAGCAAAACTGAAATGTCTAAACTAGAAATGAAAGGAGGAAATTACAAGAAAGTGCTAAAAACAGACAGTGAAAAAAATCGCTATAACCACCCAAAGGGTATTTTGAAATTAGATACCCTACCATTTTTCCCGTTTGTGTATCTTTTTGGAAAAAAAAAAATTGAATACTAAAAGAGTCAGCAAATCAATAGGAAACTAACATCAATACAAGAATTATCTTTGTAGATGCTCTACATAATTTTGTAATAATTTCCATTACTTCAATCAAAGTCTCTGTCAAACATTTTTTAACTCTTTTCCTCAGCCTCCAGAAAGACTCAGGTACAAAGAAGCGTGTTATTAAATAGACACAGATGTCTTAGAAAAACGCACTTTTTGAAAGTTTTTTCAGAGGCAGCTACCTACCTGCATTAAATAGGTTTGTCTGTCAAAAATCTGACAAAGAGGAATTCTCTTTCTAAAAACTAAATACGTACATCAAAATTTTATAGAAAGCCTTTCCTCAGCTGTCAATGAATTCAGTAACTAAAAATTAAAAAAAAACAACACCAAAACAAAAAAACATTTCTTACTATATAAGTAGTTTGCTTACTTTACTACGCTTTCTTCAGTCTATTTTGTGGTATTATTGTGCTGTCCCCTATCAATTACCTTCATTCAGTAAACGTCACAATACCCCAGCAAGACAACCAAGGATTTTGTTAACACTATTATCCCAGTTTCCAGACAAACAACCAAAACAGAGAAACCTGCACATATATATACCGGGAAATGGACAGGCCTTACATCCATTAAGGCTCAGGTAAAGCTTCCTTTTCTTACTAGGATAGTGCGATTGGAAAAAGCAGTCTCCTTTTTAGTTTCAAATAGAGCTCTTCATGCAATACAATAAGAAATTACTATCTTTCTCTTTTTTTCTTAATTAAATTTATAAAAGTATTTCCATAGCACTGAAAAAACAGGAAATTGATTCATTATTTGAAAATAAAGCCTCATATAAATATATAAAACAAGTATGTCTCTATTTCAGTTGTGAGCAGAAACAGATACACTAAAATTGCTATACACCAGCATAACCCTACTGCGTCTGGATAATGTCAAAAGCTCAATGACTTAATAAATTCAGAACAGATTGCACTTAATATAGACACACCCTGCACAGTTAGTGTACAATTTGATTCCAAATTAATCTGAACAAAAGCCATTAGGAAAAATGTCAGAAAAGGATGCAAAATACGCATGCCGATATCCTAAAAAGAAAGCAGAGAGTTAACCATATAGCAAAGCCCTAGGTCAGCAATAACATCTTTTCCAATTATTTCTTAACCTTTGTGGTTTGTTTTTCGTATGCACATTAGCTTTGAACACCCAGAACCATATCAGTGAGTCGGTTAATAAATCTTGCAGGGAAAAAAATGTGTATACAGTATAAACTTATATTTGTCATGGACTTAGAGAGACACCTGTACTTCTATAACTAATTCTGGTTTTCCATCTACTGGAAACAAAATATATTCACAGAAGGAAAAAGGCAATAGATAATATTTACTGGAACAGCCCCCAGTTATGCTATTACCCAGGGCAAAACACATTTTCCATTAAAAATAATAAAAAAATAAATATTTTTATGAGAAACCTGATGATTTTTCCATTCAGTTGTGGGTTTTTTTGACTGAAGGATAAAAAACTTCATTTCATTCAGTAGCTTAAAAAAAATAAAATAACAGTTGTAGGAAGGAGGAGGTGGTTGTTGCTTTGTTGCCCTTTTTCTTGTTTTTCTTTCACAACTAACTTTAGGTAGAGAAAAGCCTTTAATTTTAATCATAAATCATTTTGCGGTCAACACAAAACATGTGCTAGAAGTTCCCTGCAGGCAGCAAAGCTGCTGTATTTGTGACCTATATTAGAGACCCCGGGCACTGTAAGTTTCCTGGCTTCCCAGAGTCCTAACACTTCACTTTCACCTTTGCAGCAACACTCATCTCTGCTACCTTCTCCCAAGATGGGGTGCTGTGGCTTCATGGCCAGGTGAAGTGCTGCTGTGTCCGCAGTGTCCCTATCCTCTTACAGCTCAGCATCTGTTCAAGAAGCACCAGAGCCTCGGACCCACTTGTACCAAATCAGCTGGAACTTCTTGAAGGTGTTATTGAAAGAAATTTTCTTTGACACATCACAGCAATGAGAACAGTTCCTAAGGAGTTTAATGCTATTTTTCCCCAACAGCCCTAACATCTATATAGAAATCTGAACAAAATTATTTTCTACATATACTTCACTGCGTCTGTTACCTGAAGACACAACACTTTTAGGCTGAGATCAGAGTCCTCGAAGTCCATCACGCAGGTCCTCTAGCAAATCAAGTTTTTTCCTGTGTTTTCAAAATTGATGGGGGGGGAGGTATTCATTTCAGTTTGTAACAGATCTTGCTGTAGGACCAGTAACAGATCTTGCTGAAGACCAGTGCACATTCTTCCCTCTTCTGACCTACCCATGACAACTTATAGTTACATTTAGACAGGCTCAAATCAGATCTGTTGTTCTACTAGCATATTGCCAGCACAGACCTTGAAGCAGCTAGATGACATCACTTAGAACATACATTTTCAGAGGCTCACAGCCAAGCCCAATCCAACAGGTCATCTACATATTGGCTGTGAGAACTTCCATATGGACAAGCGACTCCATGCCCCACAAAGCCATTCCTTAAGAGCAACGAAGTGACAGCTTGAGCTGCAAAACTGCATATCAAGGTTCTTTCAAGTAGCTGAAAAAATGTTTACAAGTGCCAGCATTTAAAAGAGATTATCCTTTTTATCATTTCAGGACTTTCAACTACGCAAAATAGTTGCCCTCTGCATTCCCAAGGGCTGCAAAAGGTAACCATAGAGAGCTGACAGCATCTCGGGTCCCTCCAGTGCTCTCCATACAAAACATGGTACAGGATAAAGGATAATAGAATCACAAAATAAATTTAGGTTAGAAGTTCCCTCTGGAGGTTTTCTATTCCAACCCCCTTTTGAACTCCACAGGCCTGTGAGAAAGTTGCTATTCTGTCAGATCCTGGGTAGCTAAAGGCTTTTGTGCTGCTATAAGAAGACGCTGTTTTGCATATATGCACACACACAGACATATGTCACAGATGCATACACACACAATCCCATAATTTTTTAAATGGTTCCACTAATGCTCCAGATTTTACAAAAGGCACAGCCTCAACACCTCAACCTCTAGTTTTAAGAGCTACGCAATTTTTAGCAACTTCGGTAAAAGTACTGTTAAGTGGCTTCCATTCAAGTCCAAGCAAAACTTCATTATACACAAATATTTCTCAGCATTTTACAGTCTAGCTCAACCACAAGCAAACTTCCAATCACCACCGCAAGAACAACTCCAGATTTTCTTCTCTGCTTTGCTGCCAAAATGTTTGATGGAAACACTTACCTGGCCTAAACCGCCACAGACCCACTAAAAACTCTTCCAAAGTTTTCTCTTTTTCACTGATGTCAGCAGAAATGTGACAAGAGCTACACTCTGTCATAGTTTGAAGAAAGAACCTTGGCAATATCAGGATCAATACAAGGGCTTAATGGGTAAAGAGCAGCAAGAGCTGTTTCTGCTCAAAGGGTTAGTACATGCACATCATGTCACCATTTATTGCATGGATTTCTCCCTCTTTCAGTGCTGGAACATGCAATGGGAACAATTTGCTATAAGCCCACGTAAAGATAATGACACTGATCCATCAGGAACATACAATCTTTTTTTTTTTTAGTTCCTACTGGTGATCTTTGAAGTCAGATTTGCTACAGTGAGTATCCAACAATATGTCATTGAGGTTTTCTTTAACCTACCTAAAAATGAAATAAAGTTCTATTTTTAAAAAAGTAGTAGTTAGAAGTGAAGGCTGTGTGAGGCACTCAGACTAGGCTGCCTCCTAGAGAGATCGTCCTAAAGAGAAGTAGTTCATTCCATCTCTGCTCCTACACACACACACCCCCAAAGTAAAAAATACACGAATGCATCCTTGCCCCCAAATCTGGGATGTGGGCACAAAGGGATCCTGGAGGCTGAATGCAAATATGGACTGGAGAGACAGTGAAGTGCTTAAAAACAGACAGTGAACTAGACCAGTACTGTTTCACCCTGTATTAGAAATGATCAGCCTATTCTTGGCAAATAAAAAAAGGTTAAAAAAAAAAAGCTTTATATAAGAGATATCAAATTATGTCCAATACAATTCAGAAGAAGGCAACCCTAACATGTAAGAGCATTTGTTGAAAGGGAGACAGCATCCCCAGTCCCTCCGTGTAAACAAAAATCCCAAGAGCCTCGCGCAGGATTTTCGTTGCCACGCTGAAGGGGCAAGGAGGTTTCTTTCCTTTAACAGCAATGATTGCAATCTATTCAAATGCAAGTTACTCACATAAGAACTGACAGTTGCAAGGCTCAATTTCTTTGGAGCCATAATTATTTATGACACTTTATTACAATAACTCCAAAGCATATGGTTACCTTATTAGAAATTAGAATTTATTTTCATATAAATCTCAGCATGACATTACACCAAAAGAACCAAAGTTACTCCAGGGGATGGCAAATAATTTCACTTTTGGGGGTTTGGTAGTTGGAATATGAATTCAAACTAATTCACTTGTAAATATAAAAGCAGTTTTGATAACACAAATGCCTAGAGCCATATAAGGCACAAACAATTTTCTGACAAGTTCTTGAATCTTCTTAGTATAACAATTTTAACCATTTATTTGAAAACTTTTTCTCCACTAGCCAGTATATCACCTCTGCCTTTGAACATATGCATTTACTTTGCAGGGGGGAGGGTCTATTTTGTTTTTAATTCAGTGTCCTCCAGTAACCGCTCACAGCACAATGAAACTGCAGTCTCATTTAAAGTAAGTCCATAAACACGCAAAGGCAGGAGACTAACAAGTGCCTGACTTCTGATCATGTTATAAAAGACAAATTTGAGTTCATGCAATGGTTAAGATTATTGTCTAAAATAAAAAGCCTTTATGAAAACAGCAGGCAGGACAAATGTATTACATGCATTGTATCACCAAGAGAAGGGACTTTCACTGATTAATAGGATTACCCACATCAGTGGAAGTTTAAAATTGACACTGTCAGGTCAATGAAGTTTTTATATTAGGTTAACAAGTGTCTTTCAAAGAAACTGTAAGCTTTAAAAAAAAAAAACAACCTGGCATCAAGTCACATGTTTATAAAAAGGCGTGGGGATGTGTGGGGTGGCTGGGTTGGGTTTTTTAGCTGGGGGCGGGGGGGGCGATGGTGATGTTCTTGTTTTGTTGCGGTGTTTGTTTGGTTTGGGGTTTTTTTAAGTCTTTACGTGGGGACTTGGTTACAACTGAAACACTGCCATAGACGTTGTCTTTGCAGCAGACATTATGATCTTAACTGTAACGTTTTTAGATTTTTCTCCTGCCTTCCTCTTTGCTATGGTTTCAGCACAGAGAAAAATTCAGTGCATTTGCAAAAAACGTAGTCATTTGCCATCATTTGTCCCACTTGCTTAACTTGCGGTAATTCAGCAAGTATGCAGCATGTACTTATGCATATACGTACAACAACGCAACACCTTTCACAGAGTGAGTAACAACTGCAGGAAATACGAACATCTTGTAAGGCAGGTTTTTTGAGAGTACAACAACAGAAGGATTACCATTAAAAGATGAACCAGAAGTCAGGTGAACGGACACCATCCAAAATCACAGCCATACATCACCGCCACACAGAAGGTTTCTATGATACCACACAATATTAATGTCACCACCCAAGCCATAATGCAGCGCAATTAAAACAGCTGCAATAAAATTGCTACAGAGGAGGGGGGGAAAACTCAACAAAACTCAACTTACACAGCAAGAAAAACACAGGCTCTGGAAACTCAGTGGATTGCCAACAGACTTTTACTCTGAAGGCCGTATGCAGGTCTGGGTCTATTGTTTTTCAGTTTAAACTGCTTGTAAAGAGTTCTGCGCACTGAACAGCTATTTACATAAAGGATGTGATGTGCCTAAGGATTAAACATTAGAGGTAAGCTTTATGAAGCTCTCTCATCTTCAGAACTATAACAGAAGCCATATTGTATGATGAAAGATTTTTCTTGTTCCTCTGTATTCTGCAATAGAAGTAAACTCTTATTTTTGTTTTTCATTAAAGCATGCTGATAGTGAGGTCTTTGCACTTGGAACTATATCAATAATCTTAAAAGGATGATTTTTTTCCTGATTTCTGTGGCAACGGGAAAAAAAACACCTTCTTCCTCTACATTTTGCCATTATATTTTTCTATATGACTTTCAGAAAACAAACATTTTCTGACCAAACCCACATTAACGTATCTTCAGAACAGGGTTTTTTTCCCAACATATCTACATATCTATCTTTCTGTAAAGAATTTCCTGACTATATCTGACATCATAAAGTTCAAAGGTAAAGAAACAGAAAGCAGTAAAGACCACTCCTATGTGTCTGGAATATACTTACAAAGTACAAGGAAATTAAACATGAATTTATTTTTAAATTAACTAGCAGCTGAATCCTGACGTTCCAAGCTTAACCCCTCTCAGGCTGAGAATAGCCTTATGTACCTAAGCTCAAGACTCCTGAGTTGGAAAATGGTACATCTGTTTTTCCACAAACCTAAGATAAGAAGGAATGGGATCTCTTGGTATACAAGCTCAAATACTGAGACGACTAACTTGCAGAGCTGTAAATCAAAATGCATGAAACAGACCACACACACACACAAAAGAAAGAAAGAAAAGAGGAGGAAGAAAAATACTAGCCTTCGAACCTCATTGTCAAGTATGTGAGAGACAAAGCTTTTTCTTGTCTGCCCTCAGAGGTCTCGGCCCAAAAGCAGAGCTCCCAGCCTGTCCTGCAGAATTTCTCTAACCCTAACCACACCACCTGCCTGCAGCTCTCCTGGAGCCATGTGCAGTAGCAGGCTGTTGCAGAAGCGAGACTAGATGGCTAGCCAGGGAGCAGAAGCTACGGAAGACCACTGCACGATGGTATGGCACGTCAGGCGAAGTCTGCCTGGTCTGTCCATGCTGCATGCTTGGGTCCATGCTCAGGGGCAAACCACTCAGTTTTCTCCCAAGGCTTTCATTCATGTTTACGCCATCTCGCTCCCCTGACCCAGACCATGGATAAAAATATTAAACAGAATATAGGGAAAATACACCCTACAATTCAATCATACAATGAGAATATTGATCTTGTAGGTTCACTTTAATCAATGGATCCTTTCTTATACTATACCCCTTATGAGAGGAACATTCTTTGGTGACAGTGGATAAGCACATGATGTGTAACGTCACAGGACATCTTGTCATATGCTACTGTATCACTTTTACTAGATGCTTCTTGGGGGCATCAGTAGCTGCGCATGAAGGACAGAAGGTTAATACTAATTTTCTTGTTTCGTGCACTCTTATCAGTGAGAAGAGGCATACGTTCATCCTAACTGAAAGAGTTCATTCCACTTCAGATTTAAACATTCAGATTTAAACAGCTCTCACAATTAATCAGAGCTCAACAGCAATTAGGTATTTAATCACTTTTGCACCAACACAACAACTTTGTGGGCAAAAAGGGCTGTTAATATTTCAAGCTAAAAAGGTAATAAAGAATGAAGAAGTGAGATGTGGCAGGAAAAAATGATTCTGCTTTTGCTGTCTTTGGTGGATAGCTGAATATCCACCTTTTCAGAAGAGATGACTCTGCTTGTTAGCATCTAGAAAGTGAGGATAATCATGCTAGCAACAAGCCTGACTTTCAGCTGATCCAGCTTTATTTTTCTTACTTTCTCTCTGAGCTTCAGACCCCATTTGCTGACAGTTCCCTGTCCCTTAGTTTGCATTATGCAGACTGGTCCTATTACTATTTGTTAAGTAGTCACAAACTGCGGAGATTTCTGGCTTTAAAAAAACACAAGTATTTGCAGGTCTGCCGTACGTGACCCATAACATGGCTGGAAGAATCAGCATGAGACACACTTAAATGAATTCCCCATTTTTGTCCTGGTTTTGCCACTGAACTCCTACGCCATGTGTAACTAAATCTCATGCACGCAGCTTTCAGCTCTCAACATGGATGCTCCTATGTCATGTGGTAAAAAGTCATAGCTGCAACTGCATACATGTGGCTACACCTTGAATGCTTGCATCCTGCAGACATTGGGCTTGCTAGCTACTTGTGCAGTTCCCAGAATTTATCCATGGATATGTGACAGAGATAAACGCATACTGGTTCAACACTTGTGCCTACGTAACCCCAAGAGCAGTTAAAACCTCGGTCAACATGATTAACAGAAAAATACCTGTAAGTCTCTTTGCAAATAAGAATGCTCTAATTATGTCTCATATATGCAAGACAAGTAGGCAAGTGTCAAAAAAACAACAAAAAAAACCCCAAAACTTTTCTGGTTTCAAGCAAAATACATTGCTTTTACAGAACACAGATAATCTCCACTTACATACTTCATTCATTACAAGCTTCATTTACCTGTTTGTTTTCAGAAACTGTCTTCCCTAAACATATCTATGTTATCTCAAAAATGGAATGCATATAGTGAGTGGTTATCCTACACTTATATTTTGACATGAGTAGCTGCTAACTACTTGAAAAGGAGTTACTGCAAAAGCATAGTAAAAGCCTCTCATGTTTTTATTTTACAAATTTGCTGATGACAATTCTCTGACAGAAGTTAGAATCTTTTTGATTTTTTTCCACCATACTGCAGATGTGAATACAGGATGTTAAACAAAAAGACACAAATACTTGTCAAAAAGCAAAGCAGACTAACACAATTTTTCAGAGATCTCACAAGATCAAAATGATGCCATAAGGTCCAGCAGGATAAAACTGTGTGAATAAGAGCAAGCAGAAACAACAGTAAAAACACAGGTAAGGTTATATAACACCATACATAAGAATTCACATGCACAAGTATTTCAGATAAATTGGAAGAGAGAAGAAATCCAGAAAGCTCCAGTTAATGATCTGCTTGTGTCATTTAGCAGCGCATGTCACAAGTATGAAATAGTTTAACCTCGCCAGTTCAAAGGAAACAGTAATCTTACACGTCTTTTAAGTTTCAGCGCTCAAGAATGATGAAGACAAATTCAGAACCACAGCTGAGAATATTTTCCTTGCTTCTACAGTTATTTTGTATGTTTAATAGCTCTTGTTTAGGTGCTTTTCCTATTTACTTCTTGGACAGTACACACAGAAATCCAGAACTCCACAAAAAAATCCACCCCTTTACTATAACAACACCCTGCCAAAGTTTACCTTCAGATACCTGGCTTTGATTTCCTTTATTTAAATCACAGCTTCACCATGCATTTGAAAACATTATACACCCAACTATGAAATGATTCTGTTTAGCAGATTAAATGCATAGGTGAGAGAAACTAGGTTAGAGAGGCATTGAAATAAATTTTGCAGAAAGCTGTTCTGTGGAGTGAAAGGAAACTCTGCATAGGGCTGAAAGGAGTCACCTCTTGGCTAATCAATTTGTCATTACGTGTCTGTAATTCCCCTTGCTAAAACACCTTCCCTTCTCTATCTCATAAGCACTGCTCTCCACCTAGCAAATTTATAATTTTGCAACATGCAGAGAACACCTCTCTCATCTATCTCATGGTCTCAAGCAGCAAAAGCACCTGTGTTTGTTCTGTTGCCTCATGTTTCATCCACATGCCCAGAAGTCTGAGATTCAATTTGCCCTTCCTAAATTTAATGCAACATAGGGTCAGGTATGTTGTAGTTCCCACTAATTTCTTCAAAAAGCTTTTTTTTTCCCCACCACTACCACTAATGCACTACCAACATCTCCAGTATTATTTGAGTCAAGATGTTTGAATTTTTTTTCCATAGAGGAAAAAAGGGACAGTCTGCTACTAGGTAAATAAAAACACTAAGCACTGGTTTTATTTAAAACAGTAAAAAAGAACATATAGAGGATTCTGTATCATAGCTGATAAAGAGCCTTGTTACTGCCTTCTGATTTCTGAAAAGTTCTTGAAGTACATATAGAGCAGCTCTTCTCACAGGTTTTTGTTCAAAAAAAAAGTTTCTCTATATACAGTTTATCTGCTGCCTACCTTTAAAAACAAATGTGTCAAGTGTTTTCCCAGTCCCTGAGAACGCATGTAGAGGACTGTTCAAATTCTTCTTTGTAGAGAACTGACTAAATACCATAAGATTTATAGTTGCAATTTACTGAACAGCTTCATAAAGTGATATTTAAAGCAGTCCTGCTCACTTATATACACTAAAAAGTCTTTTTATGAAAGCGGGACCATTTAAGCCCAGTCCATGCATGTCTCTCTTATTCTTTCATCCTGTCTTTCAATGCTTACAGTATATTTTAACAGCTTGTCCAAAATGCCATCTCCCTTCCATCACCAGTACGATGGGAAAAAGAATCTAGGGAAGTATTTTCTTGCAAAGTAGTTGAAAAACCTCCTACGATGGCCAAGATTAAATATTGCAGCCTGACATATAAGGGCATTAAAAATAACTCACAATGCAAAGGCAGGAAGGAATGTGCTATATGTTGATTCATCAATTTAGTTTTTAATAAGTACATCATAGCTATGAATAACGGCCAGCTCTAGAAAACACTGAGAAACAAAAAAAAAAAAAAGAAAATAATGCCCCATTGCATTCATTCCTGTGAAGGAATAATACATCAACAGAAGTACCTTAGCTACAGTCTTCTCAGAAATGGGTCTCTTCTGTGTCATAGGAAAACCATTTCAGTAAAGTACCCATCCCACAGAAGTACTTCGGGAAGGACTGCGGATCATCATTTCTATATTCAAGCCCCAGTACACTTTCACACTTACCTTTCTCACAAATGCCAGCAGAATTCCCACTTCCTAAATTAATGCATCATATAAAGATGTTGTTCTCTAAAAAACATTTTATAAGGTAGGTGCTGTTGTCTGAAAACCTCTATTTTCGAAATTGGAACGACAGCCTGACCATGGGGTGCCAAGGCATAACTGCATGAGGCGTGCCCATAGGTAGGTAATCTAAATGGTCCAGCACCACTTCTAATCTTCAGCCCATATTTATGAACACAAAAAGGGTCCTAGTGATACACACCATCATGAAACTGAACTTTGCAATGTAATTCATTCATCAACCATTTATTTAACACTATGTTGCTGAATACGCTGTTAAGGGGACCGGTACTTGAATATTTTGTTTACCTTCACAATACGCGGAGTCCCCTTGGATAGAGAGATAACCATTCTTGCATTCACAAGTAGCTTTTGTGTTCCGATTTTTGCACTCTGAATTTTCACCACATCTGTGTCCCTCTGCACAGAAGTTATGGCCTGAAACACAAGGAACATGCAAGCTGGTATTAAAGCTTTTTTTTCCCCAGTTTTACAGGTTTAATATTTGCATTCACTGTATCATTACGAAAAACTCTGGCAGGCTACATTCTATAAACCTATCCAGTGCATGCAGGCTTTTTGGATTCCCCCATGAATTCATTCTCAGTAAAACCATTTTGTTCAAAAATGTATTTGCATGACTAGTTTTAGTCAGGAGAAAAGACAACTTCAAAGGAGGAAGCAATGACAATACATTAGTCTTCTACTGAACCTATGTAGGATAAAGTGGCACCTTATCTCCGATTGCCAAGAACTGTAATACTAACTTACATCAAAAGGATAATACAGTGTAATACAGAAAAAAATCCTTCACAAGTCTCTTATTATGCATAATCATGCATGCTTTTAGAAGAGTAAAAATGAGACGTTGCATTAGAACACAAAACTGCACTGGTAATCAAAACAACCTCATACATACTGCCCTGTAATTCTGTCATCAAAAACTAGCTGGATTGTTTCTAAAGTTTACAATTAATCCATGCATCATGTTTTGTAGGGGAGAATTTTTATTAATCTCTCCTTTTTTCTTAACACAAATTCTCAGTAGTTCCTATGTGAACAGTTTCTTTTATCCCATACAAAGTCATTTCTAAGAACATGATGAACTTTCGCACTTCCTTCTATAAAGGCATAACTGGCTGAAGTTCTTTCTTCCCGATTTTCAGTATTTCTCAAAGATGTGTCAAAATCTCTTTCTGCTCAAGTCTAACGTGAAAGCAACTTTATCTATTTAAAGGTACTCCACTGGAAGTACCGTAAGAGATAACTAAATACCTTACAGAATGTGACAACAGAATATTTTTTTTCTCCCCATTAGTTTATTTTTGATGGATTTTTCTTTATTAATACCCAAGAGACAATTTCTATTTGCCCGAGATACATTATATGTTTGACAAATCCTACTTTTTCTGGATTTTTCTCTCCTGGAAGGAGGGCAACCAGAAACCCAGACATACCATCAGCTACTTGTATTCGTGTAAGCGCAAGCTGGAATACAAGAACAGTTTTTGCCAATTCTGCCTGGTCATAAAGGAGCAAACTAGAAGTTCTGGTTCATTGCTCCTAAACTTTCCTAACATCCCCTAAAGACAGCTTTAAAAAAAAAGATGACCTGGACTTCTAAGATCTAAATGCCAGATTCAGACCTTTGGTCATATCCCTTGCTTTGATATTCTTTAAAGAATTTCAGAAGATTTTAGCTTACACTAAATATAGTTTTCATCTACAGTAAGCAAATTTTCACAGGGCTATACTGAAGCTGTTGCTCATTGATGGTTTTTTAATTTGTTTTTTAACACACGCTTCAGTCATTACTAATTTAAAACGCAAGTTTTGTCATTTCAGAGCACTCCAACTTTCATGAGTCTGATCATCTAACTTTAGGTTGCCAGGTCAGTATTTTTAAAAAAATAACACTTGTTAGCAAGGAGGACTCTTCCTCAGTGCCAACATCCAACTCACACTAAAACTTCTGTTTAATGTTATTAACAGCCAAGGTATCTTCCTTGTGCTCAGTTAGTTCGTTCTTTCATTGTAATCCAACTTGCAAAAAAGAACTAATTCCGTTAATGAATACTGCAGATACCCTTTCTAGTCTTCATTCATTTCACAGTCTGGTAAAAACCATTCAAGTATTCCAGATACAGCCTTGTCAAGCCTGAGTACGTTTTATACTGGCAAAAAAGGGCACAGTTACACTGCCTGTAGCCATTTATGCAATCACAGTACTTGACTTCTCATTTTTGCCTTTATAATTTTAATTGAAATCGAACACTGGAACCCATCTCCCCAAACTTATCCATTCAGCATCTAATTTATACTCCCCAAGCAGGATTACTATTCTGTTGGCATTCCAGATAATATCCAAGAGAGAACATGCTTTATAACATTTTCTTTGTCACTGCTTCCCTTAAGACTATGACATCCTAGACTATTTCCTGCTTCTTTAGAATAATAATTCTCCTCTGAACCCATACACAGTAGTAGTTTTACATTTGATTATTATTGGTAGATACTACTAGTCAGAACCAATGTAACATATCAGTGTGTTAAGCTAGGCACTATAAAAATACCACATTTTAATTTACTGTGGATTGCTACTACTGTCCTAGTACAATTTATGTATATTTATTTATTTATATTTATATCCAAACCTGTAAAAGATATTTCATCTTTCTCAGCGTGTTTTAGTTACAATAGTCCTATACAACTTTCTGCACCAAAAAAAACCCTTATTTCTAGGTTCTTTTTATCCCAGTGAGTCAACATTTTACCTTGTAATCAGTTCATGGCAAATTTAAGGCTAGCCAAAATTAAAACTAGCCAAAGGTATGGCTTCTTAGGCTTAAGTTCCAACACAAGTCCCACATCCCAGATCAACCACTCTTCTCTAACAGCACTTTCTCCCAAGAACATGACACTGATTAGTTTTCAGCATCACATCATGGCTCTACGAACCCTTCACTGTTTATCTGGCACCTCTGAAATTCATCAGTATGACTATCCTAACTATCCATTATAAACTTCTCTGGAAAAAGAAGTATTGCTTTTGTTCCCCCGTTTTCAACTCTAATATGAACTGTCTCCATTCAGAATTAGACTCTTTCTTATGTTTTCAAGATTGAAGGCTGTTTAAAGAGCATAGAAGAACATCAAGTAATGCTCCAATTCTGTAACTTGTGTAATTAGAGGCTCTAAAGAACTTTTCTTCTCTCCGTAAGAATGCACAATGATAGAACACCTACTACATCTCTAGATTGCCCTGGCATTTATTAAAAGACCTGTGAAATGCTGTTTCCTCTTTTTTAAAATACTGACTAAAAGTGACTCAAATTCATTTTCCCATAGCATTTCAGAAAACTTGTTCAATACATCTCTAAGTGGAAAGTGGAAGCCATGCCTGTTAAGAGCATGCACAGTGCTAGAACACTGTTTGTTACCAAACTTTTACAAAACAAATGTACCTCAAAGGTTAAACAGCAGAAAAGAAAATGTACTTGATTGTATAGAAGAGTACGGGTTCACTGTGCCTCTGTCAGAGTAAGCATACCACTGACGGGATCAGAGGTTTTTCCAAGTACTTCTCTTTTGCAGTGAAGATGTACATTTAGCACTTCAAAAGAGCCAAGAGGAACATACCAAGGAAGCGTGGTTCTTGCATTTCTTAGACCTTGGTCTACTTTCTTCCAGGCTGGGGTTTTGAGACAAGAAAGGAATAAAATGCTATCTACTTTATTTTACTTCCTACTGGACCTGAGTGCTTTTTCTGTTCTTCTGGCAAATAAAGCCCACCTCATATTTGGACTGTAATGTGAAGAAATAAGCTAGCTGTGTTCTTCTCACCTTTAACAATCCTAATTCAATTTCTAATTTAGCTAAATACTTCAATCCTTTCTCACCAGCAGAACAGTCAGGAAGGTACACAGGGCCACTGACTGCTATGACCGTGCTTATACTCCTGACTATAAACTAGAAGGGACCTAAGCACTGACTTAAACATCAATCTAATCATGTCAAATCTATTTATGGAAGCAATTACTTATCTCCAAGCAAGCACAATGGAGAAGAATGCAAATGCCTGATTTTTATTAATTCTTTGGTGTGAAATGGATTATAGGGTTCCTTTAAAATACCTACACAGATGGCAAGACCACCCATTGATACCGCCACGGGATCCCTGAATGTCAACCATGGGTGGCAGCTAGCAGAGGGCATGCATTCTGACTGCCCAGGTCAAAGTAACTGAATTACTAAGACTTCAGAATATTCAGCCATGTCTTATCTGAAAGAGTCAATGCCTCTCTAAATATGAGAAATGGCTTAAAATAGAATCACCACATTGAGCAAGCAGGCAATTGGAGAGGATTTGACAGAAGCCCACAAAATCTTAAATACTTCTGACTATCTAAACTAATTTCAGGCCAACACAGATGAAAAGGCAAGTGAGCATGAATTAAAATTACAGATAAACACATTCAGAACAGATGTCAGAAACCATTTTACACACACAGAGTCATAAGTGTGCACAACAACCCTTCTAAGTCATTCAAGACATTCAAGATACAATTAGATACTACCAATAGGGGAATTCAATACTGAGGAGTGTGTTCAGATTTTTGATGGGCCTGATGACCTCTGTTCCTTCCCCAAACATTTCTGGTAACACTACTCTCTTCCTTTATCAAGGCTGCTGAAATGTTGCTCCAATTTTTCTTAAAAAGATACTTGTATTTTTCTCCTTCTTTCTTCTGACTCTAGAATGACCATTAATATATGTACTAAGACAATTATGAAAAAGATCAGATTTCATGCTAGCAGACATAAAACTATCACTTCTGCAGCATCGGGAACTGTGTAACTGGCTGAGCTAAACATTTATTGTGTTTTGAGACACCTGAACATTATTCCTATTTTTACAAGCTTACCAACATCATCAGGTTCCAGTTCCCAGAATCTGTTTTTCCAGAGCAGCATGGCTGTTCTGTGCTGTCATCCAGTTTAAGTACATCTTTGGTTATTTGGCTTAATTATTGAGGAATGCAAGAACTCATTCAAGACTACAGCTTGATATAAGATACAGTCTTATATCCATATTTCTTCCTACTTTTCTTTTTTTCTATGGGCCACACTAACATGCCTCTCCTTTTTCTGAGTGTTTCCTTATATCTAATGCTTTCTTGTACTACTTACAATTCCCTAGCTGTTCACTTCAAGAACTGCAAAACCCCTGTTATCCTGCTCTTCAAGAAGCTACCCTTCATCAATCCACATTTCACTGTTTCACATTTCAGAGGCTTCTAAAAGGAATGCTGACAATGCTTCCATTAATAGCGTTAGTAACGTTCAAAAGGTCAACAAAATTTCAACCTCAAAATCTTTACTTTTGTTATAATTCAAGTGAGTAATTAGTAGCAGTTACTACATAAATATGCAAGGCAAATCTGGGGGACAACTCATCGCCTCTTAAAATTTGCACTAGCAACTACGTGCTTTCATGGGCATAATTCAGCAGTCAATCTAAACCCATCAGCTGAACCATACTGCAGGACAGCAAATAAAAATTACTTTCTCCAGAAACCAAAGAGCTCTCACCACTTCATTATTTCTTCACACTGCCTCTTTTAAGGAGAGCGTGACTGAAGCTGCTTGGGTTGTTAAGGCTATTCTTACATACTAAAATTGTGAACATAACATAAAAATTCTCTCATGAAACTTTATTTGAATCACTCATTCAAAAGAGAAAAAAATCTCTTTCAAAATTATACACTGTCTTTGGCAGGGAGAAAAACAGCTAAAGGGAACAATAAAACACTTTTATGACACTATTTTTTTGTACTAGATTTGTCCCTGGGCTATAAAAAAATGTAGCAGGCATGCTCTAAGAAAAATGAGTGATTCTCCAATAAGTAGTAAAAAATATATTTTATTACACAATGATTCTTTGTAAAATTTTTAAATTAACTAAATTTCTGCAAGTCTAGAAGAGGACTTAATAATTTCACATTGCCTTGCAGAAAAGTATAAAGTAGCCACATAGTCTAAACAGATATTTATAATAGAAGCGCACAGCTGAAGTGAAAAACTAGGCATACACTCTGTAACATTCAAGGACAGATCCCACATACAGATCTGACAAGGTGCATTTTTGGATCCAGATACACCAAATCACAAAAACAAACCATCATTGTACAGCAGAGTTCTTCCACACTACACCTGTCCTGCTGTACACCTCATACAATCATTTCACTGAAATCTAGAAATTGGCCTTTAGCAATATATTAGCCTTTGCTATTACTATAGACTCATGCAGCAAACCCGAAGAAGAAAAGGTGTTATTTGCTGTCTTTACTTTTCTAATCATGTACAAACAATAACGACTATCTAGGAAGCCCAGCACCTGTGCACATTTACAGTATTCAACTTGGTCCTTCACTGACTCAAACACCACAGTCTGGTTTTTTTCCTTGCATACCTTATCTTATTTTAGGCACTTACCTATTATTGTGGTGGTAGATATTACAGAAATCCCCGAAGAGAGTACAGTCTCATACCACAGCATCACAAAGTTTCCGTATTTCTCTGTCTTTTATGACTTCTGTTGATCCCCCATATTTATCCTTTCATTAAATGGAAATTCCTTTGTTGCAGCTAGAAAAGCATGAGCTGCAAACCTCCTGCCCTTGCCCAATTCAGCAAAGGCATTCTCTAATTCTACAGAACATGAAATTCAGTAGCAGATTTCTGTTTCCACTACTAGATACTAAAGAAAACACAAACTGACAAAAAACCAGAACCTACCAGCCACTAGCATGCACTAATAAACTTTACATAGATTTATTGTTCTCATCTAACATTGCTAGTAAATGCTTACAAATCATCATGTTTACTGACTAAAGACTTAGCTAAGGGCTAATGCAAAGAATTACCTGTATCATCGTACATATAATGTGAAATTTGCATGATATGCAAATGATCCATGTGGCTTCCCATAAACACTCTGTTTACTTGGGACTGTATTTACTAAAATATTTCTTCCTTACTACTTTTGCTTGGCAATAAAACTGAATATAGTCCCTGAAAGAGGTTGTTACTGCCAAACAGAGAAGCACTCTATCCTTTCCCAGTCATTGGCACAGGATGAGACCAGAAACTGTGGTCTGCTTGCCATATCAGAGGGCGAAGGCACCTGTCTGCATGACAAAACCCGTAACAAATATGGAATTTTTAATAAGTATCCATTTTTAACATTACCACTCTACATATGATAAAATTAGTACTACCACTTTGGGTTGCGTGCAACTGAAGCAAAAGTGTCAAGCAGCATATAATCTACTTCAGGATATAAGAAGCAACTTAGGAGTGCTAACTTCAATTTATGCCTTTGTAAAGTTGACAGAAGCTTACCTTTAAGCATGATTTTCAAAATAATTGTAAAAAGCAAAGCTGAAATACAAAAGGAAGTGGTGCTGTTTTAGCAGTCAGCTAAAGCAGAGCTGAAGTGGAAGTTTAATGGATCCATTTGACAGCACTATGTATAAGAATTCATAGGAAGTGGAAGTACAATTCTTTCCCTTGCTTCCAGAGACCATCAGATAAGTATACATATTCATGCTATTTTATAAATAATAAAACCAGTTTGGGGATGAATATCTAAAAAGAGTACCTATCATTAACAATAATATAGAACTGAATAATTACAGAACTTATCTTTCATCAACTTCAAAGCATTCAGATTTCTAATTCTTTTAAGTAATGCAGATAGTTTGTTCAGTACTGCACTACATCAAACTGGGACATCTGTTAAGAAGTATCATTAAGACATCGAACCCTCTGAGGGACAAAGAAGCGACATATACTGTTTGCTTAAATAGTTACAGATGTTTCTAGAAACTGTTCTAAAAAAAAAAAAAAATAATGTGTATATTCTTAGACTACATTCCAGCAAGCAGTCCTAAACCTGCTGGCCCCTGCAGCCACGTGCGTTTGTTTGCAAGTTCAAGGCCTTAGTAAACATTTAACTATGCATGTTTACTAAATATTTACTGGCTAAGGGAGAGGTTCAGAGCCCCTTTGTTGGCATCTACAATGACACTGGAAGAATGTACATAAAGGCAAGACGATAGTCCAGCAGGCCCAAGTAATCCTCTAAGCCTGGAAATGTCTCATGCTCATTTGGCACACCTCTGGCTTGACATTTCAGAGATGCATCACTGAAGGCGGAAATGCGAGTCCTGCTCTGAGAGACCAGACGCAGCACCAAGGGAGAGGTGTGGAAGAGAGGTACAATACAGACATGCACAGGGAATGACTATTCTAACACCTTTCACCCAACAGCTTACTGATTACAACATGCTTTAAGAAGAAAACTTGCTCGAGTTCCCTAGCCTTGTGATACCTGCCTTGTCCTCATTTAAGGGGACTTCCTCAACTAAAATTTTAGCTCTGGCTGGTCAGTCTGGTCCAGCAAGCAACCAGGATTCACCAAGGCTGAAAGGGAACCAAAGCAAGAAGAACCTGCATCTCAACACCCCACTGGAAAGAAGAAAAACGGGGTTGTGGATCAGGTTATTTTTTCATTTTTATTCTGTATTTGTCCAGCTTAATTCATAAATGAGTGCTGAGGGTGCTCAGATCTTGAACCTCAAAATATACATCAGATTGATATTAAAATAGAGAGCTTAAAAAGCCATTTCCAAAACCCTGTACGTTCAGTGCAGTTACAAGTTTAAACAACATAAAATAGCTCTTTTTCAAATACTTCTTCCTAACAGGAATTCTGAAGAGATACTGGGCCCTTTCTCGCAGTCTTCCTTTTCTCCCTCCCCCTCCCTAATTCAGAGCGATTACAGCTTTGTACCTGGTAAATCTTCTAACCAATGGAATATCACAGACTTGTTTTACATGAAGGCTAACTATAGACTCAGGTTTATAGAGGTACCTACTATCTCATTAAAAAGAAATTGTTCCTTCCAGTGCATTCCCTTGTTGAATCAGCAACTTATAGTCCTTCCAAGCATGCATAGTCTCTGGCTTACCTCTACAGACACTGCAGCATTGGTTCTCCGGAAGAACATGATCTTTTTCTGAGCAATTTAACGGTGGACAAGTCTCTGTTACTTTCACTAAAACTCCATTCTGAAAATAAACATTTTTTAAAAATGACATTGATGAAAACATGTACAATGGCAAGGGTCACAGAATCTTCAATCTATAACACTGGTAATCTCTATTAACAACACCAGTAAACTAGCAGGCAGCAAGTTAAATTCATGTTTTCCACCATAATATCAAACCTAAAGTAATCTACTTGGGCATTTCTCTGCCCACAGTTGAAAGAAAAAAGAAGGGGGGGAAAAAAAAAAAAAGGCACTTATTTAGAAAAACTACTATAGAGTTGTGAGCTTATGTTGTCTCAAAGTATACTTGTTTTCCTTCCGGGTACTTGAAGGAATTACAGAATTTCACTCCAAGTTTTTGTTAGACAGTCTTCCTGCTTTATGCAGGACCTAATTTTACTCCTCTTATTTCATATTCTACATAACTCACTGATAAGTGTTCAACTCTAACAAACACAACAAGTAGAAGACCAACATTTTCAAGTGCCATGTGTCCAATTAAAAGGGTCTGTGCTTTAGGATTCCTGATAACCTAATTTCCAAAAATCAGGTCCTTCAAAGGTATGGCAAAGCAGAAATCCCATCTTTCAGTATCCATACAGAAACTGCTGTATAAAATGTAAAGCTACATCAAGATATTCCTCTGATTTTGTTTTCTGCTAGATTCAGAATAAGACTGTACATAGGAGGTCTAGGTGCTGGTAGAAATTTTCTCAAGTAATAGGCATAGGGGAGATTTTACACCAAATCACACTCCATCATCTTCTCATCCAAGCAATCAACATCTCCAGACCAAACAGCGTCCTGCTCTTCAGGTAGTTGTTTATTAACATCTTGCCCCAAAACAGGCTCCTCTTTTTCCTTACCCCATCCGGCCTTCCCAATACCATAATTTACTTCTTCAGCATCCCTTCTACAGCTATGCCATCACTGCACTGCAAATTGGCAAGTGGGGCAGAGATTAACAACCAGGATTTTTACTCAGTAAGAGCTACAGTAACTATGCCACAGGACTGTCCACACCTGAGTAATCCCATTTTCCAAAGGGCTGTGAAACTCCACTAAGAAAGCAGGCAACGTGCTATATTGCCAATACACCTTTTAAATATTAATCCAGTCCCCACTCATCCCAAAATATTTTTTGTGATGCTTCAGAAGGTGGAATGAAAAGATGGAATGAGAATTTCTGCTTTCTTCAAAGAAATAAATTACATTTTCTAGCTATCACGATTGCAGAGAAAAGTTTAAAAATATGATCCAAACACATCTAGAGCTAAAAAACAGAGGAAAACTAATACCAATAGAAGACAAAATATGTTATTAAAGGCACCATTCTCATTATCTGAGGGATCAGATACGTGACTTTTAACAGAGGATATTGAAAGTACGTATGTGTCTACCCTGTGTGAATAAACACCCGTCTACAGAGACACCTTTGCTAGCCAGAAGCTTGCTCTCAACTCTACAACACTGTGCCACACCATGCCCAAAGGCTAGCTCAGGTGCCAGAACCAGTACAGGTAAAAAAATTGATGGTAGTTAGCCTTACCAGCCGGGCAACACTTATTCAGCTATGTCACTTCAGGTGCCAGAATTATCTCCCACAGCATCAAGCTGCCCTACGCAGCCACGAATGCAAAAAAGCCTGCTGAGTCTACAAGGTGCAAATGATGCGCAAGGTGCTGGGCAGCTAGTAGGACTTACAGTTGAGAAGCGAGCAGATCAAGGGAATGCAAAATGGACCATTCTACAATCACCGCTAGTCACTGCCCTTCGAGACTGCAGTGTTAAGGCTAAGCAGGGCCAAGTAATTTTTCTTGCTTTTCAATTGTCTTAACTGGCAAGTTGTATCAGTTGCTGTCATGAACAATAATATTAAAAAAACCTACAGGAATCAGGTTTTCTTTTTTAAAAAAAAAATAATTAAAAAAAAAAGCAGCTCCCTACAGTATCACATACGGCATGCTTCATTGAAACAAGTGCCCACAGAAGACCAGTGAAGTTAATGGAGGTATTAGGTCTCCTCCTGATCTCACTTCCATAAGCGAAAGGGAGGAATCCCCCACCGTTGCCTGTGCAACTGCAGCAGCAAAGGTGATAAAAGAACCAGACACTGAGCCATCATTTACTATCATGTTATCAAACTACCAGCTGGAAAAGCCCTGGCTATAACTCATTGTCTATTCAAGCTCAGACGTGACAACTGCAGCAGAAAGGATACAGTATGTCAACCTATGGACAAAAAATATTGACCAACAATAAATCTGGTCGAAAAGGTGGCAAGAAGTCAAGAAATCATATCAAAGTCAGATCAGTGACCAGTATGAGTCAAAAAGCTAAAGACAAATTCAATCCAAGCTCGCATCTTCTTTAGAGAATCATAAGGACATAAAAAAACCCACATAAATGGAGAATTCCATTAATTTAATGACAGTAAGATTTTATTTCCCTAAGTTTCCCATTTTCCACAGAATGTGCATCTTGGGAAATGAAATTGAACATACTTGTAATTAAGTTTTAAAACAATTAAAATGTTTCTATGTTGAGTATTCTTTGGATTAAAATCAATTTGTAATGAACTAGTACAGATCCAGTTACAAGAATTATCATCATTAAATTTCAGATTTTATCCACTTCAAAATTATTGCCTCAGGCAGTCTTAGAAATATTAGTAATTTCTTATACTCAAGTCATGTATCTAGCCATAGGATCCGGACAGAAAGAGATGTCAAAACAACATTCTTCTGGAATAAATAGGTTAAACTCCAGCTGTGATATACAATACACAAAGAATGAGACCTGGAGTAAAAAATTTACAACAAAATAACTAAATTTCTACTAATCACAAAGCTAAGTACATAAAAAAGAATTGGCTATAAGCCTGATCAGTTACATGCAGTGAAAACCTGAACCACAAACAGCTCATCTCAGATGTCAGCTTTGGAAAATAACACCAAGATTTCAGAAAAGGTTATTTTGGGTTTTTGCTTTTTGGTGATGTGTCCCCCCACACACATTTTAGCTGTTATCGATGAGCCTTTTAGGAGAAAGTACCAAACGGTGCCCTTAACTGTCACTCTAGGAACCACATTTTTCCTTATCTTTACGAAAAACTTTTTGGCCAAGCTTCCTGCAAGTCAGTGGAGCCCTGCCCATCTTTCTAGGATTTGTATGGTGCACCCTGACTGCCTGCTCCCAGCACTAATGAAGAGGAATTTATTCTTGTAACCTTTTCAGGCAAACATGCCATGCAGTTATGAACCAGCATCATGTCACTCAGAAGCATTAACCCAGAAAGTCAGCTGACGAGCAGTAAACTCCCAACGCAACAGAAGTTATAGAACATTTTCCATTGACTTCAATGTCATTCCCCCTCCCCCTCCCCCCCCCCCCCCCCCCCGCCCCGATAACCTCTATGGGCTGAGGGGCACAGCCTGCCTCTCTGTGGGCTTCACCAAAGGCTGCCAGAGAACCTCAGCTCCAGTGCCTGGAGCCCCTCCTGCCACCTTCTGCACTGACCCTGGCTGGTGTCTGCAGGGCTGTTGCCCTCACATAGTTTCACTCCACTCTCTTGCTGCCACAGACTTTTGGGGGGGGGTCCCCCTTTTTAAGTACATTATCCCAGATATGCTACTATTGTTGCTGATAGGCTTGGCCTTAGCCAGCAGCAGGTCCATCTCGGAGCCAGCTGCCATCAGCTACGTCGGACATGGGGGCAGCTTCTGGCATTTCCTCAGAGAAGACACCTCTGTAGCCCTCCTGCTACCAAAACCTTCTCATGCAAACCCACTACAAACCCCATGCACTAGCACACGCTGGGGCCACCCTACTAGAAA
Source organism: Falco peregrinus (assembly GCF_023634155.1). NCBI lineage: Eukaryota > Metazoa > Chordata > Aves > Falconiformes > Falconidae > Falco > Falco peregrinus. Next base: position 16,777,806 of record NC_073729.1, read on the forward strand.
GCAGCTTTGGAAAAAAGGACCTGGAGGAGTCCTGGCAAACACCAAGCTGAAGATGAGCCAGCCATGTATGCTTGCAGCAAAAAAAGGCTAACAGTAACTTGGGCTGCATTAGGCAAGGTATTGCCAGCAGGTGGGGGGAGGTGTTCCTTCCCCTCTACTCAGCACTGGCAAGGCCACAGCTGGAGTGCTGGGTCCAGTGTTGGCCTCCCCAGTACAAGAGACATGGAACAATTGGAGAGACACCATCCATGGGTCATGTGGATATGTGAAGGACTGAGCATCTCCCACAGAAGAAAAGGCTAAGAGAGCTGGGACTGTTCAGCATAGAGAGAAGACTCAGGGGAGATCTCACCAAAGCATATAAATACCTGAAGGGAGGGTGCAAAGAGGATGGAGCCAGGCTCTTTTCAGTGGTGCCCCGTGACAGGGCCAGAGGCAATGGGCACAAACTGAAACACAGGAGGCTTTGTCTGAACACCAGAAAACACTTCTTCAGTGTGAGGGTGACCGAGCACTGTCACAGCTTGCCCAGCAAAGTTGTGGAGTCTCCATCCTTGCAGATATTCCAAAGCCAGCTGGACATGGTCCTGGATAACTGACTCTAGGCAGCCCTGCTCAAGCAGGGGCATTGAACCAGAGGACCTCCAGGGGTGCCTTCCAACCTCAACTATTCTGTAATTCTTAGAAAAACCTGTGCACTAATTTTGTCATTGCAGACTAACCTAGAGAGCGTTTGTGGCCAGGATTCCAGCTGGGAATGGCTGTTATCAGTAAACATCTGTGCTTATGGTTAAGAGGATGCGCATCATAAATACATTTTTAGTCTAGATTAGTTTTCAGAAATAAAAACAAACCACTCACAGCCTGACAAAATCTTTGATCTATCTGGATCAGTATTTTTTTTTCCTTTGGATGGAAAAAATACAGAAATTAAAAGCCTCTTAAGCTTGGACCAGTACCTATGCAAAGAATAAAATATCCATCTTCAAATAAAAACTGAAATGTGAAAATTCAACTTTATCTTTGTGACATTATCCCATCTACAAAGATATCCTACTTTACAGACAGAAGTACTACTCCCCAAGATTTTTATTTCATCTTTATCAACACTAATAAATCGACGGTCGATGTATACCCTCTATTGTATTCCTTCATAGATCAGGTTTTGAAACTATGTGTGTTTTTCAAGCCTGGAAAATTAAACTGTATTATATTTTTTTAGTAATTCCCCTGGCACAAAGTCCTTCCTTTATTCATACAGCACCTTGTCCACCATTCATCCTTCACTTAGTGAGCACTCCTAATCGAGGCAGTAAATAAGGAGGTGTTTTGTTTACAGCTTTAAGAGGTCATGCTGAAGACACATTGAATGAACTTGGTTCTGGAGACACGTCATCTCAGAGAAGCAGAGGTGAGCACCCACTTAGAAACTGTCCTGAGTCAGAATGACAAGGTTTGCCAGTGAGGTTTGACGTCTTCTTCAAACACAGCTGTAACTTTTTTTTTTTTTTGGAGGCACAGACCCATTTTTTTCATGATATTGCATTCAAAAATGCTGTTTTAATTACTTATCACTCTCCATTAAGATGTAAATAATACTAATTGCAACATTATTACAATTAGCAGTATATAAAGGAAATATCAGTTTGCTTTAACAATAAGTAAAATGCAAAAACTCTTTTCATTATTGTCCTTTCTAATACAACAGATATTTGATGGTCAATATTTGCTTTTAATCTTCATGAATGTCTAATCATACTCACAATGATGAATATAACATTCTTATTTATAGCACAGAGAAGTTCCACAGACATAATTCAGAGCACGTTCTCTGGTTTCACTTTAAGGTCAAAATCCCTCTTTTCTCATCTTATTTCATTTAAGCACTTTCCCTCCCAAACAAACATTCTATGTCATATAATAAATAACAGGCACCTTAGTCTGTCTTCAAGGCAACAACCTTGCCCACATATTTTTGAATACACTGTTAAGCATCCCTATACAGCTGAACACCAACAACAGCAAAGTAATTCTGCATAACAAGCTGCTTTCACAACATCTGCAACCAGCTATTGTCCATTTCCATTAGTGAACATAAAATTGTTACTCTGTACACTCAGCTACAAGCACAACAATAACCAAATCATTGTAATCTTCTCCAATACTCTTACATTCACTGACACTCCCTGAAGGTTCCTGTCTAACACAGCCTCCATTTACCTGTGTTCTTAAATACTGACTGTTGTTGCCTAAGTGTTATGAACGTGCCAAGAAAGAACCTGCCAGTCCAGTTCAATACTTAGTAATTTACCTTCAATTATTAGCAGAGCTACGCATAGTTTAAATAATACTGGGGAAAATCTAGAGTAACTCAAACAATATATGCCAGGTTACTTCAAATTTTAGCAATTTAGCTGAAATTAGTAACTGGCTCAAGATGCTGCTGCCTTTTTCTAGACCTCATGAAAGCAGAGATAAGAGAGAAAACATCCCTCCAAGTAATTTTGCCCATGTTTTTATTACCCTGCAAGGGTCACTTTCCTGCCTTGTTTTCGTATTTGTGGCTTCTACTGACTTCAAGGTCACCGTTCCAAGACAACAGATGTCACATTTGCATGAAGGAAGCCTAAAGAAATGCACTAACTTATCATTGTCACTTGTGAACACCACACATACATTAAAAACCAGGAAAAGTTTATACAACCGAAACTTACTCGACATTCCCTGCAGCTCTTGGTTAATATCCGTTGACCTTCTGCTAGCACTTTGCCTCCATAGATACACTTCGCTGTAATTTGAGAGGAGAAGGATGAACATTAATAATAAATAAATTAAATCAGTATTTAAGTAGTAAACAAATGCAAGGTACAACACAGAAGTAAAACTAGTATTCACATACACTGAAAAAATATGAATACGTTAAAAATATGATGCATTTTGCTTTCATCAGAAGTCAGTATTATATATAATTACAAAGTAGTTAACAATGAATTCATTTTAAGAGCAAGTAGCACCTCTACCCAAACTAAAGAGCAGGAATAAGACAGTATGTACTGGACCAAATTCATTAGTATTCGATGGAAAATGTTTTCATTACTGACATTCCGTAGATTAGCTACAGTTTTTGCATTACCAAAGGTCTTCCTGACTCACTAGAAAAACTGGAGATGTTTATTAGCATACTGATCATGAAGAGAATAATATAAGCACAGATTTCAATTAAACTTTCACATTTTTTGTATGCACAAAGGTGAACTCTTCAACTTGCTGGAGCACTGCAAAAATGGATTAGATGCAGCGAATGACTGTACTGAGTCAACAAATTGTAAAAATCTATTTCAAAAAAATATTCTTGAAGCACATATGAAATAAGCAGATTTCCCAGGAAACTGAAAGCTCCTACTAAAAAAGAATCTTGTCTGAAGTTCTGATCCTTCTGTTAAAGATATCCAGCTCTACAACTGAACCAACAGACTAGAACACATGAGCACTCCTCACACATTTCAAGGCATAGTTAACTAGCTTAGTTTAGGACTGCCACCATGAAGAAGGCGGTAACCTCCAGCAGGGCTAGAGTAGCGTACAGCTCAGTCAGGTATTACCGCAACTATCACAGTCCTCTTGGAACTAGACGTCTAAATTTCAATTCCAGAGGAAGACAGTAAATCCATTAATTAGAGAGAACAGTTGAACTATGACACAAATCAAGTATCCATCACAAAGGCACTCTACATTACTAACAAGATCGATGCTGAACACTAATAAAATTAAGTTTTGTTGTGGTGTTTCACCTCTCTCTGCAATTGACCAGTAACATTCTGACCTACAACACTGAAAAGAAAACTGACAGGTATGAATCCTGTGGTGCGACTGAACAAAGCTTTAGAAGGTTCCCGAGCCAAGGCACATACACAATGTAAGTTGGAGTGTTCAAAGTACTCGGTTCTCAAAAAACAGGTCACAGACTATCTAGCAACTGTTTTACCTCAATTTCTCTCCTGAATACAAAGGTAAGGGAATCAAGCACTTAGAGGTGCATGTGTACCTCTTCAGGGTGATATCAACAGTATTGCACAGCAGCAACTGTCATAGCCAGTCTGATTCCCAAATTTTAAACATAGAGGACTGCTAGAGATCAACCTTCATAAACCTTCACGTATAAATTTACTTCTAATGACATTTTTGTTTAAACTTACATTCTTGAAAATGCTCATTAAAGAAAAAAATCCAAGATTTTCAGAACAGCTGAGTTTTCATCATCAACAAAGCATTTAAAAACAGGCTTCTTTCTTGCTTTTTTCTTTTGGTATCCTACTTTCCTTCGTTTTTCTAAAGCTGCCCTAGTTTTTATGCCTGAGTTGTTGTGATCTCACTTAAGAAAAAAACTTCAGATCAGGAAGCTTTGTTTAAATTCGCAATTCCAGTAACTATTTTTGGAAGAAGATGAATTAGAGAAATTTCCTTTTTCTTCCTGTCTGTTCTCCTGACATGACTGCTTTTGACCAAAGAATGGACACACTCAGAAAAATTATGAGATTTTAAACAAAATTATAGCCTTTTTTCAAATGGTAGTTGAAAGGCTAATACAAGATGGCAGGGATCAAAACAGAACCGTCTCATTTTTAAAACCCTTAACATACAAGACATTACAGCTACTTTGTTCATTAACCCTCAGCTAAGACAGGAAACCGTTCAATAATCCAGCCATTCAATAGTCCCTAGACACTGCAAATTACAACTGATGATTCTATCAGAGCTAAATAGGAAAAGCATGGTGAAATTAACACCTGCAGTGCAGCTCTTTGGAAAGCCTTGGCAATTACTACTATCTACCCAAAAGTGACTGACTGTGGTCCTAGCACATCATTCTGTCAAGGAGCTGGCATTTACAATCAATTTCAATCAACTTCCATACATCTCTACCCATTGACTGACATGCTGAGCTCTTGTCAGAATAATGAGTCAAGTTTGTGCCAATCACTGACAAAAGGCAAGTTTGATTGTTCATCTTTCCATTACAAATAACAAGAACACAGTTTACTCACGGGGATATACATTGAATCTACAATTTTGTGCCTTATAATTCCTTTGTGTCAGATTTGGACCATTGTGCGTACACCCATGTCAGCAAAGGAGTGTCAAGAGAAGCATCCAGCTCCATGAAAGAACTTTCTAGACTCTCACCATTACAAATAAAAATATTCTGACACAAAAAAATACTGGCCAGCCTGACCACTTTAACACCCAAGTACTGTGTTCATTAACATCTTTTAATAAGCAGAATACTCATGCTGACATATACCTGAGAGCAACAAGGTAAACAAACAAACTTCAGAAGTGCAAGATCACAGCTAAAGGAGATTTGTGCGTGGGACTAATGAATTCAGCGAGTGAGGAAGGGTGACAGAATGCTAAAAAAATTTCTTATTATTTTCCTAATAAATCTTAAAATAATACAAGATTCCCATCTTAATGAATTACTGAAAAGCTCATGCATGAAGCTTACTAGTCTCCAAGAACAGAGGCAGAGGGGGAAGATAATTTGTGCTTCTTAAGGTAAGACTGGCATCAGTATTCAGCTAAAATGTCTCCATATAAATTGCCTTTGTCCCTTGTACTACTATTAAGCCAACAAATACTGAATATTCCTTCTAGGAATGTTACAGCTTTCATTTCCAGAAGGAACTGAAAGCTGATAATAACACTGATTACAAAGCTTACTTTTTTTTTCTTTCTTCTCATTATTTTGAAATTAATTACAGCAAATTATCACTCCACACAGTGATGCTAACCCAGTGTCTGAAATCGTCATGTTTATTTTGAAGAACAACATTCCAAACTCAAATAAAAGATAGGCAAAAAGATAACAACTCAGTTTATTACTCATCTCTACAGAAACTTCAGACCATAGGCTTGACGCTCCTCAACATCAACAGGAGATAGAAGCTGAAGCCAAGTAAGGCTTCCCAGCTCAAAACAAGTAGATCAACTAATTTTACACTGACAATAGGTAAAAAGAGAATCTTAGAAACTTGGAATGCTCCTTTGTTTTGCAGCAATTACTTATTTCCTCCTTAAACCAAGTTTGACACTGAGACTCATGTTAAGTGAATTACCAGGATCTATTAAAGTCGTTATAAAATGTGCCCGCTTTCAGGACAAGTTTAACTCTTCTTAAAGAGAGGGAAAAACTAAGAAAGTCTGTGGGATATACTTACCCTTGCACATTTTGCAGCACTGGCTTTCCACATGCACTGGGAGAGCATCAGGAGGACAATCAAGAGGGGGACAAGACATCCTCCGGCACTCCACAACTCCACTCTAAGCAAAGGTTTTTTAAGACAAAATTCAACTACGACTGTTGTAATTAGTCAGCATTTTATACAACACACAGAAGACCAAAAACTATTTAAGTAAATGACAATAGCATTGGGGATTACAGATCCATCTTTCACTAACAAGTTTAGTCCTATCCATCTACAAACTGCAATCAAAATGCATCTGAAGGTGAACCACCCTATTTTGACACATACTACTGGCTTTACCCCACTCTCCCTTCGCAAAGTAGATTAAGTGGAAAACATAAGCCCATCTTCACAACATAAGCACCACTTTCTGCAAGCTGTGCCAATCATCTTTGAGATTTTTAACAATCACTTTTCTATTTTCTTGAGCAAACAAATACTCTCTTCAGATATTTATCAAATAATTTCAAAGAGACAAGATTTACATACTAATTCTCTTCTGTTCCTCGGTTTCTGAGAGTGATAAACACTGAGAACAGAATCTGCAAGTTGTTAGCATGCAAGATGCAGCTAAGCATCTATGAATACTATTAAGATAATGCTTCCTTTTTGAAAAAAAAAAAAAAAACCTACTACAGTGCAAACAATTCCAAACCAAACACAGACAATGCCACACTTTCACCTCAAAATCATGAAGTCCTCACAGATATAATTAGAACAAATAAGAAAGCACTGTCAAGGGAAAGCAGATTTTATTTATGAAGCTCGCACATAAGCAACATCAATTTTTTATTTATTTATTTTACTGTTTCCCTCCCTTGTGTTCATACTGTCACTAGATGCATACTAAAAACATCATAATTCTCAGTTAACGTTATGTATTCAAAGATCATTTTCACATTTTAATTAGGTCCTATTCCTTAAGCTCTTTAGAAATTCTTACTTTGCACGTGCAGTTCCTGCAGTGATCATCTTCAACCCATGAGTCTTTGTCTCTATAGATCAATCCATTTACTTGACAAGTCTTCTCACAATGACAGTCTTCCAATTGACTCAGTCTTGTTTCTGCATAATTTAACTATAAATGAAAGTAACCTGATAAGATTTCTGCAATTCAACCACATGATTTAAAAAAGCAAATATGAGAAAGCAGTATATTTATTTTTAGCCAAACAAAGTCTTGACCTCAGCCTTCAAAACACTGAACCAGTCAGTGTCAGCAGGTACAAGCCAACCCTACTCCTTGGACTTTCATGGAGCTATCCATGCCAATTAACAGCAGTTTGACTCATGCAACTTTCTCTTGTACCGTAACAAAACCACTAAGATCCCCTCAGGCATGTCCAGACTCTAACAAAACTACATAAACTACAACTGTTCTTAAAAAAAATATTCTTAAATGTTCATCAACCTCCATACAAGTCAAAAAGCATGAAGACTGGCAGACTGACTTTTCCTAATCATCCCTACCTTATCACCGCTAAGCATCAGCCATAATGATACTTTCTGTTCAAAAGGTTTAACCTTATAATAGCAAGAAAGATTTAGAGAGAAAAGAAAGTCATTTTGTTTAATGCTGCACAAAATATTCCCAGACTGCGATTAATGGAGAAGCCACACTCCTGGAGTAAACCCTGACTAGTGACTAGCTCTTACACTCCTTGCTGTTTCCACTGCCTCCTCCATTCCAACCACTAAATCATGTATCAAGAAGATAAAACTGATACATCTTTTCCAAGTATTACATCCGCATGCTAGCAATTGCTGTGTTTACTGATGGGATACTATGCAGTAATAAGTGGGGAAAACATTCATTTAGCAGGAGAAATAGACAAGGCTTTTTGAACCACCCTCTCCCGAGCCACATTACAGACCTCTCCTTCATACAAAGTACTATCTTAATTTCCAGAGAGGATCAACCCCCGTCTATGCACACCTTGTACCCAGTGCCATCATCTCTGATCCCTAAGAGCACGCAAAATTACTTTTCCATTTATTGATACTATAAATAAATAAATAAAAATACAGGCTTAATATTTAGAAGTAAATACGCACATTCCACGGGCCCCAGAACTGCAACTGCTCTAAAAATTACCCTGGTGCCAGCTGGATAAGATTTTCTCAAGGTCTTGACTTTTTACATTCACATTTGTCTTGTGCAGATAAGCCATCACACTGAAGCCACTGCAAACAGTAAGGCTACCTAAATTTAGCGTAAGACAAGATAAAGGCATACTCTATTCTGCTATAAATATGATGCTATTATCCTACATTATAGGTTGTTACATTTTAATAGTAGCAAGTTTTATTAAAAAATGGATGTACAGTGCTGTAAGTATTTTTTATATAATGCTGTATACCCGAATTTCATTTATTTCTATCCTCTAAAATTCCATCCACTTTAAATGGAAGTACTCTAATATGTCTTTTTTCATTCCTGCCAGTAAAAGAGCAACTATTTAGGGGAAAGAACAAGAAGAGAAATGCTAGGCCACTTTCTGTGAGTTTGTGGGGGGTTTTTTCCCTCTGCAGTCCTCATGAGAGAAAGCCTTGAATAAAAACTTTTTATTTCTTAAGTTGTTATTCTGGGATAATAGGGGATTGATACTCATCTCCCCCAGACTCAGCATGATCTGGTGACTTCAAAACTGCTTTTCACATTTCAGAGGCAAATCTATCGCCTTACTGAGCTGCTTGTTTTCAGCAGAAACCCTTTTCATGTTACTGTATTTAGTCATTACATTTACGGTATATAAAATATATTCAGTTTTGTAAAAAGGTGTTTGATTTGCCTTACACTTCTACTTTATTTACATATCTTGCTTTTCATTTTTTTTTAAATTAACATTTCCATATAAATGAGCTATAAAAATTTTAGATAAAAAAGGCTTTACAAATACCCAAATTTGAAAGTGGTACTTGATATTATCCTTTGTCTGTCCTAGAAATTATTCCCTAGAAAAAGAAAAAAGTTCCAAGAGAATAAATATTTTCAATTTATTAACTTCTGTCCTTTAAAATATCTTGAAGAGTTTTATTTACTTTAAAATCATTTACCCCACTCTAAGAAATATCTTTAAACATAGCAAATCCATCAAGTAGATCACCATAAGACGTGCAACAACTCCCCAATACACACAAGTCAATGAATATATCACAGCCCACAGAATTTGTTCAGAAACAACATTTAACTGTTACCTGCTATACTATAGTGATCAGAAACATTGTTTGCTTCCATACTTCAAGTCTTAATTAAAAAAGGTCTATTGAGCTCAATAAAACAATTCCTTTAAATTAGCTGAAATATCCTTCCAAATGCACACAACTGGATTTGTTGAACATTTAAAACATCAGTAGAAAATTCTCAAGCTTCAAATATTTTTTAGGTTATGAATAGAAATCAAGTAATGAGGTAGCCCACAACACAACAAATATTTTCCATACGCTAACCAAACCTTAAGTTCTTAACATTCAGGAATATTCAGCTAGCTGTTATTCATAAAACTTATTTAACATTTTCCTTGCTTCTCCTCTGCCCATACAAATAACTGAAAGACAACAGACTTCTGTAAAAAATGTATGGTTGTTTATTACAAGGAAAATGTTATTTGCAGAAGTATTCATGGCCATTTAGATCCATGATGTAAAGAAACCATATAAACTAGTCCAACAATGAACACAAGCACTTCATTTTTCTCGGGTTTACTCAAACTCAAGCTTCAACCTTTCTGACCTTAACCAAGCAAAGATTCAGGAGAAAGTCTTGTTCTGGAAGTCTTCATGTAACAAGCACATCTGAATACAAAGTACATGGTAGTGTGGGCCCATAATTCAAAAAAAGATATTATATTCCACTCAGAGAAATGCATGAGATGCCCAAGCTGATTTCACTAGATTGTTCAAGTCACATGAATTATTTTAGTCATTTTATTTAAAAGGGAGCTAACGGTATTCCAGCATGGCAGTTGAAAACGCTGAAATACAACATGACCCTTTTCTCCTGCAGCAAATTAACATTTTAGGCAGATTTCTAACACACTGACCTATGGTGTCTCTCTATCTAAAGATACAAGATTAAATCAATTAAGCATATATACTGGATAGATTCAGAATTGGTTCAAATTATGACTGAAATAAAGTAGGCTTCAAAAGCTAGCATTTCTTCATCTCTAAAAGCTATGCCTTCACAAGACATAGGTAGGAAAAGGGCATAATGGCATTTTACAGGTCATGATCAGATGCTCCTGTACATAGTAGTCCATGACAATCTGCTACAGACAGTCCTGGTTTGGGCCACTTATATAGCTCCCACATCCCATCCTGAGCCAGCACCAGACTCACGGGACCCTGAGGCAAAGCCCAAGCAAGAGGGTACGCTCTTCTCCCACCTACCTACCCCATAATTTGCGCTGCTACTGAAACTGCTGGAGCCTGAAGCCACTAGCCTGATCTTTTCCTCCCAGGGAAGCCCTGGTCTGAGTGTTCATAGTTTTACATTATATAAACTGTACATACACATTTGTTGCAAACAACATTCACCGGTCTATTCAACACTGTAACACAGCTGTAGCCAAACACAGGTCGAGTGAGAAACTGTAATTCCAGATATAGCGGAGCCTAAAAGTAACAAGTGGACAGCAAACCATGGGGCCCACTTTTCCAAAATGTTACATTCATGCTCCATATCTCTGGATGCACGACTAGGAGCTGGGGTTCACTGCTCATATACATTAGCAAGCCGTTCTCTGACCACCGCCTGCTTAAAAGGATCTCTGCAGGCAGCTGCACAGCCCTTCTAAGCCTTGCTCTTTGCCTTGCCATGTATCATCCCCATATGATATGCTTGCATCTACATTAGTACCACTTCTGGCTACTGTGGCTAGGGTTGAAAAGGCAGATAGAACCTTAAGATTTCCCTCAAGTCCCCCCATTTTCAACTTGCATTTGTCTACCAAATTAACTTCCTTTCCTGCTGCATGCATTCTTCCTAGACAATAATATTTTTGTAACTGCAATGAAACGGGCAGTGCGCTGCTGTAACAGAAAAGGAACTCACTATGAAGGATTATCCCAGCACCACTTTATGGAAGCACAGAGTCTTTGCAGCACAAATACCGTGTTATTTGCTTCTCCTCATAAAGCACTAGCAAGCAAAAATATAATTAACAGCAGAGAAAGCAAGTTACTCAGTACAGTGCATAATTGGAACTTGCTCATACCACCAGCAGGGCTCAAAATAATTGCCTCTCTTTCACAGTACAAGCAGCAAACTGAACTAAAAGCTTCACATTTCGCATTCGGAATCAGCCTGTCCAAAGCATGTCAGCTGAGTAAGTGGATTGTCAGTATAATGTGCACACTCTCTAAAAACAAGTTTCCCCTTTCCTACTAGGAAGGAAAAGAACACTTAAAAAGCAGCACAGTAGAAGCTATAATGCTTTTACGCTAGTACCACTACTGTGCAAGTTCTATTTTGAAATTCCTGTTTATTAACTGGATTACAGGTATCTACAGGTTGGTTGCAGTTAAGTTATTAACACATTAAGTGCTGTTTCAGATGATGCAATTAGTTGCCCTTTACCACAGACCAGATGGTTCAGCAACATTAACCTCAAAAAGTGTTTACAGATTGCCCTTTAACACACGTAAGGGGTTCAGGCACCTCTAAAACACAGCTTTCTACTCCAGAACTTCACCACAGTCTTAATTGAAGGGCCTTGGCTAACACTGAGGTTGACTGTATATTGCAGGAGCAAAGCCTGAAGATCTCCAAAATCCCTAATAGAAAAACCACTACAGCTTCCAATTCACCCCACTGACAATCCAAACTGGGCAGGGAGGGAAAAATAAAAAACGAATGCAAGCGCACACCACCCATCCCACCTGGAGCTGGGCTAAGTTTTACATGGGTAAAAACCATTGATCATAGATGATGCCAAAATCAGCACAGCCATCACCCTCAGAGGCATTTCCATTCTAGGGCCTCATTTTGGTTCCCAGGAAAGAGACTGTGGCAGTCCTGAACACTTCGCAGGACTTCCCACAGGCAAACATGCACCCTCTGACAGCATCATAATAGTGAGGAAATTGTTGAGGGATTTCACTCCTTTGTTTCTGCATTTAACTCTCAGCACAAAAACGGAAGCCAAGCTAACGCTTCTTAAAAAAAAAAAAAAAAAAAAATCAGATCCTGGACATTTTGTCAGTATCTCACAAATAGTAAGGCAGACAATAGAATCTGTGTAAGGCTGAAGTGACATCCATCGTGAAGCTGTATCTGTAAGTCCACTGCAGATAGGGCTACTGGCAGAAGGAAAATAAAATGGCTCTACCATGAAAATGTAGAATAACTGCAAACAGAATAAATACTTTCATGTTGGTCTTAGCACAGAAGGAAATGGACAATTGACAAAAAAGCTCAGGTACCTACTTTTGCAGTCATTTTTGCCAGGAGTTCTTGCAAATCCATGATTCCTTGCACAAGACTTAAGAAATCACTGCAGGTCGGGCATGCTCAATAAAGGAAGCATAAAACAAAACAGAAAGGAAGAGAAGGAAAGACACAATAACCCATAAGTAACCAACAGTATATTAGGCTTGATTTATCTGAGCATAAAATGCAATCTGTTTACAAAGAATTTTTGCCTTCTGGAACTCAGCACAAGCTAAAATGACAAGCCTGAAAGTAGTCTTTTTAAAACAAGGAAGTCATTTGTATGAAAAATTTAAAATGGAGAGAATAAAGAGATTGCTACTTACTGCGATTCAGATTAGGACACTGCATTATATAACCGTTAGGTATAAAGATGACTTTCACGTCTTGAATAACACCCTTTGTAAAAAAAGAGAAAACTGGTAGTACAGATTACAAGCATTCAGTTAGTTCTGTACAAGCTGTTTCACAAGTCATTTCTTAAGCGGGTACAAAAAACTGACCAGCTCACTCCTCTCGTGAGGAAAATAACTGGACACAGACAAAATACAACAACTACTCCTCTCTTCCTGTGTGCCTGGATATTAATTTTCATAAAACACAGAAATAATACTGCTTCGTCTTTTGCAATTGCCAAATATAAGCTGCTTAGGTGTCTTAAACTGGGGTGAGACTGGTGAAAAAGCAGTTAAGTAATATCCATTACTCAAGGCTATGGCACGCTTTTCTAAAAGACAAAAAGGAAACACAGCAATGCTCTTCACAGTCCTCTTTGGCTAAATCTCTGAAATGAAACGTTATGAAAAGAGAAGTAGATTTTTACTCACCTCTTGTACTAGATACACTTTAGTTGTTTGGTTTAGTTTAGCTTACTAGCTTTGTATCTCAACAGACAGCTCATGTACACATGCCATCAGTTAGAATTAAATCCCCTCTAACACAGCCAGATGGAAAGATCCCCTGTGCAGGACTGGCAGAAATCAGGTCTCCAAGGTCAGAGCCAGCTAAGTGCTGGCGGTATGAGGCTGAGAAACTGAACTGGGCAGGACTGGAGAGAGGGAGGACCAAAAGGTCCAGTGCGGGCTGCATCTTCTGTTGTCTCTGACATGCAAGGATGTCCCTGAGAGAAGCAGCAGACATGAAGGATTGTGCAGTATCCTTGCACACCTGGGTCCTGAAGAACCCTAGATCCTTCAGCCTCGAAAGTGCTGAAGCTTGTGTCTGCTCTTTTCAGCTCAGTACAAAGCTCCAGCTCCATCTTTGACTGCTTAACATACATACTCCGCAAGATCCACTACCTTTAGTAATGTCAAGGTCACTAAGAGAGAGGAGCAAGGGAACACAAGGGACTTCTAGTGCTGCTACTTGCACTTTCCCTGACTGTTAATCAGATGATGTGGCATTGTTCTATCCCCTCCCAGATACAGAAGAATTTCTTCAATTTGAAAGGAAATTTATCATCACAGACGTTATCTAATAAATTACTGATTTGTAAGACTATGTTTTAATTTTTAGTTAAATTGCAATAGAATTAATTTTGCAGACCGAGTACATGGTCACTAGCTCAAAGCGTTGAACTCCATCCATAAATAAAATATGGGCCTCAGATAGCCCTTGAAGCCTGGCAAGTACAGTAAGTAACATGTAACATTTAACATTTATGTGTTCATTTGCCAAAACAGCAGAAGGTAATCAGTAAGCACCGTTTCCTGCTTACTGTTTCATGATCAAATATGAACTGAAAATATTAATAGACATAATCAGATCACACTGTCTTTCTTGCAGAAGTATATACATTTATTAACCTTTTCATCTATGAGAATAATGAAACTATCATAATAATGAGAAGTAATACTGTCACTGGAAATAGAACATCCCAAAAGCCATTTCACATACTTTCTGCTAGCAGTCATCAGCAAGAAATTAAAAGGTGAGGCATAAAAATATATTTCGATGCTTCAGCCTCTCCAGTGAAAAGCTCAACCAAGAGCGAAAGAGATGACAAAGTTTCACCAGACCCTATCACACACCTAACAAGACAACGCCCAGAGAGAAATAACACTACATCTTCCTTGGCCTTAGTTTAAAAGTGCATATTGAATTTCAAGTATGTTTGTTGCATCACAGCCCCGCCACTCAATTGTCTTTTGGATAGATTTGTACATCCTGAAGAGGAAACACAACTATTTTTTGTATCTTTTACCACGGAAAAACGTATGAACTTCAATTCACCAACACAGATGCCTTCTAAGTCTATAAATCCTATGAAACAGAATTAATACGATCAAACATAGAAGTGAACCTTCAAAGAGCAGAAATTTTGCTGATGTATTTTTTAATAGAAAAATTTCATTATAAGCAAACACTTATTACAGCCATAATTATTCTAACACACACAAAGAAACTTGGACTATGCCTCCTTCAGCATTAAGTTTAGGCTGCCAAAAGCATTCCACACCCACAGCCCAAGGAGACTTAGGCACACACAGCTCCCCAGGGGAGGCCCAGGGCCCTGGTTCTCCTTGGCATGGGGGGAATTCTTCAGTCCACACTCTGTGAAAGGACATCAGGATTTGACCTTGACAAGGAGACGTCAGTGGTCAAAATCTTTCCATTTTTCCCCTCCCGAGCAGACATCAACTTTATATTATCATTAAGGCATTTGGCTAATTGCAACCAAAGCTGCAGTTCATCATCAGGACTCACTAGCTTGAAAAGCCTTCATCTGCACAGGCAGATTACCAACTACAAGACGAAATTCAGGCCCACAGAGCTAAGTATCAAGCCCATCCCACGAGGAAGTAATACAAAAGCCCTATTTATTGCCCTTCTCATGTCTGTATTAAATAGAGGAGGACTCCTGCATTCTGTGAAAAGGCTCCTGTATTCCATGAGCTCTCCACTTCTGCATTTTCATTTCCTCCGTTGCCTTTCATCCTCTTTAAAACCCACTTCTCCCACAGAGCTAACGCATGCTACACAGCTGGGCAAGCTGCATCAGCCAGGGCTGGTGAATGGCTCTGCACGGAGGCACTGGCAGACACGCCTGAAACTCTGGGCCCAGGCAATGCTATACCAGCACCACTAGATCTCCCCACATCAGCACTGTGCTCCTCTACACAGGGCAGGCATGCCCCGCGCAAGGCACTTGAACAGCTGCCCTGGGCACTGTATTTACCTAATACCTAATACCAAGTATGCATATGATGCTGTGCAGTAAAAATAACAATATACTTCTCAAGCACCTACTCTACAATCCCCAGACACAGCAGCAGGGTCAATGGAGCCTGCTATGGCAGATATGAAAATTACCATCTTCCGACATGAATCACCTAGTCAGCAATGCATTAATAAGCTCATTACTGCAGCAGCTCTTCGGAGAGAGCCTTAGGGGGCAGGGCTCTCCCCAGAGATAAAATGATTTTTGCAGATAATTCTGATCCTCACAGCAATCAGATCCATCCTAGAGTGAGGGTTCCTGGAATGTCTGCTATCACTCTTCCTCTTTTCAGTTGCATTTACTTTGGTTTCCTAATCTGATTATAATGATATTCTCTAGCCCTAAAACAAATCTTGGTTTCAGGCCACATAAAGAAACCTGAAGGGTCAGCATGTACCTTTTGAAGGCAGTAATTCATGAGATTCCCCATCAAAGCAAACAGACGGCTATCCTAAGTCTGCACCGCACTTGCTCCCACCACTACTGTCCTAAAACCATTCTGTCTTCTCTGAACTCTGAATGCTTGGTTGTAGCAGGGAAGTTACAACTAATAGATACTAGTTGTAAGGGGCGAGCCTTCAATTCCCTTGATTGTGCTGCAGAGCACTCCGCTCCCCAGCAAGGCCACAGATAGACACAGCAGGGCTACTTGCGAAATAGGGTGTGGAACAAAAGCATAAATTAGAAAAATGGCAGCAACTAGCCACAGTGATTTACGCATATCATATCCCCTCCTTCCTCTTCTGATATTCTGAAGAATTATGATCTAAAATAGGCATGAGAATATGACTCAAAATGTGCTTTAATGCTATTCATTTATGGAGAGACGTAACAATTACCTATCATTAAAGAAAGAAAATTTTGGAACGGCAAAGACGATACTTAGAATAGTAACTAGTGCTTTTAGATACATATATTATCACGGCTCCAACACACATACAAAAATGCTAATTCTTTTTTAACGTTCTTATTTCCCTGCAGATCTCTGTTTACATTAAGGAAAATAGATCTATTTTTTTATATGCTAAAACAGTGAAACAAATTGCTCTGAAAAAGAAAGGGAGGTCCTGCTGAGCATGTAAATATACGGAAAGAGATGTGTACTCTTTACAAACTGGCAAAATCCCAAGTTTTTGCAATGAGTAATATAAAAAAAAGTAAGATTTCTGAATCTCTCAAGCAGGATTAAAAAAAAACCAACCAATTATATTTCTGCCCTTAAGAAAGTTAGTAAAATATTCAAGCATGCATAAAGCAAAGTAAGGCACTTGTCGACTTTCATTATGATCAATAAAAACTGTCAGCTCATTAGCATATCATTAGCTACCCTGCTGTTTCCAAAGTGTTAACATGTAGAAATATTAATTTACAAACATATAATATCCCAGAGTTCTGAGGCTCTGACTGCCTGCATAAAATAAGAATTTAAGACGGGCGAATCCAATATAACTTCTTTTTTTCCCATATAGCTATAAACATATGTTTACCATCTGTGGAATTATGGGAATCAGCTGAGGTAAAAAAAAAACAGCAGCTGTAGAATGAAATAATATTATCAATTTCACTTCACAGTGACAGTTCAGCTGCTGGAGGATGAAATGTACTCTAGGTTCAGAGAAACACTAGGTTCAGAGCAACTCCAGGACCATCATTCAAGTTAGAAGTTAGCTTTTACTTCTGTTTCACAATTAAAATTGTTAGTTGCTATGCTCCACTAATTTTAGCACAAAATAATTGTTCTAGCTTGTTGAAATCTGGGGACTTCAAGGAGAGGTCCTCAGAAAAACAGCAACTTGTAAAATTGTCTCATGAACTGACAGCTTCAAAGGGAAACTGAGTGGGTGGCAAATCACCTTGGCAACAAATCCATGCCAATATCGAGGATAAGCAGATTGGCCTATCACTGCACTATAAATGCTTTCACCGACAAGCACTTGCACCACGGCTTGTTATCCAAAACTGTAAGAATTATCAGAAACTTTCCTGTAGCTTCCTTACAAAGTAAAAGAAATAATTTTCAGGTGGAAGGGGGTGGTTTTCATTTGTTGGTGGATTTTGTTGGTTGGTTCAGCAATTCAGTCACAACGAGAAAATCATATAGCCCAACCAGGGACAAAAAAAAATGAACGAAAACATGCAGGAGAGTGCTTTACAAGTTGTAGGTCCAAACTGCAATTCTGGAAATATACTGCCGTTAGTTGAATCTGGAATATATTGCCATTACTTGAATCCCCTTTTTCCTCCACCAAGTTACTCATGTGTGTATGGCCTACTCAATGATGATGTCTTGGGCAGCCTCCTACACAGAAAAAGACAGGCTTTCCAGCCAGAAGGCAGGAGCTCGAGTACTGCCAGCTACCAGCCTTTTAGCCTGGGCTGTTCAAAAGCAATGGAAGCTCCAGAGGACCAAGAGGCTCACAAACAAAACTCGGTGACTCACTGTTCAATCTCTGTTGGGAAACACAGTGACACACTTAGCTGAGAAAAAATGAAATGAAGGAAGGTACACTGGGAACAGAAAAATCTACTGTTTTGCGGCAAGGCAAATGCACTGCATACAGTAGCGAGTATCTGCCAAAGCCAGAAGGATCACAAGCCAGAAGACCTCTACGCTAGAAGTCAGTGTTGACAGGGGCAAACAAGGAAGAGTCACCCAAGGCATACCGCAGAAGGATGAGGCTATTCTGCATGAGAAATCAAGGAGGAAATGGTTTCTGAGAGTGACTAAGACCACCACTATCTGGCCAGGAGACCATAGCAAAGCGGTTGTTTCATGAAGTGCCAGAGCACAGCAGGTAGGTGAAACCTAAAGTAAGGAAACCAAACAAAAACCCCAAATACTGGGCACTGCAGTCAGTGATTACAATACTCTCACTTGCAGAAAGAGAGCCTTTTCTCTAAGTGTTGGACCTGCCTCAAATCCCAAGTCCATGGTTTCTACCAAAATTCAAACAAATCAGGTTTCAGCAGCATAAGACAACTGATCAAAAATATCTTGTTGGGCTATTCATTAATTTCCTTCTGTACGTGCAATTTCATATCTGCTTACCTTAAAGAAGCCATGTTTTCTGTTTCTCTGTCCAAGCCATAAATTGCTTTCAGGTGTCAAATTCGTTTCTGGGGGATCAATGATGCGTTCATAAATCCTGTAGAGGAAATACACTGACATTACTTGAATCCTCTTTTTCCTCTGAAAAGTTCCTAGTCAAATAAGTTAACAATAAAAGATGGAAAGGAACAAAAAAAATATATTTTCTTCATTAAACACTGTATTTATCATTGATAGCTATGAAGGTATATTATAACTTTAAAAGAAAAAAAAAAATACTGTTGAAATCACTAACATAAGAAGACTGCATAGAACTGAAACTCCCCTTGTGCAACCGTGCAGCACTAGGCTAAAGAACTCACCATAGTAGGGAAAACAATAAAATGTCATCATGCTAGCTGAGGGCTGTCCTTCAAACCCAACTGCCCATTCTGGAGAAAAAGTGCAGTCACACAGAAGATCCAATCAGAGAAACAACCCTTCGGGATTTTCAGATTGGTTAGAATTTTGAATAGACTCCACAAAAAAAAAACCTTGATTTCATCTCTCCATCTATGGCCTGTCTCTACATTTATGTCATTCATCCCTGCACCTGAACCTTTATCCACTTCTCCCACATTTGCTGCTGTAACTGGATTCACTTGGCCAGGGTGCTCACGCCTGCTGCCACTACGGCACATCCAGCTTGCCCATGTCTCTAGCACCTATCTGGTACAGAAGGGGACCTCTTTACGTATGTCTGGTACCTAGCACTACAGGGACAATTTATTGGTTAGTCTTCAAGGAACTAGAAATAATAGCAATAAGAAATAACAATGACAACAAGTAACACGAGGTCAATAAGCAAACTTTAGGTACTGTAAACTTGCACAAGAATGCAGTAATGTACATACCAAATATCTAAAATTAATTCATGAAAAATTGCTGTAACACAGCATTTTTAAATTCATTAAGGTAAGTACCTGGAGTTTTAAAAAGGTTTCACTTGGAATTTTTTACTTGTTTATTTTTAAAAAGCTATAATGAAGTTTCCATAACACCTTTTTCAGGAACTCAGACTATTACAAAAACAGCATCATTTTAGAAAATGAAAAATTCAAGACCAAAGCTACTGACCCTGGATTCTCATATTTCCATGTCAGATTGGTAGGAGCCATGAACTCACTGCTTCATAACAAAAGCAGCATGCTTAATAGGGATTATTGAGACGATGATGAAATATATTTCCATTACTGTGCAGCTCACGGGGAGCATGCATTGCTGTGTAATCACACCAGTGTGACAGCCAACAGAAAAGACTCCGAATGTGTCAAGACCTGTAGCTTAAAGGGGTGAAATTATCTGTATGGTTAAAAGGGATAAAAATATATTTTTCTTTCTTTAAAACTATGGCTTTAAAACAAACATGAAAAATGAACACAAAAGAAAAATGCAAGTCAGTCAACACAACTCACTGCACAGTTATCTTCCCATTTACACTCCAGATCTTTCTAGCACAGGCCCACCAAGTGCAATCATTGATGTTCACATTGTAAGTTGCCACATGTATCGTGTTTGCATGGCAAGGGTTTGGTAGCAGGGGGGCTACAGGGGTGGCTTTCTATGAGAAGCTGCTAGAAGCTGGGACAGCATATTTAAAAAGGCAGGGGGGAGCTGGGGGTGCGGGGGAAGTCTGCTGCACGACAGCAGCCAGAAGAGAAGAGTGAGAATATGAGAACGTGTGATAGCAACAACTGCACAGACACCAAGGTTGGGCAGAAGGGGCTCCAGGTGCCAGAACAGAAGCTCCCCAGCAGCCCTTGGTGAAGCCCACGGCGGGGCAGGCTGTGCCCCTCAGCACATGGAGGTTATCGGGGGGGGGCAGATCCCCACCTGCAGCCCAGGAAGGGCCCCACACTGGGGAACAGGATGCCCCAAGTGGGCTGTGACCCCACGGGGACCCATGCTGTAGCAGGCTTCTGACAGGACCTTCAGTCCTATGGAGAGAGGAGCCCAGGCTGGGGCAGGGTCGCTGGCAGGACGTGTGACCCAGGGGGGCCCACGCCGGAGCAGGCTGGGCCTGAAGGACGGCACCCACCTGGGGGGGGCTCACACTGGAGAAGTTCATGAAGGACTATCTCCCATGGGAGGGACCCCACACTGGAGCAGACAAAGAGTGTGAGGAAGAAAGAGCAGCAGAGACAACGCATGATGAAACAAACACAACCCCCACTCCCCATCCCCCTGTGCCATTTGTGGGGAAGAGGTAAAGGAAATCATGAGTAAAGTTAAACTTGGGAAGAAGGGAGGGGTGGCAGGAAGGTATTTTAAGATTTGAGATTATTTCTCATTACCCTACTCTGATTTGAATTGTAAAAAATTAAACTGATTTCCTTGAGTCAAGTCCGTTTTGCACATGACAGTAATAGCTGAGTGATCTCCCTGTCCTTATCTTGACTCATGAGCCTTTCATTACATTTTTCTCTCCCCTGTCCAGCTGAGGATGGGAGTGACAGAGCAGCTTTGGTGGGCACCTGGCCTCCAGCCAAGGTCAAACCCACCAAGCCATGTTATTGGAAAATTCAGACATTTGCAGAGGCATAGAATAACCTCCCAGTATTAAAGAACTTCAAGAAAGGTCCATAAAAAAATTCTATCAAAGTACAGAGTCTTATATATTCCACCAACTTTTGCCTATCCAGAAATGAAGGAAACTATTTGTGAAAACCAAATGGAAGCAATCTAAAAAACTAGAGGCAAACTTAGTATTTCCTTAAAAAGAAACAACAAAAACAATCTCAAACCTAAGAACAAAATAAGTATGTGAAAATTTCAGCATAAGGATGTGAGTACAGGAGTCCAAAGGCAACTTCTAACACTCATGATTTTATTGCTCGGGTTTATCATAATTATCATCAGCCCTAATTCATCACATTTCATCAACATGATACATTCAAAGCTCTAGGAAATTCCTGCCTCCACTAGCTAATTAGTTCTTACTATCTATAAAATTACCATGCTGAGCTGTT
This sequence comes from Falco peregrinus, assembly GCF_023634155.1. Lineage (NCBI taxonomy): Eukaryota > Metazoa > Chordata > Aves > Falconiformes > Falconidae > Falco > Falco peregrinus. Next base: position 16,799,761 of record NC_073729.1, read on the forward strand.
TTACCTGTTCCAACAGCAAAACAAGAGTATATTCTTTTAAACCATGTTTTGAGAATTATAGGAATTTTGCATTGACCCTCTCTATCAATATTTTAAGGTGTAAGTAGACCACTTCTGCCATACCTCATGCAAAATTGAAGATCTACTCAGATGCAAAACTTGTGCAAAATGCTGAAAAAGGAACAAAGAGTTGACATGCTCCCTGAGAAAACCAATCACCGAATTGCACTATCACATTAGGGATTTCTCTTTGCATATATAACATACCTTCACTCATGGCTTAGGTTAATTATGTTGTCACCGGAAAATTTTCTAATCTCATAAAAAGGCTAGTCAATATTCCATAAAGAACTCCATTTCTGCGAGCAGACAAAATCCCAATCTGGCCAGGTTCAACACTACTTTATTGAAGAACATTTGATTTTTATTCACCTAGCCTAGTTAAAGTTTCTAAAGCAACTCTACAGTATATGTCTGCAATTACATGTAAAAACGCCAAAATCTAACTGACATCATTATATGACGGTTCAACAACAGCAAGTAAGGAAGACTAATCAGAGACAGGCTAAAGTGGTTTATCATGTCTTTTCTGACAATTTAACAAAGACTTTCAATCTATGTGGAAAAGGCTGTAGTGACTGTCCTTCCAGAGTCTCTTCAGAAAGCACCATTCATAAGACACACGGTCAGGATTCCCCAGTTAAAGGCTGGTTTGTGCCTTATGCCATATGTGTGTAAGGGACTGGTTGGTTTTCTTCACTGTAGATCTGTCCATGAAGGAATAGGCCTAGGACTCAAGAGAAGTCATGAGAAGTAGATCAGTCCTTACTTATCTTCCTATATAAAAAGATGTTCTGGTTGACACTATTTGGTTTGTGAACAACGTGAGCTCACTTTATTACTGTATATTGGTAAACATCTGCAAAAAGCCCCAGTGGGCATACACACAGCTTATTGCTACCACTGTAATCCCCTCTATACTCTTGAGAAATGAAAAGGTCAAAAAGCACATCTGAATTCAGAACTGTCAAAAAAAAAAATCATCACAAGGAACGTGGTTCACCTTATACTGCTTCTCTAATGAAGGATTAAAACAAAAAAAACTACACAGAAAAAGAAAAAGCACCCTGTCACTCCTGACAAAAAGGGAGAGTGATGAAAAAAAAAAAAATCCAAGGATCCAAGGGACATTTCCAGCAAGACTGGAAGCTACTACACAAAGGTAAAACAGCTACACAACGAACAACTAGAACTGCATGGAAGAAGCTTTTGAAAATTAATATGAGCAAAGAAACATGATAACATTACTAAGTCTCAATCAGTGGATTTAATAAAGATGAAAACAAGCATTTTCAAATATCAGTGGGCAGTTTCACCAGCTACATGCACTGGCAACTGACAGCCAGCAGAGCTGACTGATGTGCAGCTGGAACAAAGCCAGGAACTGGGCACATCTCCTGGACACCAGGTTCATGTTCTAAATCACAAGAACATCAGCAGCAGTTTGGCACTCCTAGAGCAGGTTTTTAAGGACAGAGACTTCATGGGTAGTGAAGACACCTCATCCATACAAAATTTTTAAGGTGGCACTTGCATAAGTAGTTGGGAATAGGTTTTCACACCGACATTGGGATTACCCACGTATGTAGGCCACGTACAAGTCCATCAAATGTTACTGATTTTTCAGGGGTTTTCTATGCTCAGACAAAACCATAAAGCACATACATTTCGTAACATATCTCAAAGTGTAATAAGACAAGTTACTACTTAAAGATGAAATTCCCTTAGAACTACTGCTTGCTAAGTGGGGGAAAAACCTTGCTCTGATCCCTTTTCTGTATTGGCATTCTTTTGGAAGAGGTGTTTGCCAGGCTGAAAAACTGCTGTTGCTGAATAGACACAAAAGGATCCTTCTTTTTTTACCACTACAATGAGCTTCCACATCACTCTTATTCCCTTGCTTGATTTTCTGCGTCGAGGTGTGTCACCTTATACAGCTTTATCCATGCTTGACCAATACTTTGTATTTGGCATATGAATAGCTAAATTATATCTACTACACTTTCAGTTTATGAAGTGCTGGTGTAGAGCTCCTTGGAGATCAGTTTCCAATACATTTGGCTTTGACACCCACACAAGAGAAATGCGCAATACACTTCACGAGAACAGGAATGCTTAGAAAGAGGACTCCAGGGAACTGTGGTCTCTAAAATTACTGCAGACTGAATAGCCCCTCCAGCATGAGGAGACCCAGGTCTCTAGGTTAATGGAAGCTCTACTCCATACTTCAGACTTTCAGATTTATGATTACTGCATTCACTTTCCAGGAGAAAGCTTTATTTGCCCTTACTTTACACTGACATATTTCAAAGAAGCTAAACCATAAACCTGGAGTAATACAACCATGAACCAATCCTTCTTTCTTGAAACACTCCTGGTCAAAATACATCCACTAACCACTGATCCATTTAGCTAAATGTAGTAAGAAAAACACCTGTTAACTGGCAAAGACCCATGATATCCCTGTGTCCTGTATCTATATCTCTACCTTAGCTGCACACTTCAGTTTACTAAATATTCTTACAGAATCCTTAGAAACACCTTTTTCAAGGATGCGTTCCAAACAGGGGTCTGTGACATATGAATACAATATACAGAAAACAGAAAAAGTATAAAATAATCAGTGGATTCCTTAAAGGAAACATCTAAAATATTTGCCTGCAAATACACATACACACACCTTTCTCTGCATAGAGGAAGAACCTCTCTAGAAATAAAGCTTTGCTGGACAAGGGGACAGTTCCTTTACACCCACACAACATAAAATTATTTTTATCATTTTTATAATGTTCTGTTAAACAGGGAAATATCCTCATTTTACATGTGTGCAAACTGAAACACAGAAATTGTTTGACTAAGATCACAAGGATGGAGTCAAGGAGAGCTAAGCCACTAGTCTAGGCACGACTGAGGCTTAACTGCCTCACACACCGGGCCATATTCCCTCTGGAAAAAATGTGTCATGGAATTGTCTTTTACAGCAAAGGTTTCTTAAGTTTTGCTTGTTAAAGTTGCACGTAACACTTGAAGTGTATTTCCACTTTTGTGGAGATACCGCTCTACTTCATACATATAATATTTGCCGTGCCAGAAACATTTTCAAAATAGCCAAAATACTCAGCAGAACATGAAAATAAACTTTGTGTCCGTTTGTATTAGAATATGTTGGCCAACATGGACTGCTCAGGAGATGCAACTGCCTAAAATTCTGAACAATAAAATAGACCACAACTCTAACGGTTTCTACCAAGTAGCACACCAAATCATGAAATTTCCAAATTATTTTAGCTCCAAAATAAGAGTAGGTTACTTAAACAGGAACATGCCTTCCAAAATTTGTGGGCAACATATGAACCAAAGAGATTTATTTTATTTGTAGTACAATGAAGAAATAAATAGCTGCAGACAAAATACCCTTGCGGCTGAGGCATGGCAGGAACCCTATTTCTCAGTCCCTGGTCTCAGCCCAAGAGCAGGCTTTTTTGTTCCTGATATGGCTGCCATACTTACTCTGTTGAAGCTATAAACCGCCACGTACTGATGAGGTGTTGAATTCATGGCACCCCATTTTAGATGTCTAAAAAGTTTACACCTACAGTGGAGCTAGTCCTCTAGACTGACTTCATTAATCAATGAAGAGACATAAGTATTTCTAGGGTGTGATTCATCATACAGCAAAATAATTACTCTCTCAAGGCCCCTACAATATAACTGCACAGGAGCCCTTGCTGACATCAGGGTGAATCACCAAAAAAGATTTTTGCAATTCAAAACCTGATCATCAAAACTGACACACTCTCACAACCATTCCTTACCCTGTAAACACCCATCTGGATTCTCAGATCCTTTAAATAAACTGAAGACTACAGAGAAATCACACAAAATAACACACTGTTCATGGCAGTTTTTGAAATAGCACTCTCAAACTTTTGTAATAGGAAGTTGGAGGAGAGAGGAAAGTTCCCCCATGTTTTGCATCAGCCTTTCTCCTAATTTAATTTGCAGAGGTATTGACCACCTTTGTGTTGGCAACCATTGTTGCCATCTCCAGCTGCGGCTGCAAAACCTCAGTAAATCTGAAATAGCAAATGTCAGGCCTCCTGATACAGCCCATTATATAAAAATAGGCAGCTGTTTTAAAAAGTTTGCCCAACATGTTTTCTGAATCCCAGCTGCGTAAAGAAACTGACAATCATATCAGTCCCTAGCTTCAAGATACAATAATGGCATTTGTCTTTTTGTCTATTCTTCTGAAGGGATTAAGAACTGATTTTAAAAAGAAATTCTAGGCTATCTTTACATATTTCTCTTTCAACCTGTTTCCTATATGCTTCCCAATGAAAACGTGTCAATACCAACATGATTGGATTTTCTTGATAGTGTTTACAGACAGGATGCATTATTTGACATGCATTCAGTTCTGGAGCAACTTTAACTGAATCATTCATTCAGTTTCCAGTATTCTGTTTCAGGAAAATAATCTTCCCGAGGGAAATTTTGATTTTTCATGCTATCTCCTCTGTCATAGTCTAAGAGTTCACAATCACTTAACAGAGGAAAGCAATTTAGATTAAAACCTCCAGTTTTTCAGGAAGCCTTTTGTTACTAAATTTTGAATATACAACACTATCTAATCAAAAGTTCTTGTTCAGCTCTGGAAGAAAAAAAATTGGAGATGTCCAGTAACAGTATATATTTTAGGTAAAAGACACAAGAGTGAATACTCAGTTTTTAAGTTCTCTTCAAACTGTCACCTTAATGATTTCATTGATTTTCCTGTATAACTACAGAGATAAAGTTAATGTACTCTTACTGCTGTTTAATTATTCCAACTACAAATGTAAATTTAAAAATACATATGTATCCAAATAAAACTCTACAAGCAATCTCTTTTTTTCATTCAAGAGAAATGCAAATTAACTTTCAAGACCCTCTAACAAACAGGAGGAAATAAAACAAATGCAAGCAAAGATGGTTAGAAGAGCACATTTCACTGTCAGATTTGGAGGTTTATTCTTCAGATAAATTCAATAAGGGCAAATTCATAGAGATATTATCTGCCTGTGTGGGGCCTTCTTTACAAAACACATTGGGCTTTTCAGTTTCCCACAAATTTATTGATGAAATTTAACCGTATTTTTGGGGCATTAAACTAAAAACAGTCATTGTTATTGGTTCAAAGTAGAGGGCTGGACACACTAAATGATATGACCACACAAAGTGCAGAAATCTCTCGTTCACAAAGTACTACATCTGAATGGTATAATTCATCTGGAGACACTGAGGTGAATTCAAACACCTATGAAAGTAAGGTCAGTATTATTAACTTTACTTTGCAAATGATGAAACAGATACAATTGGTTCCTGATGATAACAGTCTTTTTTAAAAAGAGTGCCTAAACTCTCAGCTAACAGCCTGTCTACAAGGCTGCAGTGTTTACCCATCTTCGTACGACAAACATAGCACTCCTGAAAGTGCAAGAAACCCAGAAAAGACTTTGAGTCACACTAAGCAGAAATAGAAATTGGGCTTTTTGCTTAGGGCTTTCGAGAGTTGTGGGGAAAAAAACGACGACAAATTACGAGGTCAACTTTATCTTAAGATAATGTATCCAGATCACACTGCATTTCATTGCACATGCATTAGTCATATTTTTCCAGGCAGAAATATGTGATTTTCAGTATCAAGCCAGGTAGTTTGATACCCAAATGGATACTGCACATTGCAACTTTGGCAACTCTACTGCTTTGGACTAGGATAGAGTTAATTTTCTTCAAAGCTGCCAGCAATGTGGTACTTGAGATCTTGCAGCAAAACTAACCCCAGAATACAACTCTACCAGAAGAGAAGTAAAACCATGGTTAAATGGCTTATGTCATCTCCATTTTGTCGGGGAAGGGGGGGGGGGGGGGAGGTGTAATCATCTAGGATTACTGTTGGTGTTTGTCACAAGACATGCCAATCCTTGGCCTAAGATCTGTAGCGCACAGGTATTTGCAACTGGCAATTACAGCAGAACTTGAAGCACAGTAAACTTACAGCTTAGAAACAGCCCTTTTCCACAAAATACATGCAACCTTCGTCATTTCTGTCTCACGCTACTCTCGGCCCCAAAGTCACTCTACCTGGTACAGTAAGACAGGTGCCACTGCAAGAAGAATCAAGCTTTTGATTCCCACACCTTTCTGTACTGCTACAAAAAAAGAAATTTAAAAGGAAGCCAGCCATAAGCAACCTTTCTACTAAACAGCTTCTTCCGCCCCTCCAAAAAATCATCTCCTGAGAAGTTAAATGCCTTACAGTGTATCTTGTCACAGGATCATCTCATCAAGAGCTTCATATCATCATACAAAGTGATTTGTATGTAATCATAAAATAATCTCACCCATATTCCAGAGCCAATTCCCTTTCATGACTGAAGGTAACTGCAGGCTGAGGATCACAGGCTTTCCTTGTTAACACCCTGCCTCTGCTGCCACACTCGGGCCAGAGCCCTCCCATTAGTGTTGTCTCAGCGCTGTGCAACAGCACTTACCTCTCCCCAGAGCTGCCACTTCTCCCCATTAGCCACTGTCTCTAACCCCATGGAGGGCAGACTGGTTCCATGTTCCTCAGTTCTTACCACAGGTTCATCGGATAAACCACATCTCCATTCTCCCATGGTGTTTTTCAACTGCCCATTTTAGCCTTGGTGGTTTGAAAGATAACATTGCACTCACTCCATAGTAACTAATTGGCCATGACTGAAGAGGTGTATGAAACATACAGTAAACATAGAAAAAGCTATTATATCGGTTCTAAAATTAAGTTTTGATGGCAACTACCAGGCAGACAAATAGAAAAGCACTCTCCAGGGACAGCACTCAGGTTTGGAGCTCATTTCTCACAACATCTGACATACTCACGAGGTGAAAGCGTGGCTCAGCTGAAGTCAATGAGAGTTTTCATTGCAGACTTCACTGGGGCCAGGATTTCACCCCAAGTACACAGCACAGCATGTCTTTCCGTCAAGTTTAAGTTAAGTGGCTGGCACGGCACAAAGATTCAGGTAGGGCTGAGGAAGTCCTTCGTTTGTATTAGTTGACACAGTGCTAGTTATTTCCTTTCACTTTTGACATGGTGAAGGGTATGCCACTGAAATTGCAGCTCAATTAAGTAATGCGGCTCCTGCTGATACTTTCATTACTGACTGGTCTCAGACGTGAAAACAACTTACAGGACTGGAAATGGCATGTTACCTTACTCCTATGCTGAGGATGAAACTAAGATCTTTCACCTTACTGCTCCTTCAATGTATCATTAATTTGGCAATACAGAGCACAACAATGGTTCTTCATATCATTAAAGTATTTTAACTAGAAGCAGTGGCCAATATCTGATATTTATTTTTTTTTAATAAAAAACCCACCACCAAAACCAAGAAACACATTAACCAGCTCACTAAACACTTATCCGTTTAGAAATGGAGTACTTCCTCACCTCCCAGAAATACCTCACCTTCTGAAGCATGAGGCCGGACTGCCATTGCCATTCTCTCAATTAGCACATTTCCAAAGCAGCTCTCACCCTATGGTCCAGGACCAGAAACTCGGCTGCCCCTGCATTCAGCCCACTTGACCTCCTTACATGCTGCAAGACCATCCAAACATAATGGACGCCTGGAGACAACTCTCACACACAGCTGAGCCTGCAAATATGCCAAGTGGTTCTGCATGACATGTGAAGGGAAAGAGAGGATACTACACCGCTGCTGCAGCAAGATCCACGCCATCGCCTAACACCCCAGAGCCACAACAGCCACACTCACAGTGTTACCAAGCCTTGACAGCTTCCACCTCTGAGCACCCCAGCTCCCCACACCCAAGGAATAAACACGACTGCTCTTGCACCACTGTCTGCCACTAAGTGTCATCAGTTTACTCTGTCACTAAATGGTGCCATTATGTGGATTGTCAGGTTCTGGGTAGTAATAAATGCAGGCAAGCAGTCTCCACCTACCTGCAGTCAACCTGAGGATTTTGACAAGAATTACCTTTTCATAATTATTCCAAGTTCTCAAAGAAAGACTCCCCAAGTACTAAACCACTTCATAAAACTCCAGACTGGTTTCACAGATCTCATCAGTCTCAGCCCTGTTTGTTTAGTCACCCTCTCACACCCCCACAGCACTCAGGAGGTTTCAGATCATTTGGAAAGACTCTGTACTGTTTGCTATATGGAGACTCAGATCCCAAGTCAGCTTCTGAATAGTTCAGAGGGGCTCTCATCTGTTCCTTGGCAAAGGCCCAACACTTATAAAAGTATTTAACTAAAATTATGCTACCATTTTTCAATTCAGTTCCAGTATTACCCTGTGTGACTTCCAGTTCTAAACTCCTGAGTTTAGCTAACCACTTCAAACAGAAGAGTTCATTTATGTTTTGGATCTCAGTTCATGTGCTTGGCTGGAGCAAGATAGTTGTTTTTACAATATGAAATGGAAGAACTCAAAACATTTGCTCTATCTGGTTGATTCTCACATATACCATGCTCACCTCTCTCTATATAAGACCCCCATCAGCACTCCAACAAATGAAAAGAAAACAGAATCAAGTAACAAGAGATTCTCCCTGAAAAAATTCCACAGAAACAAATATCCAGATACATTTCAAACTATGCAGGCTAAATTGTCAGACTGCTCTTGTAAGTAATCACCCCAATTTAAGGGTTTATTGCTTTGACATTAAAAAAAAAAAAGTCTAAAAGTATATTGAACCAACATAAAAAATATCTGAGAATGGGGTAATATGCCTATTCACACACTTTAAGAAATGACAAAATCATTCGAGGCTTGCCAGCCTTGATTTAAGATTATTTCCTCTACCATTATCCATCCTCTCTCCCTGACATGCCCATAGCATACAAATACAATAAATGCAAGATGGCAGTGGTAAAGCATAACACATTATGCCCTGTTGAAGCCATCAACCTGTCTATCAACATTTTCAGTTCACCGGAAAATACCCCAAGTCCCCAGTTCTAAATCAGAAAAAACAGTGTTAAGACTACATTCAGCAGTAGCTGGGCTTTGCAGCTACCAAACTCTGGCTCTGCAAGTCCCTAAAAGTCAGGGAACTGCCACAAGCTCTTATTGAAGACCTTTAACCAAACCCCCAGAGGCTGACTTCTGCTCAGCAGGACTCTGATCATATCCTGAAAGAAACCAAAGCGGATGCAGGCTCCTCTCCAAGCAGGAGCTGTGTGAGGCTTCACTGCAGCATGGCACCCCGGGTACCTGTGCAAGTGGTTGCTGCCTTCTAGGGGTGGTCAAAGGATCCAAGGCAGGCACAGGTACGGATTGCTATCATTTGTTTTCCATAGCACTTTTTCAGCACTTTCATAAATGCTCATATTCTCCCAATTTTATCACTGCAGTCCACAAAAAAAGTTCAACTGACTTTTCTGCAATGAAAAAAATTAATCTTCATCATAATTAGGGCTGGGTTAAAACTTATCATTCAGTCTTCACTCACACCCATACTACCATTCTGCTGCTGCATTAGCCATTCAATGAAAAATTAATTGGCTATTAAAAAACTGCTTTAAAAAAAAATCTTTTTTCAAGTAATGCTGAATGCATCCTGAACAATTCCTTGCAGCTTAACTGCAGTAACTGTAATGATACAGGCCTGACAGCAGCCGACGCCACATGCCAGCTGGAGATCCCTCTCATGCTAAAAAGTTTATAGCCTTTCTGTCAAACAAAAGGGACAATCGGTAGGTGAAAATTAACTTCCAATCCACAATGCCAGACATCTGAATTTGGGTGCACCTGTAATGCACAATTATAGCACTCCACCAAAGTAACCATTTCTCTGACAGCTTCTGCTACAGCTTAAAAGAGCAAAGCGGCAATCTGGGTCACAAAAACACATTCAAATGTTGAGAGTAAATTACCTAGCTGCATAACACTGCCACCATGCCATCTTCTCTCAAGAGGAAGTGTTTTACAGTAAGTAAAGCAGTGAATCCCTCTTTTAAACACATTCCTTAACCTTCTTTAAATTTATTACATTTTAATTAAAGTCATAGGACTTTGTTTAGGTAAGTTGAAAACCTCAGGTTGGCAGCCAGAATATCTTATTTATAAGAACTCTGAGGTCTTGGATTCCCATATTTGGATTATGTTGCTTTAATTTATTTATTTTTCCAATTAAAAAGTTCTCACTGCTCATGCATTTTTTATTCCCTAATGCGCTGTTCTATCAGGAGAAACATAAAAGAAGCAGACAACGTGTTTTTTTCAGTTGGAGACTACTTCCAAGCCTGCTCCAGTTTTATAATCTATTCTCTTATGCTCTTACCAACCCCCTCCATCAAACAGCTAAGAGCATCCATCAAAACCTCAGCTGCATTCATAGTAAAAGGCACTCCAGCACATTCTTTCACTGGAAAACATTAATTTTTGCAACAAAGTGCCTTTCCCTGTTTTACGCCCACAGAGTTCAAGGAAAGGAATACCAATACTGTCTGAACAGGTGAGTACCTTTGTAGTAATATGGTTATTGAGAAATACAACAATAAAAAAATAAAGCAAGCACCTTCCAAGCTTACCTCCCCAGATTAATTACACGCACTGAGAGCAATTTGGAATTTATATTTATTAAATAAATTGTCAATAAATATATCTTGATACAGTGCCTATCACCTCTTAAACTGTAGGCTCCATGCTGTCCCTCACCTTCTCTTAACGCTGTTAAAAGTAACATTTTCCTGGGTCGTTACTGCTATAGGGGGCAAGCGTTTCAGCGGCCAGTCAGGTACCACAAGCAACAGTACACACTCTACGGCTGAAAGTAACTCCCAGTGAAGACAAACACCAGCTCTTGTAGGACTATGCCAGTCTCTGGGAGTTGCAAATCTCCTGACAACACAGGTATGAACAGCGGTCCTTTATCTCTGGTCCCCCAAGAGGCCAAATCTGTGAAGGTGCCCGGCAAAAGTGTTTTTTTCATTATATATTAACCCTTTAGTGCCATAGGTAACTTAAGGACCCTCTGACAATGACACAGTTGCTCTAGCTCAACCTGAACACTCACCGGAAAGCCCCTGGCAAGCGTCTTTTCCCTAAAGTAGGGGAGCACAGATCCTACACATCACCGATATTTTGAAACAAGATTTCATTCACCACTAGTGGACTCAGCATTGGAGATACAACAAAATTAAAAGCAGCGTACTTAATTTTCATGTTAGTTTCAGCACAGGTTTTACCTGCACATCAGTGGTACATTTATAATTAATGTGGTCTTTTCATTTTTCTAAGCTTTCAGAACTTTAGTAGAATGTTAAAAACACATTGGCAAGCACACCCACTGCTTATTATGCCAGTTGTCTGAGATGTATCCCTGGTGAGAGATTATTGCGTAAGCCCAGCACAAAGGCTCTCTAAGTCAGTGAGAGGAGTCCAGCGATATTCAACAGGTTTTCAGTCCGGGCTCCAAGATATCTTCCTGCATCAGTGGTTGCAAGCTCTAGCATCAAACCCAGCTACAAGTCTCACCCCTTGTTCTTGAAGGAGCACCTAAAGGAGCATGTAAGATGTAGCAGGAGCAGATTTCAAAAGGACATGTACTGGGGAAATACAGCTCCTTTGATACATATGCCCCCCCCACCATATTACACCTCATTAGAACAGAGGCAATTACACTGTTTTAAAGATGACTCTTAAAAGCACTGAAGGCTTTGACTAGTTTTCAAGTACTTTTCCCTAACCTATCCAGGTCTGAAAAATAAAGTCAGCTTTGAATTGAATCCAAAAGACAATCAAGTACCAAATGTCAAAGCAATTTTACAAATCAGAGCAATGTGGTTGATTAGGCTGGGAAGCATAAAAGTAGATTCGACTGTGTTTACAAATTAAAAGTTTCACCTCCAATGTTTTCTGACCTATTGCAATTTTTGCAGGCCAGAGACTAGTTTCGAATATCAGTACAAATCCTGTAGCAAAATTAGGTTGTGGCTGGATATTTTTCTCAATGCAATCACTTCCAATGCACTCTCAGATACAAGTTTACTTTAATAACACTGCATTCACAAATCACTCAGAATAGCCTTCCAAATGTATAACATATCACCACAGCCACAGACAAAAGCAGTAATGCCATTTTACAAATTAATGCGTGTCTGTAAGGAAGCAATGTTGCAACCCGCTTAAAGAAATCTGGTAGTAATCAAGGGCTTAATTTTGTTCATCTTTTTTTTTTCCTTTTTGCTTTGTTTTGATTTTTTACAGGGGAAGAACAGTAAGTAAGACAGAACTTCAACTACACAGGCACACTTCAGGTTAAACTCTTGTTCTGATGACACACAATCTCTGCAGGAGATGGGACAGGTCAATCTATTGCCCGCAGTTATATTCTCTTTCCCTATGTGTTACTTGTTCAATTAATTTTGCAGAAGCATCGCTTCTCATTAGGCATTCTGAACTCTGCTGAGAGCCACTTGACACCACACCAGCCTAAAATGGTGACATTTACATGCAAAGTCTACAGCTCTTAACACTGGATTCAGTGCATACTTTCAGCTGCAGCTTTCCTACCGCTAGCATGAGGAAGGCTTAGGATTTTCAGTAGTGCTCATAAGTACCCCTCGTTGGCTTGCTCTTCATGTTCACATCTTTGACATTTATTGTAGCATCATCAGGAAATGCTAGTACAAAGATGAAGAAAATGTTGACTCCTCTTCTAAGTCAAAGATGTAGGGGGTTAAGATATAATAAAGGAAACTATAACATCAACATTCACAAAATTCTCTAATTAACTGAACAGAGATGCTACAGCTGAGTCAGGAACTTAAGACTTCCTTTTTTTTTCCCCTTTTATTTTTCCTCATTTAAATTTCTATGATCTGCCCTCAAGTCATGCTTTCAGAATTATTCCCACTACTTTTCCGCAAGAGTTTTCATAAAACATTACAAATACACAGCCAAATAGAGGCATTTAGGTATGGATTTATGCTGGGAGCACAGCTTTGAGATGTACCATCTTAAGCAACAGTCTTAGATGGATCAGTCCTGTTTAGGGCTACTTGACAGAGACAGCTACACACATTTATCACCTATATGATAGCACAGCTCATTCCATAACTGTATTTATCTATTGCTGCTTGTTGTTGTAGAGAAAATCAGGTCACCACCATGACTCTCATGTGCAGCTCTCTTGTTTCTGGATAGACTTCTGCATCAGGCAGGCATTTTGTGTTGTCTTCCTTTCACATTGTGTGCAAGAAAGCAGGCAGCAGAACAATCTGCTAAAAAGGGTCTTCCTAAAACACATTTGCTGTCTGTAAAGGGGAAAAAGAAAAAAAAAAAGGAAGAAAAAGAAAAACCCAACCAAACACAAAAAAAACTACCACAAGAGATCATAGCAGATCATGAGGAACCTGTCCCAAAACCCAGTACATCAATAAACAAATAAAAAAGTATACTGTATATACTGTATTAAGCAAAGAAATAATATAACAGATAAAAAAATAATGGTGAGATAAGTAAGACAGCTGAAATTAAGACATTCTTTACAAATTGTAGATTTCATACCTCAATGACATTAAAATTGCTTTAAGCATTTAATTGCTTCTAGGGTCCAAATAAAAGGATTCAATAAGCAACCTTCCTTGAGATTAGATTTTTACTGTCAGTACTTAATGTAGTTTCAGAAAATGGTTATAACCTTCTTTTCAAAACATTATTACTTTGGTCAAAATTTAGGTTTTTTCAAATGTTCCAGTAACCACATACTGCCATAATACTCATGTAACTTCATTCTGCCTGCCTGAACGAAATGAAGACTTGGGGAAAAAAAAAAATCTGCTACCTTCACTCTATCCATTTAAGTGTCACAATTCAAAAATGCATACGCTGATCCTCCCACTGAAGCCGTCAAATAATTTTGTATTAATTTCAGTGCCAGAAGACACCAAGAGTGATCGTTTATTTTCCTCATTCCTAAAGACTATTTTGAAGATCCGAACTTCAAGTTTTCTGAGTTTCATCAACCACTAAGTTAGCAAAAGTCAAAGTCTTCAATACATGTGAGATCAAGTCCCAAGGCAAGAGAGATTCTAGAAAAGAGAAATTCAAAGTTTGCTGCTCTTTATTCCTTGAAATCCTGACAATCTGCCATCTTGCAATCTTCACAACTTCTAAAGGAAAAAAAGTGCAATGACAGACAGAATACCCTTCAGAAAACACAAAGCACCAGTTCTAGACATGCAAAAAGAAGCTTCTAGGCTTCTCAGAAGTTTCCAAGGGTGGCAGTGGTGGAAAAACAGTAAGAAGTGCATTGCTTGATTATGTAAAATAAAATTAAAATGCCTCTGACACATCTATCTATTCTTTAAGTTTTCAGGTATGCTGAGTGAAGCAGTTCACAACAGAACAGACGGCACACCAATCCATCACACTTAAATGCAATCACAGTCAAATGTACCATCAGCTAGTGCCTAAACTACAGAGATGCCTTTAATACTCCCCAGTTAGCAATCAACCTTTTCCGCATTTGTTCATAATCTCAATGAATTGTTTCATTTTAATGCTTTGTTTTCCTTTTCTTATCCCATGGCACTTAACCATGCTTTTTAAATCAGGTATTAAAAAAAAAATCTCCTTTTCCAATTTTATTCCTGTGTGAGAGGAGAGAGCAGTATTTTTAAGAAATATAAATTACTGAACATATTTTCCTACCTGTTGCAGTCCACATGGAGCAGAAGGTGGGATGCACTAAGTGACACAGCAATCTTGTGCCACTGTCCATCTGCCAGACGGTATGGGAACACCTCTGTCCTTGACTTCCCATTAAACCTGTAGTGGTATCTAATTTCATCCCGTAGGCCACTGCTCTCCAGTTCAAAATAGCTGTATGTAAAACATGAAGAAGAATCAGTTCCATTTTTTGGTTATTCATTGCTTCTGTGACTTTCTTCTTAATTCACAGACTTCTTTAAGCAAACACCAAATGGAAGGTCACAATATAAAGAAGTTACTCAACATGGATTAGCTACCTGTTAATTTTTTTAACAGATGCAGAGAAACAAGACTATACATTCAGTGTGTTAGAAGCATACCAACTACACAAGAACAGCTCATGTCCAAAACACCATTCAATAGTCCTGGAAACTGAAATCCTCTTTTTACCCACAGAACGGGTTCAACTACAAGAAAATGATCCTTATCCTTTTCACCAAAATGTTCTGTATGAACACAGGATTTGTAGGAAATGCAAAAATAAAGAACTGTACATACCACTGAGGAAAAAAAAAAAAGAAGCCATTAAGGTACAAAACCACTAGGCTAGGAAATCATTAAATTTGTATTTATTATTTGCAAATTCACTTTTTAAAAAAATAAATAAAAAATAACCACACTTACCTTTTAGGACTCCCCTACATGCAATTGTGCTTAACTCATTTTCTGACTTTTATTGTTACAGCTGTAACTGTTCAGCTTTACAAGGGAACAAAACCTCCTGGGTGGATTAGGTGTCTCAACACCTGGCATAACAATCAGGCATTCAAAACCTTCAGCCAGTTGTCACAGTCATAGGAGAGCTAACAAAGCATGGCTCTTAACTGGCTTCATGCTGGTGGGGGGAGCCAACTCTGTTCCTAAGGTGACTTTAGCCCTTCCAGGTGGTAGCACATTGACAGTGTAAATAGTGAAATCATCTCTTGGACCTCAGCTCACACAGAGCACTTACAGCATATCAAATCAAGGCTCTCTTTTTTTTCCTGCTAAAATGAAGCCCTGGGCATAGAAAGCAGGAGATGCAGACCTCCTTTTATAGCAGAAATAACTCTACAACTGAGTGCAGATGTTAGGCAGTCCCTACTCCCATCCACCTCCACAGTGCCATGTTTTTCCCTACTGGACAACACACAGTTTCAACACAGCAGTTGAAAGATGGGTGCTAGTTTAGGTTTAAAAAACCCAAAAACAGTAGAATAATGAAATCTACTTCCAAACATTAATTGCAACACAAAATAGTAAATATCCAGATGCTGATTTTCATTTACACACAAGCCTTTTACACTGCTTGGCTGTACACAGACCCTAACAGCCAGTGTGCAGAAGCATTACATGAGGCGTGCGCACTCCATCACGAATAGCTCTTAGCAGTGAAGTGGAGGCTTTTTAGAACATAACTGAAAAACAGAGTTCCTTGGGAGGAACTTACTTATGAGATAAAACACTAGCTGGGAACATGTGCAAAAGATTGCAACAGACTAGAAAGAGGAACACCAAGACAATAAATCTTGACCAAAATAGAAACTCCAGCCTTCCTCTATCCTGCTGATGCCTTGCCATTACATTTTTCATGCAACATATGAGCATTATCAGGTCACCTGAATCAAAGACTCAAGTGGCAAAGTAAAAAACACAAGCAGAAAAAGGCAAAATCAAAACAGTATGAAAACACAGCAGGCATAGGTACAAATAAAATACATGCAGTACAGAGTGGAAAAAATAAGAAAGGCTGGTGTTATGAAGGAACTGGCCTGTTTCATGGGCATGAATGTACAAAGAGGGCAGAGCAATAGGAGTTTTCTAAACAGTAGAGCAGAAAGTTGATTAACTGCTAATCACCACCACCTCACATTAAAATAACTTAATCACATTCATAAGAAATCTGGAGACGTCGTCTTTATTACTTTACTTTGATGCTCAGTAACACCACAGTCTGTATGTAGAAGATACTGCTGCTGGTGTTTCCAAGCCAGGAAAGCACTAGGACAAGCACTGTCAGTGACATCATACTTACAAAGTTAAACATTTCACAATTACCATCTGCTGTCAAAGCACAAAACGAAGTCTTAAAGAGATTTTCTTTCTCTCTTGTTCAGATAAACAGCGGTGAGGCACAAAACTTCAAAAAAATGAGGGAAAGCTTCATAACATTGTAGAATCTCTCTTACACGCAAAGTATTTGTATAAATACATACATATATATTTACATGATTGACGATAGAAGCTTAAGTGCCTGAGAGCAAGACGAGCTGCTGTTGAGGAAGCACATCACTTACTGCACTCAGTCTTCATAATCTCCAATAGCTACAGAGCTAATTGCTCACCACACAATGTTTTGCTTGTTAATAAAAAGCCAACAGCCCAATCCTGGAAAGGTCGCTCAGATACTGTATTTAATCACATCTATGCTCTATTATTTGAACAGCATAGGGAATTGCAAAGCAACATAGTTTTGCATCTGACAAGCTTTAGTGTCAATAGTTACGTCAGGTCTAAAAGCAGCTTGTTGTTTAGGCACTGAGTTTTTTGTCAATCTCCTGACTAATATATATAATACAAAAGTGACTAGTTAAAGTTTACTGCAATAGCCAGTGCTGACATTTTTATACATGTACACCTAACGTACTGCTAAGTGCCACAGGACTGCACACAACACCAGGTTTTACCTCTTCATTGATGGGAAACAAAGATGATGGCAGACAAATTCTGCACCTATTTTTCACCACCGTTTACCGAGTGCAAATCAAAAGCAGTTATGCTCAGACTAACAACAGTAAACAAAATCTCAACAGCAGAAACTGGCTGGAGTAGCCCAACTTACGCCTAATTCAAGTATTTAAAAAATGCAAGGCAATGTAAACCAACACTTGCACTGATGATTTTTTTTTTTTTTGAAGATGCACAAATTCACATCAAGACCTTGACTACATACACACTTCACCATGTTCACAGTTCAGAAAATGTAGTTGTCTTTTCTCTACTAGAATGTAATTCATATGCAAATAGCTTTCTCAATAGCAAACATCACCTTCTCTTTCCTCCTCGCACCATACTGTGGAGGAAATTCTCTTCAAAAAGCAATGACATAAAGGCCATTCACTTCTGAAAATAAATGCGCCTGCTCTGTGTTCAAGTTCTAGTCTGCAAATCATGGAATGGAAGACAAACAAGTGGAATAACATAAGCTTAGGCAAGAAACCATCAACCTGTGAGAAAATACTTAGTAAAGCCAGAGAAAATAAATGTTTTGGGTTTTTTACAGTATCTATCTCATCTTTGACTTGCAATGCCATTGAACAAGTTTTTATCTACTACTAACCAACAAGTAAATAAATAACAGGGGGGAATTAACAGAAGCTACCAAACAAGAGGCGAGAAAATTAACTAATCCCTAATAGGTATTTTGTAGGTACTTCCTAATACTTTGTGAGGAAGAAGAAAACATAGGAACAGAACGAGTCGGGTTCCCAAATGGATTGCAGCATCTGGGACCGCCTCAATAAGCGTATCATCAGTAAGCAAGTGTGAACTTTCAATGTTGCCATGAGATCCGTATCAAAAGCCCAAGGGAGATCCCCGAGTATACAACTAGTTCTGCTTCTGTATCACATCTGCATGAAGCCTGCATGTCAGCTTGCCACCTCAGTTAGCCCCCTGCTACCCTCCTCAAGACCTTTTCCAAGAAAGAGAGGTGTGAGACAGTCATCTACTTGACAACTTGTTAGCACTGAGTGATGGTTTCTTGTTTTATTTGTTATTTCTTGGTGAAGATTTTTTTAATATATTTTTTAAACAAGCATGATCAAAAGTAACATGTATTTTGATAGATTAAATTCCCAGAACACATGTATTAAGAAAGCTCACTGTTTATGGAATGGCAATACAATATGACCTTGGCTAAAATTTTCCCACTACTAGTATTTCCATGTTTGCTAAGCATTTAAGCTACTGCTGGCTTCTTTTATACAATTATGGAATTCAAATGCTTTTTATAGGTCTGTCCACAGTGTCTCATTCAAATCCCAATCTGTAAGAGAAAAACATGTTGCTAAATTCAGATTAGTTTTATGCACATCAAAAAAGTTGGGGTATTTTAAAATCATGCAATGTGCTTTACAGAATATTATTCCACAATCAAGATGCTTTACAGTTCTGTCTGAAAACTTTTGCAACCTCTATGTACCTCACACACAAATATTGTTATGAGAGGATAAAGCCTGACTCAGTGATGTTTAATGCCTTCCTCCCTGCCCCCCCCCCTTTCTTTTAGTCACAGCCATAGTGAATATTTAACTGTCCATTTGACAGCTCATTTCACTTCTAGATCAGGAGAAAAAAGGTGCCTGAAGGTATACTTAAAGTTGGTAACAACTGCTGTGGATGTAATGACCAACAAAATTGGAAAAGTCATTATCAACATTAAGTAAGAATATGTAAGGCACCTGAAGCAGAAAAAGCAAAATATTTCTTTAAGGCGAGTTGCCTTAATCCTCCATCTACATTAAAGAAACATAATCATCTATTCACTATATCAACCACAGCAGTGACCTTAACCTGTGACAAACACCACCACATTTCATTCAAAATTTTACTGCTGTCAGATTGTGGTAGTGGCCAAAGGAGGGAGGGCTCACACACAACATGTGAGATAAGACCCCAAGAAGAGCTCTAGGATACGTGACCTTCTGAATATCCTTAGTGTATACAGCACTTTTTTTTTTCTGATATTTACAAAGCTAACACCTATGATGAGACACTAAGATATCCCACAATGAAGACAGAGAACCATCTGGTAAGCACAATAATGATTAAATGCTCAAATACAAGCTCTAAGAACTAAAGCAAAACTACTTCTTTGCAATCAGTTCTGGAAATCTTCCCCTTTATCATGTTCAAACATAAATAAAGCAGAGTTATCGTTCTGCCTTTACAACTTTCGTCATTCCTGATCAAGTGCCAAATGAAGCCCCACAGCCTCTGTCAAGAAGCAGCACCAGCACTTAAAGCAGATGCTCTTAAAGCTACTGAACAGATGTCCCAGGGCAAGGCAGCAGGCACAGATGGCATCCCTGCGAATATGTACAAACTTGGGGTTGCCATCTAGTCAAAACACTCGTGCATCTGCTTAACATTGTGTGGGAGAAGGTCACAAAATCACAGGAGTTCAAGGACAGAAGCACCGTTCACCTTGCACGTGCTGCAGAAACAGTACAATGTTAAGGTCTCAACTGCTGGAAAAAAAAAAAAAAAAAAAAAATCGATGCCACAGTAAGAATCAGGCTGTTACTGTACAGAAGTTTCTGGAAAGTTCTGTCAGTCTGGTTAAGACACAGTTTTATGCATTTTTTTTTTAATAGAAAAACAAATTTAAGGAAATTTCAGAGATCAACCTATTCGGTGTCGTCAGCTAGACGTTTGAGAAGCTACTGCACAGATTTGCCTATTTGAACATGTTTATGCACATAGCTTTTTCATTTCACAGAAGCATCATGCCTAGCAGAGTATCAGAACATTTAATGATGTTTAATGATAAAAATGGCTTCAGGCAAGACTGTGCTTTAGCATCTTTGCAAAAACAATTCTTGATGTATTCAGAGACGAAGAGCCAACAAATCTGCATCCGTTATCACACAGATTTCAGGACTTTCAATCTACAGAGATTCTGTGATGCATCACACATCAGTACACTTTTGGCCTTTCACTGTTCCTTACCCACCGAGTGAGTCTGTGTGCAGAGCGGTACACACAGCACATCGCTATTTTGGTTGTGCTGCCAAGTAGCTTAGCCTGGACAGCAACGTAAAAGTAACTGAGATCTTCTAACGCTCCCAGCAGAAAAGAATCCAGGCCAAAAGCAGGCATTGGGTACACTATGCTGCAGATAAGATGGCAGGCATATGCCCAAGACCATTGTCTCTGTCAATGAAGCCATGCAGAGCAAAAGCAGTGCCTTTGAAAACAAGAGATGCATCTCTTCAAACAGAAGTAAACACTCATCTTGGAGTTGTCACCACGGTTCTTTATGGATGCAAAACCAGAACAAGTTACAGCCGTCAAGGCAAATATTTCAGTTGCTTCCACACGCACTGTTCTTGTACCCTAGTTACTATAAAGTGACAGTGTAACATGCCAAGCTCTGAAGCATTACACATTGTGAAACACTGGGTTTTGAAAAAATGCTCTTACACATTCAAGTGTACAGATCCAGTCCTCCGCTACATATGCATACTTACAAACCATACAAAGCTATTTTTTGCAGCTAATTTAAATAGGGACAACTTGAGAGGATGCGCAGCAAAACCATGCATGACAAATCTTCACTTATGTGGCATTAAAGACTTACTACTGTGGCAGAGATTACGTACTGATATCATCAAAGCTCACGAGCAAAATCAGGCTGACACCAGGTAGCACAAAAGGTGTCATCAACAGAAGAAGGATTATCAGTGACAATGAAGCCATCTTGCTGAAAAATCAGATTAACTTTCTACAAAAGAAAATGCAAAAGCTGAATCCCATATGTTGCACAGACAAAGACTCTATCATCAACTACTGTATTCCGAAAGTATTCCTCCTATACCAGCAAATCCAAAGTAAGCCAAAACTTAATACGAAATTCTTTCAAACCTCTCAAGCAAAAGCCTGAAAGTTCAACTTCACGGTGCTGTGGGCTACCTAAACAGAATGTTTTCAAACATTTGTATCCTTTCATTTCAAACACAAGGAACTAAATCTAGTCCATTAAACAAGTTTATTTTTTCCAAGCAGACCACTCTGAGGACTATAGGAATCATATCAGCGTAGCTTGAAACATTTAGCAATAAACACACCCATACTGACATTTTCTATATTAAACATTTTGTCTTTTGTTCTACAAATCTTTTGTCTTTTGTTCTACAAATCTACAAGGCAGCTGGGCATGCAAGCTGCAAGGCATTAAGCATTTATGATGCATTTGTGTACCTGCAACTAGGCAAAGGTCATCCAAATACAAATTTACTTTCTTCTTTGATCATATAAAGAAAAAAGTAACCTCAACATCTGCCTGCCAGCTAAAAGACAGCTCAAGTCAGAGCAGGTACAACGCAGCTGCTCATTTTCAAGGCGTGTGTTAAAGATTGACCTTAAGCATTTTTGTTTCCATTTCACATGTCTAAAAATCTGTCTTCACTGGGGCTGCCACCAGCCTACTACCTGAAAAAGATCTAGTCTCTCTCCTACCCATAGTAAACCAAGTAGGTAGTGCCAGACTGCACCTAAAAATAGTACCACATCTAAGAGGTTTCAGAGCTAGCACAGTCACACAGTCAGCAGGACAGAACAAAGTCTATCATTTGAAGTAAGGTGAAGTCATGACTCCTTAGCTGCTACAGCTAAAAAAAAAAAAACACACCAAACCTCATACACATACAGACACAAACACCAACAGGAACCAAGACATCTCCACTAAAGGTAGGTATCCGCAAGAAGTGGCCAAGTCATGGGAGAAATTTGATTTTCTTCCCTCAGAAAAAGCAGAGGCTGACCTCACATTAAGGGATGCAGTCTAGTGTAACCATCCTGAAAAGATGGCCTCACTCTCCTGACTACATATTCCCACCTCATCCTTTGCATCAGATTCAGCCATTCTGTTACAGTAAGGCATGTCAACACAATGAACTAGTGTGACAGAAAAGTAACCCAACAGAAGAAAAGAATCATTTCTTTACGCTCCAAAAGCAAGTCACCTTGCACTCACACTATCACTTTAACTCTAGCAGGGAATGCAATCCACCCAGTTACACTCTGAAGTAGTCCTTGAAGGGCCCATCACCCACAACCATTGACAACAGGTTAGTTTCCCCGGTGGACCATTCACAGTCCACAAAGCATTTGTGTCTGAGGACTTTCTGAATGGGGGCTGTCGGGTTTACGGCTAACCTGAGACTTTGAGCTGGTGTTAGCTCAGGGATCATTGTGGGTATGCAGAAGCCTGGAGCTGCCAGTGTGACCAGAGAGCCCCCAGCAGAGCCGTAACCAAAGCAGACCATAGCCCCGGTCCAGTCCCTCCCTTCCTCATGCTCGTCACTGCATCAAGGGCTCAGCTCAGGGGATCCCCAAATCCACAATTTCTAAATACCAGATTTGAATAAAACAGAAGAGGATAACACAGCCTTTTAAACTAATGAGGTCTGCAACCCAAGTCAAACTACAGTATCTGAAAACAAATTACCTTAACCACTGTGTCCTTAAAACAAAGGCTCTTCCCTCTGATCTTGCTCTCCAATTCAGCAGCTGTTCAGTGATTTCTTATGTTTTGACAAATTCCACACATTTCTGCTAGATTCCCAGCAAAAAATCTTTTCTTTTCCTTTCCACTCTCTCAAGGCTCCCTGCTGATCTCTGGATGCCCTCAGCCTCCATCTGCCCTGCAGGCTTCCTCCTTCCCCTTCTTCCCTCCCTGCCAGCCACCTGAGCACACCAGCTTTCCACAGCTGGCAGACATCAGGGCACACACAGCCACCCTCCTCCCTTTCAACAGGCAGTACTGACCGCAAGGAAAGCACACGCGCAACATCACTAAACTGCAAAAACCAAAAACCAGACACATCACCCACCCTAATGTCCAGGCAAGCGAATAACCATTTGTGAGTAACATGTTGCAAACTTCTAACAGTCTTATCAACCAGGAGAGTTACATTCTTAATGAGCAGCCCAAATTCAGTGGACACAGTTTTCAGAAAGTTGCATTCAGTCTAAATTTGAGACATTTCCATGCTTTGCCTACATCAAAGGCTCATAAAACAATCAGAGTAACACAGCATGTTGGGAGAAGACTCCGGGGGGACCCACACATCCTGCTCCTGGCTGACCACAACATTTCTGCACTCTCCAAATTCAGTTTTAAAGAGTTTCAAACTGTCAGCCATTCTGCTCCAATTGCCAACAAGGTCCAATCAATGTGTTTCAACAGCTGGTTATCAGCAGCATGTTAATGCTGCAGAGAGACAACAATTGTCAGCCTACTGTACATAAAACACCTGCTCTCAGCAGGGAGCTGCAAGATGGAAGGTAGCTCCTCAAGCAGTAACTCCTCTTTCACAACACTTAAATCAGCATAAGATGTATAGAATATAACAGTTCTTCCTCACCTTCCCCTTTTGCATACTTCAGAGCCAAGCATAGAGGTAGGTGGGTCCAATTCTATTTGTATCTCCAAAGACCTTTTGGGAAGGGGAAAAAAAAATTCTGGAAGAAATAAAGTTCACCTGCTTGTTCCACTATTAAAATACTAAGGGCTGCATAGATGCCTCATCACCTCATTCAGAGAAATGGACATAAGTAAGGCTGGATCTTTATATTCTCTGTACAGCTTTCCAGTTTAGCCATTCTACATATAAATATTAATGAAGACGTGACCTTTCCCCTAAAAGAAAAAGGTTAATGGATACATTTGTGAATTTTTTCCTTTCCTTTTTAAATACTGGGCATCTCAGAGTCCGATATGCATATACACAACTTGCAGAAAATCATCTAAAATGTAGTATGGAGTAAATCCAATCTTTCAGGCTTACAACTAGGGTCAGAAGTCGCTTGCATAGGTTTCTTTTCATTAATTAGGTTTCAGTGTTCCATTAACTAGCTTGTTACCCTTTTGTGTTTTTAATCAAACATATTATGGCCTGGTAGCCTTCCAACTGTTATTTGTAACCATACAGCTTTCATCTACTCCTTAACAGTCTCAGAAGCCATTCATGGTGTCACCAGGGAGAAGTATTCCACAATGTACTACAGTCCCATGCTTGTTTCCCCTCCCCACCCAAAACTGCCTTGCTAGAAATAAAAATCCTTTGCTATGAGCCTGACATATTTATCCGAATCCCTCTGAATATTTATATAAACACAGTTTGCTGTTATATAGGGAAGAGCCAAATTCTCCACTCAATAAATCCATTTCACCATAGCAAGACAATTAGCTTAGAAGTTTCCAAACATCTGATGTGGCGTAAATTTTCCCAAGCTCAGGTCCTAGACACGGGTTATAAGCATAAAAACTAAGAAAAAAAGAAAAAACTTAGAAAATTTAGAAAAAAATAGAGTTTTTAGTGCTACCTGTAAGAAAATCTTAGAAACAAATCTTATGACTTGCTCCCTAGTTCTATTATAGTGGGATCTCCCATTCTGAAACACTCTACAGACAGTACGACAACACATGCACAGAAAGTTAGTACTAATAAACACAAAGCAGAGAAGACAGACACAGAACACACACACAAATAGCAGGGAGGAATAAGCAACTTGGCATTCTACAAAACCGTTAGTTTTTCATCCCGCCTTTTTAGTAACCAGTAAGAGTAACAAAAGCAACAATGGCTTCTTTGGGAAGGCAAGGGGAGTCGAGGGGAACAACACACAAGACTGAGGGATCTTGAGGAATGCACATAAGGAGACCTTGAGGAGAAAGCCAATAAGGGTATTACCCTATTTCTTGTGGGTAATTCACAAGTAACAGTTTTCCATACTCCGCATTACAACGCCCAGTTTCTCTGCTTTCCACAAAACTAAACCAATGGTTAAGAAAAATCTTTCTTTGGAGGGCAGCTTGTTACAGAACAAGTAAATACCCAACAGGATACTTTCCAAAAGTCAAAGGGAATTTTGCCTGATGAAAGATTAGAAAACCTGATCCAGAGTTATTACCTCCCACGTCATGGCCAGATGACAGCTTGGCAGCCAGCTGCCGGTTACGTGTAACATACTGTAAAGACCAGGGGTCCTCAAACTATGCCCTGCGGGCCGGATACAGCCCCCCGGGGTCCTCAGTCCGGTCCCCTGTATTTACAGAACCACCACCCCCACCCCACCCCCGCCCCCGCTGGGGGTTGAGGGGGAAACCAAGCAGCCGCAGATGACTGCCTGGCACTTCATCCACACGCCGGCCCCCTGTTTAAAACGTTTGAGGACCCCTGGTAAAGACTGTACTTCCTCTTACTTCCTTTCAGGTAAGTACCAGAGTCCCAGGTGACAGGTACTCGTGCTACTCTGATATGAGGAGGTTCAGATTTGTACATTAGCAGAAAAACCATTCTGGACTCAATACTTCATGACACCATAAGCTTAGACACAAGTAGTGGTTCAATAGTGGCTACCTCAAAAAAAAAACTGTCAGCAATTAAAAGGTCATTATTGAAAGTTTGGGCAGTTGGAAAGTTTGGAAATTATGTGAAAATATTATAAGCTAGTCAGTAGGGTGATCATTCACCCAAAGAATGCTGGCCACTCTTTTCCACATACCTTACCCATTGCTTCCAAGCACCAAAAGCCTTAGAATGCATCTGATGTACACCAATGATTTCCTTTCCCGCTCACTGTAATTTATCATTTTTATAGAAAAAGTACAGGAAGAGTTTATGACTTTTTTTTTTTTTTTTGGGGGGGGGAGGGGATGGAGAGGGATGGAATTTTGACATTAACAAGAAAAGAAAATATTGCAGCAGCCATTTGCTTTTAAATTGTGCCCCAGAGTAGTCAGGAAATCATACTCAACTTCTTTGGTGAAAACCAGTATTTCAAAGAACGTCTGAATTGAAACAAACTGACACAAAGCCTGGGTACCTGAACATCCTTGTCAGATTCCTCCAGATACTGATCTCACCCAGCAGTGGGAAGGAACCATCAATATGCCTCCAATCCACCGAGTAAACAGCACAAAGGCAATGCTGACTCCATCTAATTTATGTTCTTGAGCTTTGGACCATGCAAGGCCAGAGCAAGTAAGGAGGGGGCAGACAACTCTGGATGAAACTGTATTAAATCACTGTTGAAATAAGGATTCATTAGGGGTTGGATTTTATACATCTTGATGGCCTTTTCAAAGTGTCTTGGTGGTCCGAAGAGTCCAAGGTTGTGAGCAAAATAGCTCACAAAGATCTTCTAGGAAGATCTGGCTAACATAATTCTCCAATAAAGAAAACAGTTTCCACCTTCTGCATCCCCAAGTAACATGTTTGTCCATCCTGTACTACATTTTGTTATCTATAGTTTAGAAAAAAAATTATAATCTTCAAATTTACCACTGTATTCCAGATAGTATGTGCAGACTGTGTACAGTTATCAAACTGTTCAATTAGACTTGATCTGTGTTAATTAAGCCTTCCATCTTCCAAGCTGTATTTTAATACATTTGGATCATGAAAACAGAGTCTTCATCATCATTAGGCTGATTCAACAAGATAAAATATTAACAAAGATGCATTTATCATTATTGTAGTATAAATCCTGTCCATCAAATGATGATATAAATTAACAGCAAATCTCTTAATTGTTGTGAAATATCCATTTAGTATACAAAACAGCATATCTGAATTACTGACTTTAAAAAAAGCTGTATTCATCTTATATTAATACCTTTATTTTAAGAGTTCCATTGTGTTGATGGAAAATAAAATCCTGCTAAAACTCACTAGACAGATTAAATATAAACGAAGCATATTACTGCTTCGTGGTGACCATCTCTACTATATACACCATGCAGAACTTCCTTTTGAACTAGTTATGCTGTTATGCTGGCATATGTAAGCTAGAAAATATATCTGTGTGTGGTTGTGTGTACATATATATAGACACACCTTTTTGTCGCTTGGAATAAAACCTATTCATCAACCATGAAATCTGTGCACAGCAAAACAGACATTTCTTATAAAGATGTGAACGCTTCTACCAAGAGCTAGCACAGTTTTCTTTATTCAGGTGTCATTGACCTCCTGCATGTTCTGAAGTCTCAAGCTTTTAACTTGGCCACTTCTGGTATGCTGATAAGTTAAAAAACATCATGTTCTTAACTACAATATCTCTTATTTTGTGCATAATGGAAAAGTTCTTGGTTTTTCCATAGTCAAAAACTATACTAGTTAGGTAATAAATGTGCCCTTATACTTGTTCCCATAGGTCTCCATCATGCTGAAACATAATGATGTCTCTTACTATTCTCTTTGCATTGTCTATTTTCATAGACGCATGGAAAGTTGAAAAAAGCTTGACAAAAAAAAAAACCTGGCTGTCATCAGAACAGAACCACAATGATTATCAAAAGCTTCATAGGAGCAACAATTTTAAAAAGGCTTCCCCTGTAAAAAAGGCCTGCACCCATTTCAGTTCACATGCAAAGCTAAAGACTGGCAGAAGACCTGAGCAGCATCAAAACATCAACAGCAACATCAAATTAGCAAGCTGAAAGTTCTGCTATTACATTGATCATAATGTCCTCTTCAGTACGCCCCAAATCTTTGCTCTCTACTCTTCATCAATGTTAAAAAGTAATTTCTCCACTGTCATCCACTTTATTAACGTCTGTCATCACAGACCTAAGGGTTTGAAAGCA
Organism: Falco peregrinus; assembly: GCF_023634155.1. Taxonomy (NCBI): domain Eukaryota; kingdom Metazoa; phylum Chordata; class Aves; order Falconiformes; family Falconidae; genus Falco; species Falco peregrinus. Next base: position 16,827,961 of record NC_073729.1, read on the forward strand.
CTATCCTTACCAAGGTCCAAGTAGCAACTTATGAAACTAGAGAAACAAACAGTGACTTTGTTTTAAGTGATACAAGAGTCCAGGAAAGAAAGATAATAGCAGTAACTCATCAGACATTCAAATTTTAACAGCAGTCATTAGCAACACTGGACATGTCTGTTTCAATTCTTGCATAGAGCTACATGAACTGATACTACCTTGGTTACTACACAGAACTACAAAGGTTTAAGTGAGACTAGCACCCAGTCCTTCAACTACATATATATTTAAACAGATGTCTAATAATTTGAAATACTAGAGATAACCTCAGTGCCAAGGACAACAGCAGCACATTTTGTTCAGTCAAGATTACTCCTGCATAGCACATCTCTCTACCAGCTTCTGTCTCTGTCCATCAAGATACAGGAGTTAAGCAGCTAAATCCAGAAGAGGCCATATCTAAAAATCCACGTGCCTTGCATTCTATAATCATCACTGCCCGTCTAGCTTGACCTTGGATTTTGCTGAGTGCATGCATATGTCCCTACACATGGGGCAGCGTTCCTCTGTCAATGGCTCTCCTCAATTTCCTCTTCCTTAAAATTAAAAAAAAAAACAAAAAAAAAACCCCACACAAACAAACAAAAAAAAACCCAAATCCATTAACATGGCAAACTGATCCTGTTAACCATGACTTCAGACAGCTACAATGGCCTGGAAAAGCTTGGAGGAATGAAAAAGTAATGACAAACAAAATGATAGAGCAAGAGAAGGAAAACAGGAAGAGTTGCAGGGAGGGATCCTTGTGTAATGTAAAGCAATATTCTTCTATATTGAGACAATGGCCTGGAAAATGAAAGAAGGAATCAACTAAGAGACCAACAAGAAAGTAGAGGTGACAGAAAAGTATTAGGATAGAATAAGGAAGTAGAAGAGTCCTCCCCTTAGCTATCCTTGCCTGGATATCTCTGCTGTTGCACTGGCAAATGCCATCATTGACAATTTGGTGATAATGAAACCACTGCCCTCTCCTTTGTGTATTTTCCCAACAAAAGGTAAGAAATGGGGCTAACAGTTGTGTATCATGTACATGATTAACTAAATTACATGCCAATAGGATCCCCCCACCCCAAAGAAGTGCTGTGGAATGACTGGTATTAGAGTTGAAATAGGAGCAACCAAAGAACATCCTATTACTACAACAAAAATCTGACTAGATGCAAAGGTCCTTCAAGCCCTAAGAAATCACAAAAAAAGCATTCAGAAAGTTACTAGTAGGAGACTATTTGACACAACACACACTTTGAAACACCAAAACATCACTGCAACTGCATTATGGGCCATAATACTAGGTAAATTTTTGTTTTAATAAACTGAGGTCTACCACTAACAGCTAGAGACACCTCTTTTTTCCCCTCCTACACTGACAACAAAAAAAAGGAAAACCAAAAAAAAATAGAAAACATCAACTAAGAATATATTGTATTTACGGCAGGAAGAAAACATACACATCATCATACAGAAGCACAAATAGCTTAACTGCTTAATAGCTTAACTGCTGAATCTCAAAAAAGAAAACATATTATTTTAAAATGTTATAAAACATAGTGAAGCAGGAAACATGTAAGTTTAACTTTTGAAAAGCAAACTCCAAAGTGCATATAATAAACTAGTAAGGGAAACTGCATTACAAGGTTTGTAACTTCCAAAGTACATTGTGTCTATACTACATTGGGTTTGATCTAACCATTTAAGTTATTTTACAGACCAGGCCACATAAATAATACATTCCTCCTATAACAAAAAACAAGTAGAAAAAAGGAGCAAATGGCAAACTATGAAGAAAGGCTTTCACTTGCATGTCAGACTTTATATCTACCATTTCAACACATAGTCAAAATGGACCACTGAGCACTCAGTATTTTTTATGTTGCTACTGCTACAAGAGAGAAAGAATTTCCTCTTACCTCTGCTCTAACTCTCGGATGGACAGTATAACTCCAGAAGTTGATGCCTTCTGTTGCAGCGTGGCCAGAAACGTGAACTCACTTTTATTCCTGAAGAGCTGAATTAACTTCTCACTCACATGGGGCGCTGCATGGATTTCTCTTTCTATATCTAATTTTATTTTAAAAAGAACAAAACAAAACAAAAAAAAAAAAAAAAACAAACAAAAAAAAAGAGGGAAACAACAGTCCAGTAAAAATGCTAAGGCAGAAAGATTCATATTACATTTTTCATTTTCCCATCAATATTTTTCACTTTTGAGAGTCATCCACCATGCTCTACCACTGCGTTTGTTCAATGAAAAAACCCAAATGCCATCTCTGTCAGCATGCCCACTTGTCACTTTGACAAGTTCACAAACTGGTCAGCTACTGATTTTCTGACAGAATTTTTAATGGGATGCTGGGCCATTTGTGTCTCCTGTGAGCAGATTAAGTTCCTGTAAATAAGGTGTGCTGCAGTCAGATAAATAGGCTCCTAAATTCTGAGAAATCTCAGGCACTGCCTCTCCCAACACAATTCACCAAGCACCAATTTCAGGTTTTACCACTGACTCCGTTACCACCTCTCCATCGTACATCAGAGGAAACCTGTCCTTGCACTGTGTAAGGCAGAGATGTATTATTGCTAATAATGCTATACGGCTGTGCTTCTGCCTGAGAAATAAATACAAGACACGCTTGCAATCCACTATCGTTTCAGGGATTTCTCAGTTTAAACAAGCAAAGCGTGACAGCTCATACAATATTTATTAAACTACAGTCTGACCAGGCAGATCCAGAAATATTTCAGTCTCGCTAATCCTGCTGATGTCCAAGCGGCAGCATGCCTTCTCATATTTAATCTTCTAAGATTCAAATGCACCATCTCCCACCACATTCATTTTTATCTCATCCTTTTATTTGCAATATATCACCACTATGAAAGACGATTAATGACAAAAGGGAAAAATCACGGCATTTCACCTTCCCGCCCCTTGCTATGTCTCTCATGCTGGGCCTTTGTCACACATTTGCAAGACCTGTGCCACTTGCGGTTCCTGGATGTCACAACCAATTAGAAGCCCGGTGCGCTTCCTTTCCAAAGGTTTACTTTGAAGCCAGAAATGCCGGCACGAATTCTCAGCTGGTAGAAAACCATATAACTCTACTGAATCCTGAGAATCTGGCCCAGCATGAATGCTGTAACACACAAAGGAGTGATGAGATATACAATTCAGAATTTCACTGCAGGGAAAAAAAAAAAAAAAAAAAAAAACCCAAAAAACACAACTGTGTCATTAAATGAGGCTTTGCAGACAGAAAGAAGAGAGACTGGCTTGAAAAACAACTTGAAACTCAGAAACACAACTACTGAGGGAATGCCATGGACTGAAACCAAACTCCAAGGAAGAAGTATTCAAGCATGTTTTGTAATTGGGTGTCTCAATTTCTCCTATGCAGCTTAAAGCCCTACAAATGAGCCTACACACTCAGAATTCATAACACACTTGCACTCTGAAAAGCTCACCTCTGAAAAGTACTGCAAATTAGACATCAAAAACCACTAGTCATCATTTAAACGTCTTTGCCAGAGGCTCAAATTCAACTGATAAATAAATATAATGCCCACTTTACAGCATCAAACCATTTCTCTGTCCAACATCACTTTTATCATACCAGAGGATAAAGCTTCAAAGAACAGAATTCTTTTCCATTGCCATCAGAAACAGGAACGGAGGAATAAACAATCCAGCACCGAGCAGATTTTGTCTTTACATGTAAGATTTCATTATCTGTATCATTATCTTCACCTAACAGGTGTTATTACTGGTCATAAATACTATCTCATTTCTTTAAAAAAAGTTATGCAGAAGACACAACACTATGTGTCCCACACCCCACTAAATTCTCCAAAATCCAGTTTCCTATCTGCAGAGACAGACAATCCACTGGTACTAAGTTCCAAGGCACAAGTAAGACTCAGAGATAAAATGTCCAAGAGCTGACAGCTGAAGGTAATTATCCTTGTTCTGAAGGTTAAGTACCTTAATAACTTAGAAAATCTTGTATTTTTTTTTAAAAAGGTGTCACAATTGCCAGAAATAAAATAAGACTTATCAAAGCTTTCAAAAAATGTTTCACATGAAAGCATAGGCAGTGCTGTTATTGGAACATATATGTTAAAACTCAGTCAAGCCTTGCTAAGTCCAACATTTTCTCATTATAGGACCCAGATAAAAAGCCACATCTTGCCATATATCCAATTTTATACAAAAATATAGGACTCCTTGGTCAGTATCATGAAAGAATAATCAATGCACTACTTCAGTTAGAAACACACTTCGAAATACTGTGCTATACTCTGCTATCCCTTTATAGTCACCAACACACCAAAACCCCATGCAACACCTTATACTCGTTCCCTGTTAACTGAAATCAATAAAATCCAAAGTTCTGAAATTCCAGAATCTTGTGTTCAAACTACTAGATAACAAACAGCATTTATGTACTGCTTTGCAACACTATTCTCGTATAATTCGTACAAAGAAAGTTATGTAACTAGGCTTTTAAAAACTAACACACTAACTAACTAACTAACACTAAAAATAGTATGGTACTATTTATCTGGAGTAGGTCTACTCATTACAAGCACGTAGGAACACCTGCTACCTCCAGACAACTGGAAAACATACTTGCAGATGCAGAAATGTCTACAGAAACACTGTTCTTCATAACTCAGTCTCAGTAACCACAACAACAGGACCTCACCAGCAATTCCATGGTGAGCTGGCCAATGTGACCCAAGAGCCTGGACTCATAAGCTGAGAATGCGAGGCATGCGAGGATCCAGAGGGCAGGTGACCTGGTGTTTCAGAGATGATGAGCCTGGTGGGCTGCCGAGCACAGCTCTGGCCTCGCAACCTGGGGCCCGAGTGCTGGGAAGGAGTCACATGAGGGCTCAGCCCAGCCAGCACAGCACCATCCCAGCTCCAGTGCCCCACAGGACAGCTCCCCTGCACCTCTCTGGCAATGCCCCACTTCACACCACGCAAACGCCTGCTGTGTCATCTGTTTGCGTTTTGCTCAATTTCTGCAGAAAGTACCATACAAATGGACTGGGAGTACAATCCATTTAGAATAAGAGCTTTCTATTTTCAGGTTGATTTTCACACTGAAAAAAAAAAAAAAAAAAAGAAAAATTGAGAATACATACACCCCCTCGCCGCAGGTGCCTGAAAGGAAAAATACTTTTTATGCTCTCTATAAAAATAACTGTCTGCTTGTAATGAAATGTCATATTTCCTACATAATATAGAACAATATAGGTTTATACAGTAATCTTCAGTGAAACATCGCTTCACGCTTGAATGATAATGCAATCTCAGCAAAATAAATAAATAAACATAGATACGACTTTCATATGCCCTTCTATGTGATTATATTTTCTTAATTTGAAATACTGACTGTCTAGAGGGGGTTTTTAAACATACCAGACTGTTTCTAAAATTAAACAAGCAAAAAAAGCAAGCGTACACAGTTATTTCAAAGTACAACAGATACAAATCATCTCAGAGCATCAAGTAAAAGCAACTTTCTACCTTCAGCAACACAGAGAAGCAGAAGACATACCTACATCAGAGAGAGACAGCATATTCATTGCTTGATTTTAATTCCTTTTTTTAAGCTGCAAGTCCAAGGAAGAAGTGCCAAACAGAGCAATAGTGCAATTTGCCAGGACAGCCAAACCCAGTTAGCCGCTGCCATCCCGCATTTCTCTGCCTGGCACCATCTCCCCCATTCCCAGAGAGAAAGTCACTTTGCCTTCTCCTCGCTGCCTTGTGCCACGTGAGCCCGTTCAGTCCCCGACCAGCACAGCCCTACCAAGCCAAAAAGAGCTACCAGAGGAACCAGCACCCTGGGCTACACACACTGGGGCTCAGCAGCTGTGGCACAACTCTGGCCAGGACCTGCAGAGGAGGAAGACCACAGCACACTGCTTAGCTGCAGCAAGCCACTATATTTTACCCACAACCACAAATACTCTCAGTACTCACTTTCAGCACCTTCAAAGTAAGTCTCAATTTTGGTTTGGTTTTTTTTTTTCTACTTCATCATAAGACCAGTCCAGATAAATGGCAGTGCCACTCTGCGGCCAGTGATGTCCAGGCAAGCTTTACCTTGTATGTATGAAACGTACAGGTATTTCAGTACACACTAACCCTGTAAGACAACTGGAATTAAGGCGGCACAATAATGCAGGATTAGTATCAGTCCTTACAAACCTGATTTAGGCCCTCAAATCACATCCACTGCTCTATGCATCACCAGCTCTGGCAACTAAAAGTGATAACCTTCAGGGGTTTTGCCACTCGTAGCCCAGAACATATTAGAGGCCCCAAATAAGAGAAAGGGAGAAGCTGGCTTCAGCTCCATTAGAAGAAAGTTATCACCACACAGAAGCAGGCAAAATTAATTAAGGAAAGGGTAATGCTAGGAAAGCAGGTAAAGTTCTTGCCAAACTTACTTTGATGACAGTGTCAACAATCCATGGTACAATGGGAAGTACTCGACTGTTTAGGCCGGAATTTTAAGCAGTGAAAAATGTGCACCAGTTCTTACAAGCTGAATCCCAATCCTTCCAGGAAATCGATTTTCTTTAATAGATGTTTCCATTAGAGGAAAAATACTAAAACTCAGTTCTAAATCAAGTCCTGTTTTCTAAAGCAACATATAAGTTTCCTCATTCACTAGTTTGCTTCCATACCTTTTCCTTTTACTTCCTTACTTTGTTAGAGAACATACTGTAGAACACATTGCTGTATTGGTACCTTCAATCATTTTAAAGCTATTTGTTTCAACACGCTTTCAGGAGATCTTTTGCACAGTCACTCTGGACAAGCAAGTAAAAATTAACCCTGCAACAACATAGAATCTGGATTTCAACTGAAGCAGTTAAAGAATTGCATATTGCAGTATATTGGCTTTCACTTTGCTAGGGGCCAAATCCAATAAAACTGAAACTATTAAAAAAAAAACCACACACACACATGCACACACACACAAAAAAAAACCACCACAGTGGCCCATTTTTCTTAAGTCATCAGCTTTCCAAAAGTTGGAATGAAGAGTAGAAGGAGGGTCCAAAACTAGCAACTGTTAAAGAGTTTCTAAAAGTTGCTCAGGATGAAAAAACATGACGACATCACAAAACCTTTCTTGCTCACTGAAAGGTGCTTCATCAAAGCCTCCAAGTCCAAGTGCACAGACTCCTTTTCTGCACACTGGTCCCACAAATCATCTGTTGAAGAACTGGTCAAAAAAACCCAACCAACCAAAAACAACCACCCAAAACACTACTGGTGATAGATGCCCACTCCTTCCTGCTCCTATAAAGCCATTCCCTCAGTCCACAGAAGTCACAAACAGATCCCAAAGTCCACAGAAGGATGCTAACACCAACCATGGGGACCTTCTCCAAAAGCAGGTCATTTCACTGCCAAGCAGCAAAACGCTTCAAGAAGTTGTCCCTCCCTGCTTAGCAAGGGCAAAATGTAGCTATCTGCAGATAGCACCAATTTTTATTTTAAGCTGTGGGGAGAAAATTCACACAAATTTCTCCTTATATGCGAACAAAAAAAGACTTTGCAACACACCTCTGTCACAGGAACAGGCACAGAGTCATGCTCTCAGAGCACACTGGGTGCTCAATTCAGCTATCAGCGCTAAGGCTTGAGACAGCCCACATGGCACTGCAGAGAGCCACCAGCCAAGCAGCAGCTTACCTAGACATCACCTATGCATCCGCCTTGCCTGGCACTCACCTACAGTGCTTCCAAGCCAGGCTAAAGCAGGCGACTTAGCAAGCAGTGGGGTACAACCGAGGGAAAACACATGCAAGCTTACATCAGGGTGCTGAGCAGGCTGCTCTTACTGGGACCCCCTGCACTGGTGAGGACGAGCACTGCCTGTTCTACCTGCCAGTAGCCCAGACACATGGGTGAAAACACCCCAACCTTCTTTTAAAAAACACTGCTACCATTGTTTTCTCACGACCACATCTCCTCTTCTAGGTATTCTCACTGGTACAAAAAGGCATTGTAAATGCTTTTGCCTTGCTAGCTCCACTCGGAGTCAGTAATAAACAGTAGGAAATCATGTTCAACAGCACAGCTTTCTAAATTATGATTATTTATTATAAATCACTTTTTACATGTTGCTTCAAACACTGTTTCTCAAGAATAAGATCCGTCTGCAGCGAAATGCTTGGTGATTTTAATATGCAAACCTCCTACAGAGATGATGTCTCTTTTTAATTATTGTTTCGGTTTAATGGGTTTTCATTAAATTAGAGGATGGAGCAATTACCAGGGTGAATAGCTAATGTTACAAAGGTAAGTTCCCATGACTATACAGCAAAGGCAGTTCTGCTAGAGAAGGTGGAAAAATAGTGTAGATAATGTAAACTCTCCTTTTCCTTGATGCAAAAGTACCCTGGCAATAAGTGTTCATATATTGCTGTCATTTTGATATACGTGTTTGTAAACTAGTTTACAACTAGGCTTCTCCTAACAAAATTAATCTAGCACTCAAAATTATATATATATTTCATTTATTTCAGGAAGCTATTGCAAGCCCAATCCTAAAACTCTAGATGCCAGGGACAGCAGAATTTTGAGTCACTGAGGAAATCAGAGACCACTTATCAAATCACAGTTTCTCCCCAACCAATAATTTAGTTGATTTAGTGGCTTAATGTCAGACTCTTCAGCTCTTGAAAATTGGCCTGACTCGAGCACTAGCTAGAATGACCACACTCATGTTAATTAAGTAGTTGTCAGAGAGTCTAAGTCCTTTGTTTGCTGTATCAGCATTTCAAACTGAACCATGGAAATTGAGTACTCTGGAACAGAGTGGCAGATACTACAGGAGGCTTGGAAATGAACACACACCAAGAGAGAAGGCGGCCACCTACGCTTCTCAAGTCCCAGCCAGCAAAAGGTGCCCTACGAGACAGAGAAAGCACCACAGCAGAAAGCTGTAGCAAAGCCTCCATTGAGCAAGTGCCCCTTTTTGACTGCATATGGGTTTCCTATCTCCAGGGCCCGCCCTTGTCTTTTCCACCCAAATGAACAGAATGACCAAGGAAAGCGCTAGAGCCATCTCTCCTGCAGCAGAAGGGCGAGCAGCAGGCCCGGGCACACGCACAGTGCAGTGACTGATGCTGTCTTGCCCAGTATGGAATAAAAATCAGAAATCTAAGACTGGAAGCTGAACAGCTTTGCCACCAGCTCCCTGCTGAGGACGACAGTGCTAGCCTTGCTAAGGCTACGGATCACCTGTTGCTCCAGGCAGCCACCTCAACTGGTTTCAAACATTTTAAGTGGCTGCTGAGCTCAAGCTCGCCTTCTCAAGTAGGCTCTGTTGTTTCCTCAAGGGACTCATGCTGAAACCAAGAGTACTTACAAATGGTTGATCGCTTAAATTAAATGCTTGGTAGAAATGCTCTAGAAGTTACACTACCACTAAAAGCACATTATCTGCTCTTAAATCATGTGAGTTAATCAAATTACATGTGTTGTTAGTTAATTAGTGCAGGAGTCACTGATTAGAACATCTCTTCCACTGTTTATCTATATTAGATAAGGTATCACATCACTGTGACTATACAGTTAAAGACTGCTATTTGAAAATTTGCAAAATAATAACAACATTTCACCAGAAAGACCACCAGCAACACTGTCAATGTTTGAACAGAGCCACTGGCAATGTATGCAGCGCCGTGAAAAATCAGTAATTGCTAAGAATCATTACCAATATGCTGCCCGTTTTGCAGCACTGTCCACTTCAGGACAAGCTAAGCAATTTTTTTCCTCTCCTTCTACAAAACATTTTCAGGTATGCTTAAAGTCACAGATCCAAAAAAACGCAGAAATTACTTTTAAAATTATAACTTGTACTGAATTTGACAGAACATGTTCTTCAACCACATTTGTTCAAAACAAACTCAAGCTGGTACCAGAAGGTGAGGAGCACCTAGAACCAAAAATTAGATATAAAAGCCCAGTTTTGCAAATAAGTACTAATTGTAGTTTGGACTTAATTTCCTCCCACTATAACCCTTAGTGTGCTTGCAATCTAGAAACAAAACATAGATTATTCAATAAAGCATGCAGAAAGATTGATCCATTTGCATTTTTAAGCAATATGTAATAACTCTGATTTCTCATTTAGCACTCTTCCCTCTTTTAGGTAATAATAAATGCTGCCCATATTTTATGGCAACTATTAAAAATAAACAGCAATGTCAAGTACTTATGAAGTGCCTTAGGATCTCTAAGTTTAACATGAAAATGATAGATATAGCCAACAAGTAACCCATAACCTGGATTTTCAAAGAAATTTGAAGTACCAGATCACACTGAAGCAAGAAAACAGCTGAATGCCTGGATTATTTTCACTCCATTGAAAATGCCAAGCTAACATCAGCAAGGCCACACAGAAAACAGAATTTGTCTCCCTGGTGAAAACCTGCATTCTTAAAGGTGTACATCAAACTCCAGTTTTAAATAGTTCATTAACAGGGAATTTTCAGAAAAAACAGAAACCTCTGACTCAATTTCTTCACTTGCAGAGGTTGCAATGCCTAATGCTACTTATGGCAGCTAACAGACCTGGCTACACCTACACAAAGGTTTTAATTTCCAGCCCAGTAAAGCTGTTTATCACATGAATAATCCAACTAAAGGCAATGAAATTATCCATGAAGTTCAAAGTAAGCATATGCTGAAGTGCTCTCTTGGTTCAAAAACTCCCAGTGACAAGGCACTCTAGTGGTCATTTTTTTTTAATTACTTTTAAAGCATTTAGCTCATTTATTACCAGAATCTTATGGATTTTCTTATTCTCTGTATATGATTTGTACAAGCCTTAAACAAATGTGTTCCACAAACTAACTCTCCCTTCTGTTCTCCTTCCCTCAGAAAAATCACTTCCATATTATTGCTAAAGCAAATTAAATCCCGGGTGTCTGTTTTATTTATTAACTGCATGATAATAGCACAAGGCATAATACATTTGTCAAAGCCCCTCTCCACTGAAGTATAATTTCTGCTGTCAGCCTCTTTACGTTTCTATTCAATATTCTACTTGTCTTTGTTTCTTGAAACACATATAAGCACACGTTCATATATTCTCCCAAAATACGTAGAAATTCTATTTGTGAAGTGTTCCACACACCCCCAACAAAGAATCATAAATACAGCTAACATACTTAGTCATTCTCCACAAGTTTTAAATGAATTATTTGAGAGACTTAAGAATTTTCAAAAAATGTCACAATAATAACTGTTTTATCTTTTTACACCATAATTATGATTTGGAGCATTGCTTTTCTTATTTCATCCAAGCATACCACAACTCATGAATAAAATATGACAACTTTGATAGCATCCATTGCTGTGGGTTCATCCGTAACAGCGAACGTGCTTGGGGTACTAAGAGCTCCCTTTTGCTCCATAAGCCTTTGTTTCTGAAAATAAGCTTTTATTTAAATAGAACTGCCACATGTGTCCCCCTTTTTTGCATTCCTTGCCGCTAGCAATAACACCAGCAATAATGTTTACTTTTTTTTTTTTTTACAACTACATTTTGAAACAATTAGGACAGCATAAAGCTAGAAAGACAGAGTATCCCATCTGAAAGCTGGTACTCACAAGACATCAAAAAACATTAAAAGCACTTCCAGCATCAGAGAACAAAAGGTTAACACAGAGAACCATGACTTTTAAATGTGGACACTACTATTACAAAAAACAAACAATTTTATCTGGCTTCATAATCAATTATGATGAAGTAAGCCTAAACAACTTCCACCATTTCCCTAAAAAGATTTCTGTAACTAATACTGCACAGTCCTCCTACCACAACTTGTCCGTAGATTCCCGTAAAAGGAAAACTTGAGAGTAGACTGCAGTACATGAGGATTCCAAATCACTGGCATTTACCAAATTATTCTACAAATATCATGTTTTAAGGCTGTGCTGCTTCATTTTCCAAACAGCATGATGAACATCCGTACAGACCTCCACAGACCAAGAAAAATCATCACACACACAAATCCCATTCTCCTCCCACACATCTTGACTTTGTTATTTTCCCCAGTCCCCAAGAACAGGCTTTAAAATTTCAACATGGTTATGCACAATGAGCCAAAGTGGAGAGAGAGGAGCAGAGGCAGGTCTGAATGCCATCTGTAGATCATCTTTCATCATAGAATCAATGAGTATTTAACCTCCAAGATCCTGTTTTATATGTGCTCTGCTCTCAGAGCATCTTTGCTACCTTCCAGTTTACAAAAGATTAAAAAAATTAAAAGAAAAAACAAAAGAAGGGGGACACCACACAGAACTAAGCTTTACAACACAAACTTGTCTGCTGTAGGAGGTGTCTGCTTCCACTGATGCCAAATGGAAAACTCACAGCTTCAGAGGGCAAGGGGAGGACAGACTCAGTAAAATAATCTATGCAGCTGCAGTGATCCTATGCTATTTTTTCCTATTTATAGCACAGAGCACCAATGGGAAACTCAGCTGTAACTATGTAAGAAATGTTATCATACGAAGAGGGAGGATGAGAGATCTTTAAGAAGCCAAAACATCCGTGCTCAACTACAGTATTTATTGCTCCAAAATAGTGATTCACAGATCCCTGTTGTCAGAACTACAGAACCAACTTTTAACCGGTATGCAACCTACGTAACTAAGGATTTAGGTTAATGTTTTAGTGGAAATCAGGTGCCAAAACCAATTTTGTTGTCCATTCTATTTAAAAAAAAAATAATAATAATGTTCTGCATTTTGTATCATTGAATAGGCCACAAAAGGCAAGGCAATCACAATATAATGCCATAAACCAGCACAGTACGACATGATTACTTCACACCATTTATGTGGCAAAAATGAAAAATAAGAGAAAAAATGTCCCCCTTGTGTCATTTATACACCCACACTGCAGGTGGCAAGATTAATCTAGAATTTGGCATAGAAGAAGTAGGTTGAGGCCTGAAGTAGCATCTAATTTTTATTCGTGATAGGTAGTTGAAGACAGCAGCGTTTTTCACCACAGGAAATGGTCCATGCCTGGCTCTTGCATGAGGTCTGATTATATCTGCCTTTGTGTACTTTTTAAAGGTACACAATCTTAAAAAAAATAATAAAAATCCTGTTTTAAATTCATGTGATAATAATTTCAAATTACATCACTTCCTTTCAGACAAGTAACATAGCTCTGTTTAGAAGTACTGTAATCAAGCAGGATGAGTAAATAGTCTTATTAAATGGATATTAACACATTTCTACTAAAATTGTTTTAAAAATCAAAGAGATCCCTCTTGGGGTCAAAGTCAACAACAATGGGCCACTTTGTTTCATTGCCTACGGCGAGAACCCAATTCTCCAGCATTGCTTTCCATCCCACTACACTTCAAGCAGTTTTAACTCAGCAGTGCCAGGTAATACTCTGATTCTGCTCTCTTCTACCCCAGCATCTGTCCAACAACCCAGACCTGCAGTATCAGGTGCAGGGCAGGATTCTCCACCCAGAGATACTCAGCGCTGTTCTGGGACTCTCCTCGAGGCAGCACAACTCAGGTACCAACTCTGTTTCACCTCAACTTCCCAGGGCTCTGACTAGCACACTGGCCTGTTTGTCAAAATATCGCAGAACAGTAGTCTCACTCCAGTTTTATAGTCAATTTACTAAACAAACAGTTAATACAAGTGTATTATATGCCATATGATATAACTTGAGAGCATCGGTTTGCCAGAATCCTTTGCAGGGAATAAAATTTTTGCCGAACCTCTATTCTGATGAAGATACAAGAAACTCAAACTGTTACTCTTTCTCATCTAAATTGATTTACTTTCATTGTAAGGACCTAGATGCTCACCCAGTGTGGAACGCAACACTTTGCTAGCACCACCAGAAACTAATTTCTGCATCCCCTTCTCTGCCCACTGAAGAGCCAAGACCTTTTGTTTCTTTTCTGCTTATCTTCATTACAGGACTTTGTCAACAGGTTGCCAGAAGCATTCCAAGCTTTTAGCATACTACAGAAATACTGAAGTGCTTATCCCACTTCCCCTCTGTACTTACCACGGTGGCAATGAAGATAGACAAGCAGCACAATTATTGTCTCCCAGGAAAGCAAAAATAACTGCCAAGGACAGAGGCAATGTGTGCTCAGAATTCTTTCCTAATCATTACAGACATGATGGCAAACCCAAAAAAATGTCAAGTAACAGAAGGCGGCATGACAACATTCAGGATGAGGGGGAAAAGGAAAAAAAAAAGAGAAACAGAAATTGGTCACTGTCATTTAATGTGACTAGGCTTCTATTTCAGTCTACACTTATTGAGAGGGGGGTAGGGGTGCTTGAAACAAGAGAATATGGAATAAGAAACTCTGCAAGGATTTACAAGTTAAACCTTCATATCAGTATGCTGGATAAATTGTACGCCTAGACAGGTTTCTAACATAATTCAAACATCAAACAGGTGTGGAAACATCCAACACTGGATGGGTATATACAAGTATTTTAAAAACTGCTTCTGGGAACTGAAAAGTTAACAGTGGTTTATGTGTCTTCAAAGCCTCAAAGCATTGTTCAATAATTATGTCTCAAGTGATCTCTAATTTCCTCCACTGAAGACAATTCATCTCACTCATTCCCTCCCAGCTCATTGTATTCCAACTCCAGATCATTTCTCTGCTCTGGAAATGGTCAGTTTTGCAAAGGAAAAAAAAAAAATAACCAAACCCACATGGCCTAACGATTTAACTGAGAAAAAAAAAAACCGTACATTGTGTATACAAAACACATTAAAACATCAGCTATATTAAAAAAATAAATGTAAATTATGAGTTAGATGTTAGGATTAAAAGTCTCACAGGCAAAGCTCGCTGAACCCTCTGGTGATGCACATTCCGACACTGTTCTTAATTACAGGATCACACACAGCTTTCCAGAGGGCCCATGTCTCAGTCCCAGTGCCCAAAGTAAAGAACAGAGAGCAAAAAATATTTAACAAACAAGGATCTGAAATTTTGCTTTATTTTTATCATTCAAGGCTCACTTGGAACTGTAAATCCATGGTGTTCAAATCCTCCTGTGAACACAGACCATGACCGAGTTAATTATTCTAGCGCAGTATCCAAGACCTGTACAATTATTAATGAATTCTTTTTACACAACTGTTGTTAGAGCAAAGGGCATTGGTACCTCAACTTTACAGGCGAACAACCAAAGGACAACAAAATCAAGTTTCTAAATCACTAATAAAAAAATGACATTATCCAAGATGTAGCCTCTAAAAACATTTGTTAAATATCAGCACACATCACAGATACTTTACAGCACTACCACATCTGAAGTTCCAGTGCTTTTCCCTGTTTTGCCATCCTAATGCCACCTCCACCTTAAGCAAACCTGCCAGAGAAGTCACAGTTTCCTGCATTCCCTTGAGCGCAGCCAGCCCAGCTGTTAGCATCTTATTTTATCTCTTATTTTATCAGTGCTTTACAGAGCAGCTTTGACAAAGGGCTGAAAGCACCGAGGGAACTCTCTGGCAACCCTCCAGGACAGTGGGCAGCTGCCACAGCTCCTAAGGGCCAGGCTGGAGCTTGTAAAAGGCAGAGGGACAACCCCAAGGGACAAGCTCAGAGGCCAGGTGAGGATCCCGCTCTCCGGAGAGATGGGATGGGCCCTTCTCCTCACCACACCACAAACCTCCATCGCAGGGGAAGACCTATGCTGGCCTTGTCCCCATCATCCCCACACAGCCACCGGTCATGAGCCACCACCACAGGCGAGCAGAGGCATCCATCACTGCCTCCAGAGCCAGCGAGCCCTGAAAGCGGAGCAGCTTCAAGTAAACCGCCAACTCTGCAGTCTCCTGGCAAGAGGAGAGCCTCAGAAGGGAGACTGCAGCAGGAAGAGAAGGGAAACAGTCAAAATTCAGCACCAAGGAAGCAGCAACACCTGAAACATTACCACATTGTCAGGGCATTTGGCAGCAGCTGCCTTTCCCTCCTCAGGTCCCAGGAACATGGGACAAGGGCCCCGCACGTGACACAGGGTAAAACCCCAAATTCACCCCACCCCTGTGGAAACCAGCACAGACCTGCACAACAGGGCACCTAACGGAAAAAAACTCTCTCTTTCCTTTTAAATAAAAATAAAAATTCACAAGTTCAAGGAGCTTGCAGAGCATCCAACATACTTGTACTGCGTGGTGAGGTGCCGGCGCCTTGTGAGAAGAAGCAGGGGCTGCCCCCTGCAGGACACGGCTGGTTCCCGCCGGTTCCAGCTGGTTCACGCTGGTTCCCGCCACCCTACCTCAGGGCGCAGCCCAGCCCCTCAGCCTGGCCAGCAGCACCTCGCAGAAAGCCTATTTTAAAAGGAAAAAAGTCTCTTCCAGCTGGATGGAAGCAGCAAGTGGTTGCACAGGCATTCACCTGCAAGCCCAGACGGGCAGTGGGCAATAGCTGGTTAAAAAATAAATAATAATATTCCCTTCTTTTCCACCAGCACAAGGATCATCATCTGCTTTGCGAATGGCACCTAAGGGCACGAAGCAGGAGCCAGCCACCCAGGGAGGTGTGCCCAGAGGCTCTGCTCCAAAACCTCCCACAGCCCAGCAAGGCAGGATATTCAGATGCCACCAGTCATGGAAAAGGCACCAGAGCTACTCTCTTTTACGACAGCTGAAGGCTGCACAAAGATTTCGAGCCACCCATGTTGTGCTTTCCTGATTTTACTGCTGCCATAAGATTTCTGCTCTGTAAACACAATACTGCTTATACTTAATATTTGCTATAAACATACCAGGAGAGATGACACAGAAAGCAATGACTCTCATTACATTAACTCATGTGAAGATCGACCGATGCCCTGAACTCCAAAATAAAGTTTCTCCTTCCTACTCCCTACAGACCTCTCTGCCGTCCACCCCAGAAAGACAAATTGCAAGTTTACTCCCCCAGCCGTTACCTGCTCCCGCTCATTCAATGCCTGGCTCTTGTTTGAGCTCTGCAGCTCACACACCTTGCCCATGACACTGGCATAATGGAGCTGTAACACCTGAAGCGGATTAAAACCTCAGCCACAGGACACAGGTCACAGAGACGCGGGTGAGAAGATGTTCACACATGGATGAACGAAGGCAGCAGCCTACTCACCAGGCCTTGGAATTTCCTGGGCACACACGTAGCCAGGGCATAACAAATGTATCCTGAAGACTGTCCGAGCAGAAGCAGAACTAACATTCCTAATATAAAGGTTATGTGCCCACTCCTGATGACAAGATCAACTTACACAGTTTTCCTTACCCATCAAAGTCAAAGCATAGCAAATCTGGCTAGCAATCAAACCCCTCCAACATGGGCACTGCAAACGCTGACTTTTGGAACTCGCACTCCTACAGTGGGATCTGGAAATACCTCTACTCTCTAAGTGAGGAATGAGCACGTCAATGCGGAAGGTATCTAAAGAAAAAAAAAGTATCCATAACACACTGAGAGAGGGCTGTACTGCATCTGGAAGCCCAAACGAGTCTGCTGGGAGGCACCTCGACCCGCCCTGGGACTGCAGCTTTGCTCTCTCTTTTGGCCTGAAGCAGGACAGCCCTTTTGTCTCAGGAACTCAACAAGATTCGCTCTTTTCTCACAAAAAACACTACCTTTCTCTGTACTTTAAGATACTTGTTATTCTTTTACCTTTCCTGCTGGAGCCACAGCTGTACAGAAAAGAACTTGGCAATCACCAGCACAAAATGGGAAGAAAGAGCATGACTGAACTCTGTGCTGCAGGAGCTGCAGGCCAGGTGTTTCTCTTACAAACCCAGTGGTTGTTTAAGACAAGTTAAAGAAACGGTCAAGGAAGAAAGGACTACATATAGCTAGACTTTTAAACAGTACCTGGTGGTTGATTTTACTGAGTGCTGTACATAGTACACATAGTAAAAAGACCATTCTTAATTTAAAGACTTAAGTTGGAAAAAAACGCCAGATTGCTAGGAAAGGAAACAGCAGAGCCTTAAGAAACTTGGGGAACTGTTTTGTAAGTAAAGGCTTTAAGCCTCTCTCAGTGCAAAAGAGATATTGAGAGAAGAAGAATTAAGAAGAAATAGGCATAGCTGACAGGTTGTAAAAGGAATAAAATTTTACTTCCCCAGTGAGAACTGAGCACAGAACAAAAGTCAGACTGGTTAAAGTAATCACATAATTTAACAGCTAGGTTAAAAATTGGGCTCAGCCTACCTAGAAACAGGACGACCAGGTAAGGACCTCCTCTTGCCTTATTTATAATGAAAGCCTTTCTCTGCCACTGAACTCAAGATCCTGCTGAGGTTTCCACCCACAGGGTAAAAACAAGCCCTGCTTCCCTGCTCTCTGAAACACAGAACAGGACTGAGCCCCGCTACGTAAGCCATGCCTCATTTTTTTTTTTAATGTACTAAAATTTATAATCCTGTTCCAGGAATTTCAGTACCATTTTGTCACATTTGTAAGATACTATTTACAGATGTATTTCACTCAGCATTTCTAAGATGTTATTGTAATGCATTAGGTGGAGGATTAATATTTTCAATACAGATCTTTGAAGCAGATTTCCCACCCACCCTCAGAACTGTTTTCTTGAATTCTTTGGACTCCTGGTTGGAAGAAAGGAAATGTGGGGTCAGACACCGGAATCTTGAGTGCCCTGGTCTCTAAAACCACTCTACTCAATAATCTCCACTCACCCTCCTTTATCCCTTCATGCTAGAACAACCCATCTGGACACACAGCCTTTTTTCATCACTCATTTCTATAAATAAATAAAAGATAAATAATCAAGACACCATAACGTTAGGATCTTAAGAGTCAGACTGTTTGCAGAATTGCAGTTATGAGCACTTGCGCTGCTTTTTGGATTCCCTCATCCCCATTTCACAGGCAATGTAACTGAAACACACAAATAATAGAACCGATGGATCAAAAATCCAGCTGAAACACTCTAATAATCAAAGTCCATGCCCAACAGGACCACTTAGACGACTACACTTAATTATAGGTTTCTATGCTTTTCTGAATTGGGAACAGATTTACTTGCCCAAAGGCACCCACATCTCTCTATTGCCACTTTGGTTCTGTGATGCCGTCATATGATTTTCAACACTACTGAATTTGTTTCTTTGCTTGTAAAGCTGCTTCACACGGAACTTTGTGTTTCATCCATTACTACCTGTATTATTGTAAAATCAGAATACTCCACTGGTCCCACCGAGGTTGTCTTGGACTGAAATCGCTAACTGTCCAGGGAAAAGAGTCCCTCTACATTTTCTCCAGCATAAATCAAATCATGACATCACTCCCCAGACATTCTGTAACAAATAATACATTACTCTAAGACAGCTAACATCACTGATAGAAAAGCTAATTAAAAATAATAGTTTCTCTTTCTTTTGTGCATGTCTTCCCATCACCACACTTCTTCATTTCTCCTTTTTGCTTCTAAATGCAACGGAAAGAATGGCCAAAACTTATTTCAAAAACTTTCATTCACAGGAAAACATTTCTCTACCTCAAAGATGTAGACTTCCAGGGACATACAAAGGAACACTCTCAGTTTGAACACCTCTAGTAAAGACATTTTAGGAAATACATCTGAGAAGACAGAAAACGATCCACTTTGCAGAAGCTCAGAGCCCTGTTACATTGCTGCAAGGGCACTGCCAAAGGTGGTGGGCAAAACTCTCCCTATGAAAACCGCACACCAAAGAACATAGAACCATAGAATAGTTTGGGTTGGAAAAGACCTTCTGAACATGCAAATATTAAAAATTCATAATCATAAAATCACAGAGTGGTTTGGGTTAGAAGAGACCTTAAAGATCATCACACTCCAACCCCCCTGCCATGGGCAGGGACACCTTCCACTAGGCCAGGTTGCTCCAAGCCCCGTCCAACCCTTCCAGGGATGGGACATCCACAACTGCTCTGGGCAACCTGGGCCAGTGCCTTACCACTCTCACAGTGAAGAATTTCTTCCTAATATCTAATCTAAATCTACTCTCTTTCAGTTTAACATACTCACAAACTCTTCTCATTTCCTAAACTAGGAAATCCTCAGTGATGAAAGCCTATGAGTGAAGTAGTCTTCTCATGTGGCTGCACGTTCAGCCATCAGCCCACCAGGTGAAGCAGGTCCTCCCCTGCTCGGAGCCCCAAAGGCAACACCGGAGAAGCATGACACAGTGAGGCACAGCATGCATTCACTACTTGCCTATGGTAAGAAATAATCAAAGCAGAGCTTTGCTGAAAGGACCACATCTTGGAGACTGGAATAGTTAGTCCAAGAGGACACAGTAACTTTGAACTAAGCACTAACTTCCAGTCTTTCCCCTCTTCTGTGAGCGTCAGGTTACCTGGGGTTTTTTCTGTGAATCTTTGTAGCAAAAAGTATTACTTTAACTCAGACACAGAAGTTGTGCATACATTGCCCCGAGTTCTATATTGGGTTTACTGTATGGCAGATAAAAATCAAAATAAAGTATCTCCCAGTCCCAGCCAAAGGATGTGGCACACCGCCAGACTGCAGTTGTAAAGTAAGCCACCTCTGTTAAGTCAAAGGGAATTCACACAGCTGCCGACACACCACTGACATTTAGCAAGTAACAGATACAAACAAGAAGGGAAGCAGCCAACAGGGCAGCCTTGGACTTCCCTCCCATCTGACAGCAGCAGCAGCAACAGATCCCTCACAGACCTCTCTCAGGCTGCAGTAACAGACCAGAACTCTTCATTCTTCTCCCACCCCAAGGGCTAATGAGGTTAACTGAAGGGAATAATTTTCCCAAGCCATCTTCCAAGAAATTCTATACTAGAGGCAATACCTAAGCACAAGGCTATTCCTGCATGCATTAGCAAAAAGCATTTCTGTTGCGGGAATTAAAAAAGTTTTATTTACCTAACATTAGACTTCAAACTGTTTGTTCACTTTGTACAGTCCCATGAACATCTAACTTCTAATTTTTCTACTCACGTGCATTTTACAAGCTCTACCTTTTTTACACTAGTCTTCTCTACGTTTGTAAACTGCAGATGGGGTCCTCCAAGGCAAAAAGAACAGAACATCTAGAACATCTTCACTATTAACCTTTCAAAGCTACTTTCAGTATCAGTGGTTTCAATCGGTGTCCATAAAAATACATCTCAGTCTTCTTCCCTGCAACTCTGACCACTAGCCTGTGAAAACTTACCATAACGGTTTGTCAGTGTGGGTGTGATTAACTGCATGGAATAGCAATTGGAAATACCAAAATATTCTAAGTCATTTAGGCCATTGCAGTCCTTAGAGGAATGACTCTCATGTCATTTGTCCATAATATAATACAACATAACCTGGAGTCAGGGTATCGAAAGAAAAACAATTGATACCTTTAAATGAATAAATTAATGGTCTTCTGGAAATGAATCTGAGAATCCATGAAATCAGTGAAAGTCACGCTACTCATTGTATCACAGAAGACTGGATATATGACTAACAAATTCTGAGGTCGTCTCCAGAAGTATCTCTGCTCTGGCTCCTAAACTGCTCTTGGCCAGGTGAAGAATGAACTATGATTATAAACCCGCTTCTTTTATTACTTACAATAAAGTCAGTTAGCATTGCAGATAAAGAATGAAAGCTCAAAGAGAGCATAATCATTTGCCTCTAAAAACAGCTATAGAGGTCAAATATCAAAAAATGAGACACTAACATGCACACTTCAACACAGAGTAAAGCACAATAAAGAAAAGACAAACATGGGAAGTCTCCACAATAAAAATGTTCCCAGCTGGGCTTTAATATATAGGTTAATCTCAACTGATATAAATGTCTTTCTCCCCTAACAAGCATACTGTAGCAACTCAGTGCTACATGGGACATCGGCTCTTAATCTGCACCTCACTTAAATCCATGGTAAAATCTGTTATTTTATCCAGAATTTCACTCACTAAAAATACAAAAAACACACAACACCATTTTAAAACACTTCACAAGCATTACCTTAGAATATTGAATGAAAAAAATCACAATTCAAAGGGACATACTCTGCATCTGGTTGGTACTCAGCTTGGACAGTTGAATGTAATACTGTTCAATTTTCTCATTGTAACCATTTCCACAAAGTTGATGACAGTCTTGCTACACGTTACTAATCAGCATCAACACATTAAATGCTTCCTCAGTTACATAGCTTCAGCTCTGTGTGTGTCTGTACGTGTACAATCACAGAAAGAACGTACACAAGAATACAACCGAGTCCAAGCCTTAGCACCACGCTGATACATTTAGTTAGAAATAACTACCGGGGAGTGTTGAAAATCTACCCAAAAATAGTTCCCCTAAAGGCCTCTAACCTCAACTACCTGGCAGCACGCTAAAAAGAAGCCAAAAATCCATACATATTTCAGGAAAGTAACAAGAACTATTTAAAAAAAAATAAAAATAAAAGCGGCAGTTAAGTAAGACCACTATTACAGGGCATCAGTTAGGCATCAAAGCTCTTATGAGCTCATACAGACAGAAGTGAGGTAAAAGAATTGAGGATGTTTCTCTCACCTTGGAATAAAAATGCTTTGCTGGCATTGTGTAGTCCTGACACTTGTGTTACCCCAAGGGTTGTATTCACAAGATCCAATTCTGTGATGATATCAATTTGTAAGTCAGGATCCATTCCAAATCCTACAGCTGTTCAAGGCAGAGGAGAGGGGGGAAGAGAGAGAGTTAGATCAATTTTTATTTCAAATCTGGTAATGAAAAGAATGGAGATTATCTAACACAGCCATTTCTAGTACCTTTACAGTCACACACCGTATACAGTAATTACTTGTAAGACAGTAACTCTGCTGCACAAGAAAGAAAATATTCTTTTCCAGTTCTTTCAATTAAACTGTTTCCTTTCCTACACACAAGTTAACACATTCTAAAACTGATACATTAATTCAGATCTTCATAAGGCTAAGTAATAAATAAATAAAAGCATAACCACCTATGCAAAAAGATTAAAGAGATTTGCAGCATTCATCTGCTGGCCACACTATTTCCAGGGAGAAGGGAGGACTGAAAATTCCTCTCACATTTCATACCTAGCTGTGACTAACAGATCAAGCCACATAGCTCATAGTCTGTTTTCCAAAATGAACAAAATGATCTTGACTCACAAAACTGTTTGACATGGCTTTGGAAGCGCACCTCCATTTTTCAGCACAGCCAGCGCCTGAGAGGTGTGCCAAAGCCTGCCTACAAATCGCAGACATTCATTCACCTAAACTAGCAGTAGCACCTCCTTGGTCTGCAGGAGCACCTGCTGGAGAAGCACAAATTTAAACCTAAAATTTAAAAATGGCTTAAGCCCAGGAAAAGCCTGTGCACTCGAACTAGCAGGGACCTGATGGGATTGACAGAAAAGACACAGACTTAAGCGGTTTGAAGTTGCTGTTTTCAAAAGTTCAGAGCAACTTGATGGTTATGGCTCACCAAGTTCATTAAACCCATTTCCTTTTTCTAGGGATGGGAAGAGGCCAGCCTGACCACAGCGTCCTTCTCAAAAAAGCAATAAGTGTGATATGAGATCTGTGCCTGAGACATAGGTCAAATATCTCCTGTGGGATCTGACCACTTTCCTAATGATTTTTTTTACTAACATCATTAGTAACGGGAACAGGCTGCAAGAATGAAATCCTGACACAGCTGAAGTTAATGGTAGAAGTCTCACTGACTTCCGTAGAGCAAGGACATTACCTGTAAAGCTCATCAGATTGATTTCCACTGAGTGGACTTCACGTTCAGGTCTAAATTGCTTCATTTCTTATTCTAGGACTGTGCTTCTGGATCAGTTAAGCAGCAAATATTCTAGTTTGATTCTTTGAAAGGCTCTAAGAAATTACTGAGGTGTACAGAATGAACAAGAAGTTATGTATTATCATAAATCACCTGTACCATAGCCCTTCCCCCTTTCCTTTACTCAAGCATTAAAACTTGTTGGAACAAAGTGTCGTGCTAATGCAAAGGATTCTACTGCACAAGGGGCAGAGTAGTAAAAAAAATTGAAAAGACAGCTTTAGAGGTCTCTAGCAACCTTAGACTATAAAGACAATTAAGATCTAGAGGCATCTAGCAGAACTAAAGCTCCAAGAGCGCTGACATATCCAAATGAGTACATACACAGTGCTCTCATAAGGATGTAGGAATAAGTACCTTTTCATAGAAAATTAAAATTAGGGAATATGAACCCAGATAAACTTCTCCCAAGGTAAAAGGTTCCCAGATAATCAGCCACATCATCAGGCTTTTAGCACTATCTTTGACCTCACCCACGCTAGACGCTCAGGCACTGAACAACCACAACTGACACCGTGCACACTGACGGACCAAGAACACCTTCTTCCCCTTCTGGAAGAAGCATTGGCATTAAAAGGCAGCCAGCCAGGTCTTCTGGTCCCAAATCATTCACACACAGTCAAGATGCTACTGAAGAAACGTACCCACCCCGCCATAGCCAACATCTGCCAGCATCTGCTTTCCTTTAGTCTATCTCCCTCCGACTAACAGAAGAGAACTTAGCAACCTATTGATTCCCAACCTACAGCAACTCTTCAGTGCAAGGGCTGCAGCCTACAAACTCCAGACACAAACACACTATAAATACCCGGAGCAGCTTTGGGCTGACACCAACATAAAATCAAAGAATGTTTTAGAAAAAGGAAAAAAGAAAAAAAACCACAGAAGGACAACTTAATTCATCTAAGATTTTCAGTCCAAAGAAAAGCAGCATACTGTAAACTGCGAGAACCTACCTATCAGGAAAGATAGCGTCTTCTGTCTCTGCCAAGAACAGAGCATGCTGCTTCTCATTTGAAAGGGGTTAGATCCACTCAGATCAGCAAAAATCTACTCATACGAAGGAAGATCAAGTAGGGACTAAAACTTGCTCAGTGGAAAGGACACGCTATGTCCAGTAAGACAAATCTTGCTGCCATTGAAGTCAGTGAAAGCTCAGCCACAGTCATCAAAACGGGTGAGGACAGAAACCACATCTAGCAAGTATAGGCACTGCCATAAATCACAGTAGCTCCACTGCTCTATTAAAGCTGTTTATTCCAGCCTGAATACCCAAGGCTCAACAAGTATAGATCACTGTAGCTCCACAGGCTTCGATTTATGCCAGTGAAGGATCTTGTGTGACAACTTCAGTGTGCCCCCTTCCAGCTTCTAAAATGCTTTCAAAAACAGAGACTATTTCTAATGTCACAGCAACTGTTTACAAAAGCCTACATTGCTTTAAATACCTAATCATTTTCTTGTGCTGGTTCTTCAAACTGCAGCAGGCACTCAAAAGCCTAGTTAATAATTAATAAACAACAAATCAGCAGCTTCAGTATGATAACCAAGTCTCCTTTTCCCCTGTGGTCTCCCACAGTCTATCAGAAAGATACCACAGGCATATCATCCACACTTGCGACTAGTATTTTATGCTGCCTCACTTCAGTGACACAAGCAGCTGGAACTACTGCTCCTTTTTGAAGTAAAAATTAACCATCAACTCATCTGCTCGCACTGGAGAACTGTGCAAAGCCTGGGCCTGATCGTGATCCTGAGTGCTATTGCTTTCAATTCCTATTTAAATTAATTGGGCCATTCCCCTTGAATCAGTGGCTTAAACAAGCAAAAGTCCAAATGATTCAGTCAGGGGGGCAGGACCAGAAACCACCTCAGTACTTGCTGGATTTGGCCCAATGTGAACTGAAGGCACTACAGCAGATTACAGGATTAAGCCATATAATTATGAATGATGTCACTAGGAAATCCCTAAAAGAAATTAATTCTGCCTTACAGCTCCAACAGCTTGTATTCTCTGCTTGCTCCTTTATCACCTACACCCAAGCACCAGCAATCATGCCATGCTCCATCTAGCTAATGTGCAGCCATGCAACGTATGCAGCACATTTATAATTTCCTCAACATGTGTAACATGCTATTTGGGGATGGAAAAACTTTAAGTAAAAGCACACTCAACGCAGCCGAGTCATTTCCAGCTCAAACGCTCCAGCCATCGCTCAAACGGTAAAGAGTAGGCTCTAGAAGCGGCATTTTGCTCTTTCCTCTCACAACTTTAGTGGCAATTGTTGCACACAAAAGAACTTTCCGAGTGGCTTCGCAATTCCAAGTGGCGGAGTTTCGGGTCCTGCTGGCCATTGCAAATGCCTGTGCGCGCTACTGGCAGTAACGCCAACTACGGAAGGGACAGGTGGCATTTTCTTGCAACTACTCTTCTGTCACACCCCTCAAGGTCTGCAGATTTTGATGAGGTCATAATTACCGGAATTATAATTTTAAAACATCGATTCCTTTGCGCTTCTGATAATCGTGCTGGGTGATTTTCTTCAGCACAGCTACCAACAAACGTCCCCCTGACTAGCTCCAGCCGCGGCACACCGGTACCCGGGGCAAGGGGAAAAAGAACAAAGCCTCCCCGAGGAGCAAGGGACGGCACTTCGGCCGCGCAGCGCCCTAGCAATAATGCAGCGGGCATATCACCGGCAGAGTAACGCCCTCGCCCCCCCGCGCCCGCTCCGGCGGGCAGCACCGCCCGGCCGGACCCCAGCCCCGCTCCGCGCCCCGCTCCCCTCCCCGCGGGGCGCAGCGCTCCCGCCGCTCTCGGAAAACTTTCCCTCGCCCGCCGCACGGCACCCGCGGAGCGGCCGCCCCCCGGGGCTCCCCGCCGGGGACACCCCGCGCTGCGCTCCGCGCGGCCAGGGACGGCCAGCCCCGCCGCGGCGGCAGCCGGCAGAGCCGCGGCCGCGCCCGCTCCCCGCAGCGGGCACAGCCCCGCCGCCGCCCCGCAAAGTTTCCGCCCGCCGCCAGCGCACGCCGGGCGGCGGCCCCGGCCCTCGCTCCCCGGGGAGGCGGCCAGCAACCTCGCAGCCCCGGCCCGGCCCCTCACCTGCCCCGGCGGCGGCCGCACACACCCAGAGGAGCAGGAGGAGACCCATCGGCGCGGCGCGGGCGGCGGCGCCCGCCTCCCTCCAGGCAGCTGCTGCGGAGCCGCGCCGAGCCCAGCGGAGCCCAGCGCAGCCTCCGACGCGCGGAGCCGCTCCGGCAGGCGACGGCGGCTCCGCCCGCTGCCCAGGCGCGGCCCCGACGCCCCCGCAGCGGGGCTCCCCGCCCGCCCCCCGCCGTGACGCGCGGCCCCCTCGGGCCTCGCCAGCGCCGCCGCCCGGCCACGGCCGCGCCCGGGAGCGGAGCGGCCCCCGGCGCAGCGCAGGCGGAGCCCCCCGGCCGCCCCGTCTCCCCCGCTGCCAAACGGGGGGCCCGGCCCGTGTCCCCCCGCGAGGGTGGATTCCCCGCGGACGAGCGATCCCGCCGCGCCGCAGCCCCGGGGGGGGTGCGAGGTGCGGCCCCGCAGCCCTGCCGCAGGCGTGCGCCGCCGCCTCCCTCCCGGCGTAGAAACAGTGAGAATCGGCCCTTATTAACTATTTAGTCTTAGTAATAATTCATGCCTGATATGAATAAACAAAAAGAAGTTCTGAGATGTAATATGGAAATCCGAACGGTTCCTCGGGCTTCTTACATGTCCTTGCTCAACTCACTTAACTGCTCTTTCATGCCCCTGCAGTCTAAAAGAGAAGTAAAGATACTTACGAGTCATCAGGGGATCTGCTGTTTTAAAACCTGTCTTCAAACGTGTCTTCCTACAGCCTTTAATTTGGCTCAATCCTTGGCAAGAAACGGACTACCACCTGCATTGATTATGTGCAGCAACTCTCCCCTGCAGAACACCTGGTTTACACTTGAAGTAGGCATCATGGGCGCCAGAGCAGTTCCCGTCACACCAAACAGGAGCAAGGTGAGACTTCCAGCTGATCTAGCTTTGCTACAGTTCTCATCAAGCCATTTCAGCTGCAAAGCCAGAGAATCCCCTCCTGTACCGCTTCCCCTTGTCACACTGCGTTTTGGTTCTGCACCACACAAATTCCAGCCATCTTAAATGTAAAATAATAAGCTGTACCTTTGGATAAAGTTAGGATGACACCAAAATCATCCTGTCCATCTTAAGGGGCAGTTGCATTCTCACACCTTTAAATTACTAAGAGGAAAACTGCAGCTGAAAGAGGGTAGATTTAGATGAGATATTAGGAAGAAATTCTTCCCTTTGAGGGTGGCAAGGCGCTGGCCCAGGCTGCCCAGAGCAGCTGTGGGTGCCCCATCCCTGGCAGTGCTCAGGGCCAGGCTGGACGGGGCTGGGAGCAGCCTGGGCTGGTGGAAGGTGTCCCTGCCCCTGGCAGAGGACCTGGAACATGATGATCTTTAAGGTCCATTCCACCCCAAACCAGTCTGTTATTGTATGAACCTGGTTGCATAATTGATTAGTAAGATCCCTGCAAACAGCTGTTCCTAACTGCAAGCAAGGTAATGCAGTCCCAAAAATCTCTGGGGTGGTCATTCCAAAAGCACCTCAGTCATTTAACTCCTGCGTATCAAAACAGCTTTTATTCAAATAGAGGTTTGTAGCTCCTTACTTTTGTTTAGGGTGCTGATTTATTATATCTCTTAATCACGGGGCACAGGGAGAAGTATCTATATGGTATAGAAGTAGATGTGTGTATATCTAGTGTTATATAACCATAGCAACAAGAAAAAGAGACAATGGTACATCAGTTGGTGAAGACACACCCTTCCATCCCATCCTGATAAAATCATTTTTCTGCACAGTATATACATTCTGATTTATGAGGAGATTTCTTTCTGTGAAAGAGGTCTATATATCCAATTCCTATTACCTTCGCACTGTTTGTGCTTATCTGGAAGTAAAACCCAGGGTCTATCTACACGTAAAAATGCATCTAATTCAGCTCAAGTTTTCATTTTTCCACTTTGTACAGAGTCTTTAGAGTACATACAGTTTAAACAGGGCATAGAGAGATTCTTAAAGAGACCTGTTATTATCTTCACCCAAATCCAGATCAAATGCTGTTTTAAAAAATCGTTGTGGGTACATACAAAAAATTGCACCGAGTTACCAGCTATAAAGCACAGCTTCAATCACACCTCAAATGTTCTCACGGATAAAGAACGCCCTAGTCATTCTTGATTTGTTCTTCTGTTGATCAGAAACATCCAAAGAGCCCACAGGAACTGCAAGAAGTTACGCAAGCAACATGGTAGGAAGTGCTCTCAACAGAGGTGGTCCCACAGATCTGGTGGATCTTCCTGTAGTCCAGCTCAGTGCCCAAAAGAACACACACAGGGAAAGCATTAGCAATCTTACGAGCATTCTCAGCTGTTCATAGTGGAAAAGGATAGGAAAAATGGATGGAAAACGATAACAACAAAAAAATCACATTCTCCCAGCCAACACTATTCTTACACCTCCTCTAATGGCAACAAATCATCTCCCTTTATCACCAAAAAATCTGATGTTCTGATATGATCTTGTTGGAAGTATATATAGCTGAAAGGCATGACATTCGGATAAGAATTAGAACTGTGTTCCTGAACATTCATAGCAATTTAAAAAAAAAATAAATCTGATGGCACTTTTGCAAGAGTGGAGTGTTAATCCTGGCACGCTAGCTGGATTTCAGCTCAGATAATATTCCTGTGAAAGATTGTTCTTGCACTCTCGGCTGGACGTTGAATACTTCCTGATTTTGACCTAAATTATTGTGATGTTGCTAACCGTGTGGTGTTAAGCTGCTAGTCCTGTCAGCCACAAAGCTTGTGGCATTTTGTAGCTGGATGAAGTAATTTTGACTGGGCCCAGTATCTCTCAGAGCAGTTGTAAGGTTGTTTGGGTGCCTTGAATAAAAAGCAATTAAAATTGTTATTACCTAAAATGTAGCTTAATGTGTGGACTCAGTTGCCAGCTGAATGGCAAACACTGGGAAAAACACCAGTGCTTCCACCTGGTAAAAAAAAAAAGGAAAAAAAAAAAAAAGCCTCGTAGCTCATGGGATATAACACCCCCCCCCCCCCAATTCACAAACAAGGTGTACATCCCTTGAAAGCCTAGCCCCAAAGGGATACTTGCAATCCAGATGGGCAAAATTTACTTTGCAGGCAGCAGAGGGTAAGAATTAACAGCACTTACACCTAAGTACTAAGCAGAAAAGTAGATTGAAGGGGGGTGGGGAATACTATGTGCCATACCTGTCCTACCACCTGATAAACAGTTATAAAGGACTACATAATCAGTCCAACAGGCTGAAAGTTAAGGTTTATAATTATGTAAATAACCAACAAACAAACCAGAATGAGGCCTTACAAAGAGAAATCATTTGTCTACTACTTTACTCAGTCATGGAGCAGTACCTACTGCTTGCTTGCCTTTTTTTTTTTTTTCATTCCCAAACGTGCAGTTAGCTTATGTCTGAACACTGCAAAGCCTAAATTAAACTTTACAACTGATTAATCTACTAGGTTTGTATAAGATGTGCCCTTCAGTCTACACCCTGACAGTAGGAATTTCAGTATGCAAAAGAGTAAACTTATTTCAAACTAAGCACATCTGCTAGCATTGAGATGTAAGATGTGCCTAACTCCAAGTTGTTTAAGTAACATACATTGGTTTAAGGCATGGCCTGGGTGAATCCATACAACCAAGTTAAAAGGACATGGATTTTTATCTGTGCTGTAGCGCTCAATGGTGACAGCAAAGGACTGTCTCTTACTCCCAAAATCTATGTGTTATGTCATTGATTTACATTGGTTGATTCTGGAGATTTAACAAATTCCATGTGCCTCGGTTTTTCTTCCTCCAAAGGGCACTAATGGTGCTTACCTTGCCTCTCAGGACTCCCACAATGCTCACTTCATAACTTCAGACTTGTCTAAGATGATATCTGCCTTGTATGTGCAAAGAATTACTGTAGCCTTCCATCATCAGGTCCTGCCATCTCTTTCATCCGCACCTCAGAGAAATGCAACTTTATAGACAGAACAAAGCACTTTCCTGGGGTGGTGGGGAGAACTGATTCCCAGTACTGCCGAAACAGTCCTATGTACCTATGAAGCAGTCTTTGGAATCAGGCCCTCACCGGGGATTACTGCCACGCTCTTGGTGCCGTGCTAGTAACTCCTGTGTTACCACATTTGATGCCACCTTGTGATCAATCATCATACTTCAGCTACTGTGTTTGGGGAAAGCTCGTCAAAAGCTGGTGGCTGCCAGCAGTGGAGCAGATTGGGTCAGTACCGTTCCCATCACAGGCTGCCGGGAAGGGAAGAGCCTGCTCACCACATCCACGTTGTGGCACATCACCCTCTCCACACCGCAGGAATTCAGCCTTAAACAAAATGTACAGTAACATCAGGAACGGTGTCCTCACACTTTCCTTCCTCACTCGCTCTTCCCTCACACCTCTTGTTCACATCTCCAGCAGATATGAACCCCTGTTGTTTTTAACAGTTCAACAATCTTTGGGATGATTGAATTGATAGGATAAGAAGGACTTAAGCAAATCCAGTTGGTCCTCTGATAAGCAATCAATTATTCCACGAGCTACTGACCACTCAAATAGTTAAGAATCCAACCACTTAATTGATATTTGTTTCTGCAGCTGTGCAACATCTCCATTTCCCAAGGGGGCTATTTGCAGTTGCTGCTCAAGGTTTCTAACAATCAAATGGATCAATTCTGCAGATACCTTAAGGCTGTGTGTTAAGTAAGAACAATGTTTGTGGTGTGCATTGGGTGGGGAAGGAGGCAGTGGAAAAAGAGACATTTCATTCACCAGAAAAATATTGACGTATTTTCTGTTTTAAACACTGGACATTTATTTAGAGTCATTAGAGCCCATACATTATCGAATAATTTAAATTTATCACATCCAAATATAATAGGCAAATATATAATACAATAAATTGCATTTGTGCACATAAATACAAAATTTGAGGTAGGGCCTCAAGAATAATGGTTTCTGAAATTAATAACACACAGCATTATAATGTGCACTACATGAGATATATATGATGCATCCTTTGTAACATAATATATCTTCTCCACGTACAGCTAATGAAAAAATTATAATGACCTGGTTAGGGTACAAATCTTTATCCATAGGCAGCAGTACCCCATAGAATGCCTGTAAATATATATATATATTTATATATGACATTACGCAAGTAATTAAGATTTAACCCATCAATGATGGGTCCGTAATAAAGTGCCATAGGACACAGGGCGCAAATTCTCAGCTGGTGTAAACTATCACAGCAAAGAAAGCTGTGATAATTTATACCAGCTAAGCATCTACCTTACAAGGTAATACTACATAATATAAATGACAGATAACAACATGTTTTAGTCAGTCAATAATTTTCCTAACAATGGAAGATAGCTATAAGGCAAATGGTTACCTGAAGATGTATTTAAATATTATGGGCAAATAATAATATTGCAAGCAATAAGGTCCAGCCCAGTTCTCACATTATGTTAAACCCATCAGGAAAAACTCTCTTTGGCAATAGGCTGCCTGACAGCGACAAAGGCAGAAACCCCAAATACCCCTCCCTTCCCAACCCGAGTCTCTCAGAAATATCAAGCTCTGACCATTTCACAGGTATCTTATGTGCATACCATTTAACTACAAACTCAGAAATGAGCATCTCTTACAACTGTGTCACTAGCAAAACAGAAGCTTTCTGGATTGCCGCTTGCCTGAGCTCCGCAGCCTGCAACCCACAATCCCTACGAGTCTTTCTTTGATTGCAAGAAGAAGAGGAACTGCAGAATAAGAAACCAATAGGAAGCCAATGTCTGTCAGAAGTAAGGAATTCCTTTAAACACAGGCAACAAGAAATGAAATTATCCATACAACTGTACATATAGTCAAAAAGGCCAAAGGTATTTAAAATAAATCAGACGTTGGAATTTCATGGTAAGAGATAGCCACACAGTGTATCGGAAGCAATGATCTTCAGTGCTGAGGCATGTCTAATGGGGTCAGTGGAGCAGAACCTAATCAAAAGACTTCTTTGACCCAATTGAAACATCATATAAAGACGATCCAAGTCTTTCTCAATTAAAGGTCATTTTGTTAAACCCTTCTTTTGGAAACAAAGTGCTGCCATGTCTAGCTGAAACACAGGGTTTGAACATTGTATGTTTTAATAAAAACACCGGGAATACCCCAAGGAATTTGAAGATGGCAAGCATTTGCATTACGTATAATCTTTAACGCATACAATAATGCATCTCAACTCATCCAGAAATTCAATTTCATTTCAAAGAAAAACTATGCAACACAAGTAATTTCACCAAATTTAAACATTTTTTACTCACAAGATAGATAGATCTGCAAGTACGTACATCACATTTTTACTAATATGGCTTTTTCCCCTCCTTTTTTTTTTTTTTTTTAAGATCTTTACTGGTATTTAATTAGTTACTAAATGTATTTTTAGAAAATTATCAAAGTACATGCAAACTTTTCCTAGAATGTGGTAAATGAAGTGCATTCCCAAACTTCAAGGTTACTTCTTATTTAAAGACACTGCTGGTTAATTTAATCTCAGCATTCTGATTTGGCCAGTAAAATACTTTAAAAAACGGTCTAATAGGAGAATAAAATCTGCTTTTAACATACAGTGAAAACTTCCTATCTTCTGTGATTTTTGTATGCATTTCTCCCCCGTATCCAAATGTATTTGCAAGCCTAGTAATGGAGGTCAAAGCTGAAGACAAATATCAGCTAGAACAAAATCACTATCATCTATTTTCGGAGTTTCAAAGTCAAGCCTAATCCTGTGCTAATGACTTAGCAGGCACAGGAACAACATCTAAATTAAAGCAAGCAGATTAATTACATAAATCATGGAAAGCAATTCATTTTTTCATATGCATTCTGGTTTGGTAATCCAAGCCGAAGACAAGATATCATAACCTAGCAGTATTTCTTCAAATGATATCTCTTTTATACTTCAGGTAGACAGTAGCCGACATCCTTACACTGAGGTAATTTTATTGCAATTATTTAATCCCAGTTCCAATGCACATCCTGAGACAAGTTAGTAAGTGAAAGGATTCAGAACTGTTAAGCGATTTGAGTGTGTTTTCTTTTTTTTAAAAGGAACAAACCTATGGATTTTATAGAGATATATATTTTATTTTTTTTTAATCACAGTAGTAGTGAAGAGAAACCAGCCTGGACTCCAAAAATCAAACCAAGATTCTAGATAATATTGCTAAAGAGAAGTCTGAAGTTATTTGTCTTGACAAAAATACCTAACTCCCACTAAAGGTGCTGACTTAGGTTCCTTTCTTCACCCAGAGAAGGTCCCTCAGCCCCACATAGACGTGGGGGCCACATTTCCAGTTTGTCTTTACGGACCTTCGTTACTTCAAACAGAGCATGGCTTCTCACACCTGCGTCTGCCAGGAAAACAGGCGCTAGAAGCATGAACAGCAAGCCCCTTATTAAGATAGCAGGTGACGCTGAAGAAAGGGGGCAGAGCTTTAAGGCAGAGAAGCTCCCAGAAGGGTCCCATCCTGCTGCCCTGGCGGCCAGGGACCAACAGAGCCTGTGGAGGGGGGGTGGGGGGCAGCACAAAATATTGCAAAATCTGCCCTCACTCCACACAGTGGCAGCCCCTAACCGTGTTTCGCTCATCCTGCATGAGGATTAAAGGTCTCCAGCAGTGCCTAGAACTGGCAACACTAATTGCCCCGTCAAAGAGGAATTTCAGCAAAATGATTAATAGATTTAATATACATATATATATACACAGAGAGAGAGAGAGAGAGAGAAAGTAAGTTAACAATTTGTGAAAGTGTTACATTAAGGTTTAGGTTTTGCTTTGTTTTCTTCAACGGGATGAAACAACACATCGACTGATGTACAGACACACATTAACTGAAGATTTACCTGAGACCCTGTAATATGGAGACAGACAGGCTAAAGACCGGGATAGAAACAGTCCCCTGAAAGGAAAGAGCATTTACCGGCTACTGCAGTAGTGTGTGTGGGGAGGGAAAAAACGGCTAAACTACTCTAAGCTCACCATCTCTACACTGATTGATATTTACAGGGACAGAAAACATCACTAGCACACACTACGTGAACACTGATCACTGTTAAAAAATATCATATATGTATGTATAGGATATAACAAGATAGTAAAGGTTACAGTTTTGCCAATTATCGAAGATACACTTTTCTCCCTCGTTCTAGTGCGTTTGCAATAAATGGGGCTAATTTTCTCTTCAGGTGAATAAATGTACTCTTAAAAAGTTCTATTTTTACTCTGCCCGATAGGTAACAAAACTATTTAAATCTAGCATTCCTATCACAACTTATATCTGATTTCTAAAATGTAATAATTTATAACATTCTATTGCTATGCAATGTTATAGCAGCCATCTACTGAATTGACCTCTGCCCCTAACCAGTGCATTTTGTGTGTCTACCATTGCATCCACGTGGATGACTGCAGTGGTTAATTGTTGTGGGGTTTTGGTTTATTTAATTAAAAAGTATTAAATGGAAAGAAAAAAAAAACACAACTCACAACCCTATGTACATTTCGGAGAGAATACTGCTTCGAGGAATTTACGTACTATATATATAATATATAGACAAGTGGGGTTCTGCTATTTCCCCATCAGTTTAAAGAGAAGAATACATCATCTTAAAGGTTATATAAAGATCTTTATACGAGAATGAATGGGGAGTCACAAAGTTGAACAGCACATCTAACTTCTAATAACTGCTCTCAGGTGGTAACTAGACTACACTTACCACTGTAAGAATACAAAGTTAGGCACAAATTATATGATGGCTTCTTGAGGAGATACTGTAAACAAAAGCAGAGAAACAAGGACAACCATGTTTGGAGTATTGGAGCGAAGTGAGTAAACCACAGTTGCACTTAGCATGGAGCAAGGTTTCAGACCCTTTGTCTAACTGAGGCATTTTTAATTGAGATGACAGATATCACATTATCAAATGAAACATGTGGCAGTACTTTTAAACAGTGATGCCCATACCCCTCAGTCTGGCACCATTTCCAAACCACTTTTAGACTCAAACTCAGTTTAGTCCCAGTCTCAAATGATTACTTCTTTACATTTTGCTTTTATTTTTCCACTTGAAAAGATCAAATGGATTCCTGTGTTTCTGTTCTGATCCCACATATTGCTTCCTGGTGTGCTGCTTAAAGGATCTCCGCTTCTTTAAATAACAAGTCCTCCAAGTTAGTAAAAATCATAAAAGAAGTATGCACACATGATGGGTCAAGGTCTGCTGTCAGTGCAGAAAAAGCAACCCTGCTTACTGCCAGAGCCCTGCGCTGGATCGATACCAGGACTACAGGAGATCCCATTCCTTGGTCCCCTCCATCCCGTCTGAGGGCTGAACTTCCCTTGGATTACACCAGTAACAACATCCTAGTCCCATCATAGCTGCCTGTTTCAAGGATGCTTGTGTGAAACGGGTCAAATTCTGCACACAATTTGCTGAAAAGATTTTTCCATCGTGCTTTGTTTATTCCTGTATCACCTGACAAAACCTGGTGTGCCAACCTGTTGCACAACGCAATTCTGCTGTTTCACCAGGTACAGAACACGTCATGGGCATCACCTACACCTGGAAGTGGTCTAGCTAGGTCTTCCCTATGGCATGCAACAGGAAATCCTGCTTTCCTAAGCAACCACTTTCAGGCACTGCGGAAAAGAAAAGCAGAAAAGGTGAGGAAACGATATGGAAAAAAACATATCTGAAAAGGCTGACTATGTTATTGCCACCTATGTAATAACTATTAGCATTGGGTCCCCAGTTCTATATCCTTCACTGGCAGTTTAAGTCCCAGGGAAGAGGTTCCCAGTGGATCAATCATATTCATGTAACGTTCACCACGGTGCTTGGCCAAAAACGGACCCCAGTCAGGCTGCGGAGAGCACACCAACTTGAGTCGCTGCAACATGGGGGAGAGAAAAGAGAATCTCATTGGAAGTTATGGAACAGAATTACAGTGCAGAAGAAATGAGGATAGGCTCATTTAAGATTATTGATGATGGCCCTGCAATGCTCCACTGCTCAGTGTTTGTTTTGCACAAAGTTTGCAAGATTAATAAAGGATAAAGTGCCCAGATTTTAATTATACATTCTCCCCTGCACCATACGAGGGGAGCTCAGCAGATTGCAAGGCTCACTTACTGAAGGACATGTGCACAATTATTTAGCCCCACGGTCTAAGCAGTGGGTAAGTGCATTAAAATAATTGGATTTCCATTTAGCGCGTTTCCCAAAAGTATACAAATGACCAAAAAGTAGTATGTTGTTATGAACGAACAAAATTTTAATTTTGAGAAGACAAAATGTTTCATTTCTATCTGCAGGAAAAAAGGAAGAGAACGTTAACCTGGCAAACAACCAAAATCTTCTAATCTTTCTGCTGATTTCTTTATTGAATATCCAATTTGATTGGTGCATTTACAGATAAAAAGGAAAGAAAACATATTTCTAATGGCTTAAGAGGGAACAATTATATGTTTATTACCTAATAAAGTGAATCAGACCTCTATGTCAGTTTTTTTAATCTCTGCTTAATTATCAGTTTGCAACTCTTACCTCCCAAATCAACCATAACAATTTTATGCCGCAGGCTTGGTATTCAGGAAATACCAGGCTACAGCTGAAAGGGCTTCAGCAAAAACCCCTTCAAAACAGATCCAACTTTTTGGCATTTCTTTGGGTGTGCTACTAGAGGGACAGTCAGGCGAGTACCCTATTTCTGCAGCTATACATACGCCAGTACTAGACATACAAGTCCGAAGAGATTCGCAGCGCAATTCGTCTCAAGAGAAACTTACGAGGCAATGAACAATAAGTCTAATTTTGCATTAGCTCATTTCCAGGAGGAGCAGTTGTCTCCTGACCTGTGCACTCCAACGAGCTCTACACCAGGGCTGAATGGCCCTTTAGACAAGTGGCCCCGTTGCCTAGTGTCAACCATGTACTTGCATGCTCTCCCTAGGGTGTCCCACCATTTAATATTAAATTCCTTTGCTCTCTGTGAAGCAGAAAAGCATGGTCTTTTCCCTTAGGGCACGTGTACCGTGACAGAGACCAAAAAGATTATTCTATTTTAGTGCATTTTCTCTCCTTTTCATTTTTGAAGCATATAACAGCCCCGATGGGTTTTACAGGAGAGCTGAACTGCAAAAATGGCTCTGAAAAGTGGAGGCAAGTGTTTGTTCCTTTTCCCAAGGAGGGAGCAGCACAAGCAGCATGCAGTGATGACAGGGCAGAACCGAGAGAGCTTCAAAGGCCAAAAATAAGAGCATTGAACTTCTTCAGAAGACAAGGTGAAGGCAATGAAGGGATGAAATGCTGACATGAGAAATACATTCATGTACAGCGCCCTGCAAGGAACTGAGGTGGCAGCAGGATGGAACAGCCGGGGTGGCAGGCAGGGCCAGGGCACAGTGACAGGCAGCAGAAGGGGACTGCCATGTTTCTGGGGTGGGTGGGCTGGGAGGAAAAGGCAGGAATCTGATTTGCAAAATAAACCAAAAAGAAGCATTTAAAAAAAAAAAAAAAAAACACAACCACACAAGTGACACCTGGGATTCTTTTAAGCCCAGGTGCCAGAGAGGATCAGCTTATTCAAGTAAAATAAAGAGATGAAGACAAGGGGGTGGGGGGGGTGGGGGGTGAAGATTGCCAGCTAAGATCTATAATGAGTAGTGTGACCTGCAGAGCATGAGGTCTCTTTGTATGTCTTACTCCTCAACTTCGTCAAGTGGCACAACCTCCAGGAGCGCATCCCAGCTGACTCGGCAGCCACGCACCTCCCGCTTTGCAAACAAGGAGTTCCTGACTGATGGCCTCCAGCTCTGATGCTGGGCTTGCTGTGACACCATCCACACCAGCAGCTGATGCTTCCTATGCCTACACGCTGCTTTTGCAAAAAAGCCAACAAAGCTAGAACAACTTCCTCTCAGGAATGCCATGCCGGGGCTCATGAAATTTGTAACTCCTTCTAGTACTCATAAAAGCAATCACTTAACAATTTAGGAGCATTTTGTTGAGAAGCAGGGAATAGAAGGTCTGCATTTTAAATCAACTGAGCATCTCCTTGCAACACAATAACCAGTTTACCAGAAAGTAATCTTAGCACTATTAGACATTCAATATCAGAAAAAAAAAAAATTCAATGTAAAATAAAACAGTCTCCTGTGACCATATTCTTAAGCAGCAAAAAGACAGAAGAATTACCTCAATAAATTTGCCTGGGGCTAGGTGCATTTTTATCACAAACATAACTGGGATCCAGATAACTGAGCAGGCCAGCATCAGCCATCCAAGCACCATGGACCAGCCCGGGTAATGGTAAGCTCCGTAGGTCATTGGTTCCCATTGGTAAAAACTGAAGCAAAGAATAAACTGGACAAAAAAGAAAAGAAAGCAAGTATGTTTGAGTAAGCAAAACAAGTCTGCTGTGCAACAAATGGTACTCATCCACACACAGCATCAGTATGTACAGAACAGATAAAAATACATACACCTAAGGCTGCCTGCTGCCACAAGCTGCAATAAACAGGTCAGAGTCTGAATCTAATGAGTTTCATGGAAATCTTACAAAATCCCACAAAAATCACTGCATTTATGCCATAAGAACTGAAATTACAATCTTGCCCCTAGAGTAACATGCTTTATTACATGGTCTATTGGCAGTTTTACCTAATGTGATTATGCTAAGTTACTCCATTTCACTTACTGTATGAATAGCAATACATCTGCTTACATGTGTGCATAATTCAGTAACTTTTGGGAAATGCTTGTGCCCGCAATAATT
The DNA here is from genome assembly GCF_023634155.1 of Falco peregrinus. Taxonomy (NCBI): domain Eukaryota; kingdom Metazoa; phylum Chordata; class Aves; order Falconiformes; family Falconidae; genus Falco; species Falco peregrinus. The sequence continues at coordinate 16,867,814 of NC_073729.1, forward strand.
GCACAGAGAAGATTTATAGCAGTGTAACTAGGTGAAGGCACGTATAAAAATCATCAGTTGTATTTCCAGAGACGTGAAGTAATTGAAAGTCTAATATTAGACTAGCCAAATGTATCAAATATTAGCTTTACAGAAGCAATAATAGAAAATAATGTATTGCTTGGGTTTTGCTTTATCTGTTTCCATTGCATAAAAATTGAATTACGACTGATCAGTGTCAATTTACTTCTCACTCTAAGTGCACTAAATATTACATTTGGAGGGAACAACAACACAACATGTGAGTTTGAACGGACCTTGTTTGCTTTCCAAATTTGCTTTCCTTGAAAGACAACATGATTTCCTATTCCCTGTGATTACTGGCAGTAGCTAAGTGCAACTCTGATCAGTAAAGGAACCAAGCAATTTGCAGAAAAGCCTTACAATTCCTTTCAGAAGCGTAACAACGGGTCTAAGGCAGCATCTTGAAAGCAACTATTGGAAGAAAACAATAAAATATTAAAAAAAAACCCCACACCAAAAAGCGTGCAGAGACCTTCATTTTTAGCAAGGCTCTCGAGAAAAAAAATTACACTGCCATTGATGTTCTCTTAGTACTATAGATTAGACCGGGCTGCTGTGTCTTCAAATTTTTTGAAAGGGATTTGCAAACTATACCTATATATTGCCACAATGAAACAAGAGTTGTCACTGGATAGGTAAGATAGATATACCTGGTTTGCATGCACAGCAATCCTATACTTCAGTGAAGACAATTGGTAAAGAAAAATCAGTGTGGGAAAGCAGAATATCTTCATTATGTCTGTTGGAGATATTGTTCTTTTGGCAGAAAGTTTCTTTTCATTGCAACTCAGGATTTTGTTGAGCTCACTAAAATTCACTAGCCCCCCCACACATGCGTTCCTGCCTGCAAAAACTAAACCTTTTTCAAGTTTCCAGAAAAAAGTTAGCTCACTCCTGAATTAACAATACCGAAAAGAAGTTACTAACCTTATCCAGAGACCTTTTTTTTTTTTTTTCCCCCCCTCCAGAAATAAGATTTACCAAGATTTCCACTGCACTGAGGAACAGCACAAGGGGAACTCCCCAGCATAAGCCAAGAAGTGCCTGGAAAGGGATGGAGTCATCGCTGCACAGCATTCCTCACCCTAGAGCCACTGCAGCCTCATCTCACAGGGTGCGCCTGCAGGAACTCTGCTCCCTTCTCTTACCTTGCACCTCAACACCTCCAAATACTTGTAGGAACTACATAGCACTGCTGTGACACCGTGAGTTTTTAATCAAACCCTGCACAAATGCCAACAGCGGAGGGGTTTCAGGCTGGAGCCCTGCTCTCAGCCACACCGCACCGGTGGCGGGGGGCTCGGGGGGCTGGCACCCACCGGCTGGAGGCTTGTGACAGGGCTGAAAGAATGATTTTCATCTTGTGCCAAAATGCGATATGCGATTAAAAGTCATGTCTGTGCTAGGGTTAAAAGGTAAAGGAAGCATTATGGTAGCGAGGTAGACAGGAAATGTGGATATAGTCATTATACTTTGATTCTTGGACTTGAAAAAACACGCATAGGCAGGGTGGGATGGAGATCGTGTCATTCAGTGGAGACCTACGGTTGAAGTGAAGAGTCATTGAAGGGTTTAGGGTGGAAATAAAGAAAAAAAAAAGAAAATTTTGGGGGGAAAAATTTAATTTTTTTAAATTAAAAAAAAAAAGAAAAGAAAAACAAGCACAAACACCGAAAGAAACAAAACACCATCTCCTTTTAAACCACAAGCCTTTCCCCGCAGGGCAGCACCTGCCCCCCGCCCCCGCCGCGGGCCGCGCGCCGCCAGCCGCTGTCGCACAGCTCCCCCTGCCGGGGCCGGTGGGAACCGCCGCGCTGCGCGGGGCCGGGCGGAGCGGAGCCGAGGGGCCGCCAGCGGGTGGGAGCGCCCGTGCACCCACTGCCCCAGAGCCTAAAAGTTTTGCAAACAGAAGCTCCTTTCATTCTCCCCTCCCCCCCTTCCCTCCCCCTCACCTCTTTCCTCCCCTCTATTTCCTCTCCCCCGTCTTTTTTTCCTCTTGTTTTCCTCTTTAAAAAAAAAAAAAAAAACAGAAGACATTTATATGTGTTAAGAACATAGCTATTTTGACCTTTGCAAAAATATCTCCATCTTTGCAGCTAAAAATCTGCCAAATATCCACTTACACCTTTCCAAAGCATGCTTCTCTGATTAGTTTATGACTCAATAAAATGGGTTTTCCCTAGCTCAGCCTGACAACAGACAGGAAGATCACGGCATTCCCTCTCTATGTGTATATATGCATACATATATATTACGCACACACGCACACATACAATGCTCACAAATGCTGCCCTGCCCTGCTATGCCACCCCAGCATTTTGCACAGGGAGAGGGTACTGCAGCAGCACGTGGAGCCTCACACTCTACCAAAAACACCATTACACACACACGCAAGAGAACATGTGTATGTGTGCATCTAGGCATCTGCATCCAAAATCATTACTACAAAAATAATTACTACTGTTCAGAAACATCATGAATGATGAAGAAACAACCACAACACTCTTTGAGGAAAATATAAAAAATAATAATTTTTTTTGCTTACTGTTAAAATAGTTGGGGTCACAAATGCCCAACAGACTCTCCAGAATTTACTTGGCTGGAATCCAATCATCATTTCTATATCTTCACAGAATCTTTGCAATCCTGTAAATAGCAAATGTAAGCACGATTAGGTGAGAAAGAAACCAGCTGCAATTTGCAACATAGCTCTTGCGACCTCCCTTTTGTCTCATAACGAAACCAAACTCTGACTTGCCGGTTGAAAACTTCAACGAAGGATCTAACCACATGGTAAAAAAAAATAAATAAATTATGGTGGTGGGAACCAGTCTAATAAAATATTTACTTCCTAAGGATTAAAGGAAAATTGATCTTTTACATAGAGATTAAGCATTCCACATGTTTTGGGTTAAAGCATTAATAAGACGTGCTGGTTAGCTGCAATTATATGTATACTTGTTGTATTTCCCTGTGAAGGTGAACCTCATTAATATCTGTACACCTGTTTCAGCACAGACAGTATCCGAGCTTCTCTCTGGCTGCCACGTGAGCGGGTACAACGGTTTCACTTAGCACCGAAAGTGCTAATGCCCTGTTATTTTCCAGCCCATATGTCAGCAATACTTAGAACGATCAGAAAGCACCTGTACTTATTTTAAATTATACTCAGTGGTGTCTGAACAAACAGATCGACTGACATGTTAATTCTTCAGATTATTGTATAGATGCAATCAATAGTTATTTGAGCTCACAAAGCATGCGGATTGGAAAATGGTATCTCAGCCATCTCTGCAGCTATCTCCCCAGCCTCAGCAGGAAAAGGCTGCTATCGCCCACCTGATAAAAGGCGTCTGCTTTTCAGCCTGGCTCTGCAGAGCTCTTTAGGTAAATGGCCCCTACTCACTACAGCTATTAGTAATTTATCCCAAAGTAATAAAACCAAAATTGAAATTTGTTCTCTAATGATAATGAGAGAGGTCTGGGGTCCGAAGCTGAGCTCATCTGTCACACAAACATTTCAAATATGGTCCAATTTTATCTAATAAAGCAGGTGATCGTCTCTGTCATTTAAATTTTACAAAGCATTATTCTACAGCATTTAGTCTAACTTTTATGATGTGGGGACAGGGATATTAAATACTGGAGAGAAATCATTGAGTAAGGGAAGAAATACTTGGAACAAAAGCAATAAACTGCTTTATGTTCTTATTGCCCTTATAGCCAGCCACTACAGCTACTGCATGTAAGAAGAGATAAGCCCCAGGGTTGATCCACCTAATTTTGAAGCCTTTCTGTTGATATCGAGGAGAAATCAATCTATCCACCTGACTGTTCCAAGAATTAAGAAAGTTGAAAATAGCAAGGGTTCGTTATTCACTGCCTTGTGATGCACCTTGAGGAAGCAGTGGGGCTGGCTGGTGCGAGGGCAGCCCTACAGCCCGGCTCAGAGCGGGAGCGCAGACTCAGCCGGTTCAGGCAGATAGTGTATCAGAGGAAAGGCTAAACAACTGTGTTGTGATAAGAAATGAAGAAGAAAAATCCAGAAGATGGTACTTGAAGAACTGTATTTAGGGGAAGGGAAAAAGTAAAACCTGCAGTGGATGTAAGTTTAGAGAACTAACACAAGGTGACCCAGATGTCACATTTTTTTCTGGAACTGTAATTTCTCCCCTCCTTTTTCTCTTTTCCACTGACTACAGCAAATGCTCTTCTTTGGAAATCCTCTTCTCTGTAAAATACATGTAATTTTTACAACCCATGCAATCACCATACTTCAGCACCCATCTGTCTCATCATGTGCTTCTCCATTTTGTAATAGAGCTTTATATGCCTGAACCACCAATAACCCCCCAGGGTCACCATGTTATGGGCCTGAAAGATCTCAGCTGCAACCAAATGATTTGTTCCCGTGTTTGATTTACCTGCTCGTTACAGTTCAGTGCACCATCTGCAGTGAGCTACTCGGGAGGTGCTCCCACAACCATCATCCCTGCAGCACACTGTGCTGGGAACAAGACTAGTTTTAAATTAATTCCAGCAGCACCAGGTATGGGCTGAAGGGTCTTTCCACAAAGTTTAAAGCTCGTTCAAGTGTCATTACTTCAGCCACACCTGGTGCTGCAAAGGAGGTATACCTAACTGAGTAGTTCCCAGGGGCTTCTGCCTCTACAATTCCTGCAAGCTTCATGCAAATCTGCTCAGATTTGTCTGAAACACCAATTAAAAACCCTAGTTACTTCTTGGAATTGTCAGTAGATATTCATAGTTTAAGGCACTTGGAAATATTAGCCGTTCGGGAGTCAACTGCATGTGAACAGACCGAGGGATTATACAGTGCTCATCTCTTTCCCAGTGAAAGACTGAAAATAGGTTTGTCAGGTTCCACAGAAAAATGCAAAGGATGCTTTAGTTAACAGAAGGCCGATAAAATCTTAGTATATCTGGTCTCCCTCTCAGACCAGTCAGGCCCGTTGAATAACTTTGGGAAATAAACAATACATGATATTCCATATCTCAATTTCCACTCTCTAAAGTGGGATGATGTATTCTAAGCGCTGCAGATATAAAATCCATTAAAGAGGAGAATGCAAGCCTAGGCAGACAAACACTTCAATATTCTGCTACAGGTAAAATGTTCAAAATGACTAACGCTTTCTACAAATACACTGCAGCAGTTACCACTCACTCTGTCGACAAACCTTCTCAACGACAGACTGTTTCAGAAAACAGATCCAGCAGGAGCACAAAAACAGTTAAGGTCACATATTTTCAGTTTCCAGTGGTGTTTGGCTCAAGCACAAGGATCTTGTACTTAGCTTCACGTTACGAAATGCAGCAGTGGGAATCATGCTGATGATTAAATTAATACCCGCAGCTCTAAGCTATTCTTTATCAGTCATGCATCATAATCTAAACAACAGGGGAATAAACATCTATACCAGCATGTGAAATAAAAAACAGCATTTGACTGGATTACGTTGCACTGACTCTGCTGAAAAAGAAGTGATTACAAGGAAATAAACAAGTGTGCCTCTTCCTAATTTAAAAATCTCAACAAGCTCAGCAAGCAGAACATGGAACAAGAACTGAAGACAGATTTATTTAATCATAAAAGCACCTGCCACTATTGTGCCAACCTGCTTGCTATGAAGAGTACAAGTGTATGGAGAAGGGTGGCAATGGAGTGTAAAACAGCAGTTGTCAGAGCTCGAAAATGTATTGTGCCCATTTTAGGCACTGCTTGAAGTAATGTAACAAGAGCAGTACCTTCACTTGTATATACAACATGCAAATTACAGATACACAAGCTGTAATCCTATGAACAGTCCTTACAAAAGTAGCTTTAAGGCAGTAGAAACGCTATGATACAGTAGTCAAGCAGATCATGATCGTAACGTCAGTCTTTCCTTTTTCGTGTAGAAGACTGGAAGCTCTTTAGTCTAGCAAGAGGTTAATTCCAGGAAATAATCTTTGAAATAGTTTGCATCAAAGGCTTTACTAACAGAAAGCATGGAAAGAATGATTTGTAATTTTTTAGTTTTTTTCCAAGTGTGATTACATTAAAGTAATATCTAACTAAAAAGAGTTCTCCTCTATTCAAGTCCTTCCTTTGCACCGCTGTAATTATTTCTATTATTTTATGGTTTTTATATAAGTTAGTGTTTTAAGAGTTACTGAATTTGTTGGGCAAAGCAGGCACTAGGCAGAGCAATTTTGCTTTCAAGGCTAATAAAATGTTCCGCAAAGGCAGGTCTGTAGTGCTCCTGCCACACAGTGTTCAGAGGAGGAACAGAGCCAGTACTTGCTCCTGTGTATCCTGGTCCTTATTTGAAAACATACAGAACAAAGAAATTCGACAGATTTAAATAGTTTTGGGGTTATTTAAAAAGATTCTAAGCAAGGAACTTTTATCTGGCACACTGCTGGCAATGGCTTTAAAGGGGCTGATCTCAGCACAGACCAGGTGACGCTGCAGGTGCTGCTGGCCAGGAAGAGTGACAACATCTAGTGCTTTAGGTTGTTTGGGCATGCTGTCAGCAAGCAGGGGAGGAGGAGGAAAGGGAAAAAAAAAAAAAAAAACAATAAACCCTTATACTCTTCTTAGGCATTCCCACTGACAATCTCTTATGGAATCGTATTGATTTTAGGAAAGCTAGGAAATCGGTCAGTACAGTAACCAGATGCTAATGACTCTGATGACACAGGAACAGGTAAATGCTAAACCTGGTGGGAAGCTAGGGGAGGGAATGAGCAAACTTTGCATGGCTTCACAGAAACCGAAGCGCAGAGTGATGGCACAACTTGCCAGCATTGATTTTCAAACCAAGAGTTGTGCTAAATAATCCCCAAAATCCACCTCTCCAGGAGGAATCTCCAAGCGTTACACTTGGGTCCTTTGGGAAGACGGCTGCATGTAAAACTGACAGCAGTCACCAGCATCATTGCACTCACAGAGATTACACTTCTAAAACAACTCTAATGCAAATATTTACATTTCAGGGGCATAAAAACCAATGAGCGTTTTGATCAACCAAAACACGATTGGTCTAAATCAACTTTTTTCTTAGTGTTTCGACTTTTTCTGTAACATTTCCTCACCGGAATATACCGGGCTTGGCTTACAGCCGCTCAGACCTGCTCGCTAGGCTGGAGGTCAGTGGAGATGAAATACATTCCTGTATCCCCATGGAATTAGAGAGAACAAGGAAGGGCTGATACCCTGTCCTGCCTATAAAATTAATTTCTCAAGCAAGAGCGACAAATTCTGCATGTTTTGAATTACGTGCAATTTTTTAAATGCATTTATATTACAGAGCAGACCCCACAATGTAGGTAGATCTAAGTATTTAGTGCACAGGACTACACATTGGTTGTGTCTAGCTGATACAGAATATACGATTAATTCCTGTCCACAAAAACAGCCTTATCTTTGTAATCTTTAGCACTGAGATTCAGATCTTCCTCTGCTTTTGAAGGCCCATCTTAAATGGCATCACCAAGCTCCAGACATAAATTAATCATTTGTTATGTAGGAACGTCTTCACATTTCCTACCGCAACCGGCTGAGATTCACTTTTCCAAGAATCAGTCTCCTGAAAGCACTGAACAAGTTTGGGAGCAAATCACCAGCCGGTGTCAATGGATATAGCTATAGTAGCATCAAGGCAATTGCGCTGCTTTATACTAGCTGAGGATCTTCCTCATAGTTTAATGTAATACAACATGGATCAATATAAGTGGTGTTGCCACTGTACAGAATTAATCACTGTGAACAGCTGTATAGCCTTGATTCTGTGTTACAGACACACGAGCTAGAGGGAAGGACCGATGTGCACATGAAAAATAAATCCTTCAAAAGCTGTTAAATGCAAAGATGCCACTTCTGGCTCAGGAAGCCCGTGACCCTAAAATTATTGGTCTAAGACAAGTTTCACTAAATGCTTGGTCTATTCTTATGCTCATCTCTAAGCAGTGCCTTTTAGCTATTGGTGAGAAAAGGACCTTAGACTATCTGGAAGTCTTTCGAATACATGTATTTGAAGGAATCCTATAGTAATGAAGTCCCATTCTGTTCAAAATAATGGAATTCTGAGGCTTTTTATTTTAAAAAGACATTAGTCCTTTCCTTAAGAACTTCACGTTACCAGCTACTTTACCATGTGCTAAAATGTTACTTTGACATAGGCTGTATTTTTTCTTACCGTATATATAGGAAACTCCAACAAGCTCAAAGATGGCAATGATGACAAGAGAATAAGAAGCTGCATAAGTGTCCACAAGCTGTAACATATACATTCCACCCTAAAGAAAAAAAAAAAGGATAAGGGAACCATTACTTGTGGCATATCACTGCTGTCTCTCTTCACAACCCTAACTGATGCTAAGGCAGGCAAAATGTACAAGGGCAGGACCCGGGACAAACCCAAGTAAGCACCAACATCGACCAAACACAGGCTCATGCTGCGCTACAGTTTCTTCCTTCTGGCTGAATGAACATCAAATACAACAAGGAAAAGGCGGAGGGTACACCTGACTGGTAACTCACACGACTCAGGGAGATGCTGTGGCAGAGCTTTCAGGTGAAGGACTGAGCGGCCACCATACCTTCCAGCGGCAGTGTCTCTAACCACTTAATACTACATCAAAAGCAAAAAGACCATTGAAACCAGGAATACTGTAATGGTGAGTCCAGTTCACCTCTTTGGGAAAGAGAAAATGCCCTGTCTTCAGGGCAGGAGGTAAGCAGCGTAAGTCAAGTGAAGGAAGGACTGAATCCACCCTCGGCTTTAGAACAGCAGAGTCAGGCTGCTAGGTGGTGAGGGGAGGGAAAAGAAAGCAAAAGGGGGGAAAAGGATGAATAAAGTAGTAAGAGACATTTTGTACGCTTCCTCCTGAAATTGCTGGAAGAATTAGTGAACAAATGGCATTGAAGACTGTCAATGGTAGATAAGAATTTCATTATTAACTCCACAGTTTGCCAAGACTGTCAGTATATCTCAAACCTGGGAGGGAAGGCACCCAAAACTGCATATTTATATTGCATATTTATATGCAAATTTTGTGTGTGTATTTATACGACATACAAACTTCCCCCGCCCCTTAAATGAATACCCAAGTTACACTACTATTTTGGAGAGTGTTGGCTAAGGAAAATTTTAAAAGTCTGATTCGCAGTAAGATTTGAACAGCAAAGTCTTTTAAGTCTATCTCAGTCAGAGCATCCATTAGAAAAAAAAAATATTAATAAGGCTTCAGACTCACCCGGTGTCTTTGCACATGCGGCAGAATTCAGCTTAATCTTTTGCAACTTGCATAGGAGAAGAACGGCCAGCAGAGGGGGATTGGGGACAGAGAGTGATGCTCAAAACCAGTATCATTACCTGAGTGATCATAGGAAATCCCATGATGAAAAAGGAGATGCAGCACCCAAGAGTGAACAGTCCCTTGTGTGTACGTAAGTATTTGGGGAACTCATCCGAAACGGAGGTCACTATAGTCTCAATAGTGGCAAACTGGAGGGCAAAATAAAAAGATTTATTTCAGTGCACGAAGTACACAAATACGCAAAATAAAAAGATTAATTTCAAAAGGACACAAATTAGTCCAAGTGCATATAATGGAATATGAGAGAATATTTTGAATCCTAGGTGTTCAATGCTCAGGTGTCAATGCCAAAGCTTCACCCAAACAATTTCACCATTGATGGTCTCACCTCAGTCCTCTTTTTGGAAAGCGATTCGCTGACCACATGGAAAATAGCAATTACTCTAATGGTCCTCCAAACAAATCAATAGGTAAAGCAAGAGGACAGGAATGGGAAACAAAAACATTTTACCATAGTGTCCAATCCAAGCGTCAGGAGCATCAAAAAGAATATTATAGCCCAGAATGGCGAGAGGGGAAGCCTAGTTAAGGCTTCTGGGTAAACCACAAAAGCAATTCCAGGACCTAGAAATGAGAAAAATAAAGGCTGTGATATCTTACATCACGTTAACATTGTGGACTGAATGGAAAAGAGGGAGATGTGAAGAGTCATGTTTCAAAGTCTAGTACAGTATTACTTCACCTCATAAAATTAAAAAAGATCAGATTCCATCGCTCCTATTTACAGGAAGATTTCACCATTACAGAATTCAGCCTCATGTGAATAATTTCCATTTTGACTGTAAGTTTCAAAACACTCACGCAATTCTACTTTCCAAGCTGCAGAATACATATTTCACCGGTGTACTAATACATGGATTCAAACATAGAAAATTAACAGAAATCACGTACCACAGCGATGTTTCTTTCCTGCTCAGTGATCAAATTCCTGCCACTGTCCCTGCCAATTACCAACCCAGACTTAGAACAACATAGCAATCACCCCCACCTCAGTACTACAGGGATAAATACAAAAGAAAGCACTCTTCAACTCATCAGCACACAGTCAAATGAGAAGGAGAGAAATTAACAGATGCACATGGCTGATACCAGGCCCAAGGTAATAACTAGCATGTATTTAAAAAAACCCACAAGACATTTTCAAATCATGCACAGCAAAAAAAATAAGGACATGGTGTCCTTTAAAATCTTAATGAGGAAGTTTTCTTTGTTGGTTTGGTAACTTGGGCTATATTTTTTCTTGACTGTAAAGGAAAAATATGTTTACAAGCATGCTTAGATTTGCCTGGGAGACAAGGCTGCAGACATGTGATGGCAGCATTACAGTAGATGGCACTTATTCTCTATTTATCCCACTTCAAAGGCTCTGGAGGATGTTTTCTGCCAGGTGAGATACAAAGGAGACCCAAGTTGTACCGATGCCATGACCCATGTCACGAGAAGGGGCTCCAAACTCACTCTGCCCTGGCCATTTCCAATCTAGATCAGTGCATCCCGTTTCCAACAGCTCCCCACACTGTTTCTGTTCGAGAAACAACTGTTGCTTTTTCACGTACTAAGAAAAACACAGTTTCGGCAGCACGTGAAATAATCCTGTATGTGACTCAGTAAGCGTCACTGTCTTTAAAGTCAGCTGCAGAAAAATGGCTTTTTGGAAGAGGAAGGTGCGTGTAGAGGTACGATGTATTCATGAATAGATTCTTTCATCTCTTGATTAAAGATTTCTTCTCAAGTATTAGAGATAAGGGCTCTGTGTACACTAGCTTCCTGCATATAGAAGTTTAATTAAGTCTCGGAATAATGAGTTCCCATTGATCACACTTGAAGGAAAAGTTTACTTATAGAATATGGAACTGCACGTATCCCCATCCCAGCCCCTCATAACTCCGGGAGATATCACCTGCCTGGCAGCACCCAGCCACAGGTAAACAGTCACAGGGAGGCTGGCTCCCACCTTCTCCGTCTTTGGAGACTTCGGTAGGTATGAACTCTTTCTAAAAATCTATTAAAGCCAGGAAAAGGTTTTACGTGTCTCGAAACAAAAAGAAGTCAAATGACTTTGAACTTTCTTTTTAAATTACTAAAATTTTTCAGCTGCATTATGTCCTTAATCAAACTGAGAGTAGAATGAAAATAGATTGTCCTGTCTTTCCCTCCGTGATGTTTTCTTTGTTCATCAGATACATAGTATTTTTTTCATTTAGTATCTTCTTTTCAGGAAAAGCTCATGTACTCCCGATTAATATTCTGGGAAGAAAAAAAAAAAAAAAGAAAAGAAAACCAGAAAAAAATCCCTTCCCATTTCCATTAATAATTTCATTTAAGGTTTTGAAAATTTGAAGGGACATTATGTTTCATCATCATTTTGGCTATTTTGTCCTTCACTGCAAGAAGAAATACAAATTTAGAACACAAAAAAAGTAGGCAGGGAAGGCAGAGACAAGGGGTGGCTTTTTTCACCACTTCTTCAGTCTGCTTTTCAATTCTGTTAGTTCAATGTGCTGGCTCAGCCTGCAATTAGCCCTCACCTCCACTCCCTTCCTACTGTACGGTTGTCTTCTGTTACGGGACTAAACTTTGGTTCCCCCTGTCCTGGAGAGCAGTGAAGCCTCACCCTCGCGAATTATTTTTAAATGGCCTAAACAGGCTCTTACAAAAGCCCTGACAGTCCTACGGTAGGATTGCCTCTCGAGAGCTCTTGTCACATCCCTGGAGCAGCTGGGAGCAGAGGGCTGCACTGCGCCTGGCCGCTCACGCCAAGGCCACCAACCAGCACCCAACAGAAAAGGGTTTGTGGTCCCCCATGAGATGTGCCATCTCCAGGGAGATTAACCAGCAGAACCAGTTGGTTCCACCACCATCCCTAAGAGCTATGTCTTTCCACCCCACCTCTGCCCACCTCCCTGAAGCTTCCACCGCAGCTTCACCAAAGCACAGCTGTAAGCCCTAGCAAATAATGCCAGTGAGCACAGCGTGGGTTACATTTTGGGGTTGGTTTTCTTTCCTTGTTTCAGGGTGGAGGTAAGGTCTAAAATAATAAGATTAATGGAAACACTGCTCCTAAAACACCTGGCCCCACACGGAGTTTTTCAGAAGTATTGGTCTAATCCATCCAGAAAATGGGGACAGCAAGGAAGCTTTTGTGTTCCCGTGTAGCTGACTGGCAGACCAAAAGGAAAAGGCACTGAAGAGTGAGTTGATACTACACTAGCTTGCAAGGACAGTATTCCCTACTGCTTGCTATCAAGAGACAGTTTGCCAGCTGATTGTCCTGTGAAATCCTCCTCTTGGACCATGCAGTGGAACCCACAGCCCGGAGAGCAGCTCAGCCCACCACGGGGCAGCTGGTGCAAGCCCCAGAACAACTCCCTCCCCGCGACCGAGCTGCTGCTCCTGAGACCCCCCTCAGCTGCTGGGCTGCCGGGTACCAGCCCAAGGGGCTGTAGAAACCGCACAGGACCCAGCAGCTTCGCTAGCACCTCTGAGATCAGGAGAGCTGCAAATCCTGTGGGATTAGCCACGTTTCAGTTTACAGAGAAGCAATAAGCAAAAGGAAACTAAGAGCCTCTCATTTTTTCTTAACCAGCAGCAGCATCTTGTTCCCTCCTCTGTTGTTCTCCTCTCTTCACCTGTAGTAGCTGGTTTGTAATAAACAATCAAAAACCTTCCATTTTTGAGAAATGGTGTTTTTCACGAGAAAAAAAAAAAAAGGAATGCTTCACCAGCTCTTGTTCCCTCAACTACAGGATTTCTGTGTCCTCAGGTCACATTGTCTGTTTTCCATTTAGCTCCTCTAACTTTGTAAGATGCAAATTAATCTTAATACCTCATTTGTCCAGCATGACCTATGAATATTACCATACAGAAACTGTGGAAAGTTGGGAAAGTTGTCTTGGTTTCTATCCCCTATTGTCACTGCTACAACTTCAAAATCACCATGCTCAGCCAGCCAGGTACCTCAGGCTACACGTAGCACCTTGTGGCACAGAATTCATTCACGCAACAAACCCATCAGAAAAACGTTTAGTGCCTTCACGTTAATGAGGCAGTGAGACACATCACGTATAGAAGCCATAAGTATGCAATATTCACTTCTGAGCCCTTCAGTCCTTCTCCCATTCAGAGCATCCTCTCACACTGTGCAGTCACAGGTTGAGGGGGATAACACTGGGAACCATCCCCACGGCTCATGGAGCAGCTGTCAATCACTGCATGCTTGGAAATGACCGTATCTGTGCTGAAAGCTGACACAATACACTTAATGCCCTCATGTGTTCACAGATACAGCTATGGTGGGGGAATCATAAATACTTATACAAGTTATTACATATTTGTCTTTTTAAGTTTGAAATGATCTTAAATATCTGGGAGCTGACTTTGGGGCTAAGTGCTGCACATTGCACAGGTGGTTATAGGACTAGGCTAAGGTAACAATTATCCCTTTAAAATCCCATCAGACTTTTTACAACCCTTTAAACCGGGGGTCCTAAAACTTTTTAAACAGGGGGCTGGCATGTGGATGAAGTGGCAGGCAGTCATCTGCAGCTGCTTGGTTTCCCCCCCCAACCCCCGGCGGGGGGGGGGGGGGGGGGGCGGGGGGGGGCTGTAAATACCGGAGGGGGCGGATTGAGGACCCTGGGGCGCTGTATCCAGCCCGCAGGCCATAGTTTGAGCACCCCTGCTTTAAATGTCTATGAATCTTAACCCAAAAGCTCCTCCCTTCCTCTGTCCTGTCACTTCATACCAAAATCATACACACCAGCACCAATTCCTGCATCAGTCACACTCTTCTCACTCCTATTCAGGTCCACCGATTAAGACCTTTCAGATCTCCATTTGCAACCATCTCACTTCACTCACCAAGATCCTCTAATCAGAAAGTTTTTACTTCCCCATGGAGGCAGCTCCTTGCTCTCTGCAGTTCAGAAGCTCGATCCACCCCTCACACCCTATTTCTCCCACCCTCCACATCATGAAGCCCACCACCCTCTCATCCAAGGTTCCCACCACCAGGGACAACTTCTACCTTGAAAAAGATTTGATGAACAGCAGCAGAGAAAGATGAGCAGGGCAGTAATCCCTTAGACTACGTGAAGGAGACATCTCACCCTATGCCCATCAGTCATTTACACGAAAACTGAAATGAGTCTCAGCTTGCTTCCTTCTCCTATCGAGCAAGAGATAAAGGGGCTTCAAGTAATACCTTGGCTTCCTCGTGTACTTCCCAGTGTTCCTTCTACCCTACAGAAATGCTTACAAGTGGTTTACTAATCCACTCCAGTTTGAAGCCATTATTCCCACCTCCAGTGTCAATGCCACTATTAATAGCAGAGCTGAAGGTACCACCAGCTGCCTAAGTGATGCAGTGGCCGCGTACCCTACCTTGGTCTGCCACAGCTTCAATATTCACTTTGAGCTCGTTTGCCATGAAGCCAATAACGGAGAAGATGACAAAGCCTGCAAATATGCTTGTGGCACTGTTGGTACATGTGACTATCAATGTGTCCCTGAAAAGAAAAAACAAGAAGCCACATCACCTTGTTGCAACACCCGCAAGGGGTTCTGTACACATTTCAGGAGTCTCTCCCACAAGCACACACATCCTGTGGGAACGCTGGCAAAGGTGCGCTGTTACATCTGAAACTGATCAGAGAGGACAGAAGTCTTCACCCCACCACCAGGAATCTGCTGTGCAAGTTTCCATCACCCACATGCCACATAGGAAGCCCCAGGCAGGAAGATGAGCACTTCTGCTCTCCGGCTCCCCGAGGACAAAGGCAGCAGCAGTGAGGACGGGATTTGTGACGCCGTGTTTTGCTCTCTGCCTGATGGGGGTACCTGGTCACTACATAACCCCCATGTCCAGGCAAGAGGATTTGTGTCCGGTATCTTTCTTGTATTAATACATACAATTTGAGGGTGAAGCCTTCTGTACCTTGCAGCACTCACTTCAATGCCTGCCCATCTGTAGAAGATTCCCTGCTACTATTTTCCATCACTGCTGTTAAAGGGATCTCAAGAAATCCACACCTGTATGTCATACGGTACTGGGTAAGTACACATGACTTGACAGGGAACCAGTTTTCATGACCTCCATCCATAATTATTATGTTCTTCATGGGATTTTAATTTTTTCTTCACAATATGCATGCCCAGAAGACTTCCCCTCAAACTACTACAACTTAGGAACAAAGGAGTCAATCATTTTAATTTATTTTTTTTAAAGTTGGCTAGAACTTCTTATTCTTACTGCTCTTTGTCAGGAACAGAACGAAGTACAACCTGAAAAACTGTCAAAAACCTCACTGAGCTGGCAAATTCCTGGAATCTCCAACAGAGCATCTCTTAACAGGAAAAATTAGATTAATTCTTCAGGTCTCCAGAAAAAAAAATTACGATGTTCTGCTTGGAGTCATCATGTGTTAAATATTTTAGGTAAAATATTTTAGGTATGCATTATTAAGTGAATTTATGTAAATTTACTGAAATTAAAATTATTTAATTATGTTTAAAATGAATATGTCACTGAAAACTATCTGCAGTATTAGAATGTAATTAATATAAAAATTGAAAGATAAAATAGTCATGCTTCATTTCAGTATTCAAGACGTGCTGTAAAATTAAAAAGATTAGAAGTAACTAAGCTTTTCTAATTATTTCTGCTTCGGTCTCCCATGTCCCTCTCTAACACAGGTAAAGCATATACTTGGTACTGGCCCTGTAAGATTTTTATACTTCATTACCGTGTATCTCTTCAAATTTTCCAAACTCAACAAAACATTGCTACGTTAATGCAGCAAGATAGCGTGATGCTTCTGCCATTTTTTGCCCTGATATTCTGAATGTATTCATTCATCAAGAAAAAAATCAAAGCCAAGGACAAGCGTTTTTTAAAATTGGACCCAAAGGACTGTTGGAGCAACTAAGTGTGCAAGACTGTTCTTTATTCATCCATATTTTAAGATAAGGATATTAAATTACTGCTGAACACTAGTTCAAAATGTTTTTGTAATTCCTTTTTAAAATCCTGATCCACTTTTCTTCTTAAAGCTAAGTGTTTTGTATACAGTACTTAGAAGTTATAGGATATGGGAGTTCAAATCCCAAGGAGCGTTTGCTTTAAAGTCTTGACTCAGGAATGGTTTTCAGCACAGCCCTGGGACAGTGCCTGTGCCGGCTGGTGGCTGCCCTGGATGAGCACCTTGTCCTTGCAGGAATCAGTAAAGGTTTGCTTCTGTACAAACGAGATTGGCTTTAAAAACATTAAAATAGCAGTGAAGTATTCTACTAATGCCACTTGATTTTGTTTTTTCCACCTGCAGACATTTATCTGACTTGCTTTTTGAAGACCATACTATGCTACCAGAACAATGACTATTTTTCCTTGTAAAAATAGCTTTTAGTGATTTTAAATTTCACAACTTGAAATAACTTTGCACATGTAAAACCACGCTAAGAGTAATTGGAAAAAATAACAACACTTAGGAGAAACAAGAACCACGTGTATTGAAATTGCACGTTCAACTCCCACATCTCGCCACAGCAAAATTCAGCCCAGCCTACACCTGGGTAGCCCTTCAGCAGAGGCTCCTGACCAGCACAGTTCCATACCAGTGCTCCCAGCTGCCGACAGCTTCCCAGGTTGCCCCTCCACCTAAAACTGCTGACTCTGAAAACAAGGAGCCGGGGGGGAACAGGAACTATAATAAGCCTATGGCTCATCTTGAGACTAGTAGATTAGGAGCAAGGGAGGAGATACAACACACAAACCAACCAACCAACACAAAAACCACAGGAAAAGAAGGAAAAGGAGAACCAAAGGAAAAGGAAGGTCTTTGAAACCAGATGCCTGCAAGTCAGAGGATGACTGGTTTTAGACAAGACCTGTTTAATAGGACTGATGGATTTCACTCCCACATACCTGTAGCAGTTATTATGGAATTTATTGTAAGAAGAGAGAGTAATGAGACCTCCCCATGCTGCAGATAAGGAGAAGAAAATCTGAGTGGCAGCATCCTTCCAAACCTAAGTAAGATAGACAGGAGAGGAGAGAGCATCGACTTCAGCAGAGTGTTAGAAAGATCAACAACACTATTAAATGATGGGGGGTTAACACATAGGTAGTTTAAATGAACTTTAGAACGCTGGATGTCAAAAGAACATTTAAAAGCAAAACCCTGCCCCGAAATACATAGTGCCCATTTGATAAGGATCACCGTTCTTGCCGAGCCCATAAAAAAATGACAATATAAACTTGGTCGTATATGGAAGGCACAAATATTCAAATTCTGTTGCTTGATATATATCAGTTCAAACACCTTCAGTAAAGAAAAAACAAATCAAGAGGAAAAATCTGCATCAGGCACTGTCAGTTTATCTGCCAGTGGCCCTAAATAATACTTTATTTTCTTGATAGAAGTGCAGCATTGCTTGATGCTACTTATGAGGCACAACAATGAGATTACACTAAAATTAAATTTCTATCATTAGGTGCCCATCCAACAGCAGAGCCTGTTAGGCCTGTTTAGACACAAGGGCTCAGTTTCCTCCCATCAGAAGACAAGACAAGCTCAGCCAAGTCTGTCTTCAAACAAGCAAAACAACCAAACAGCATCATTTGTTCTATAACGAAGTTCTTCGAAGCTTTCAGTGCATTTAGACTAAGCATTTCTAAATTGCCAGGCATTTCAGATAAGTTGGTCTTACCTATCACTTGCAAAATGTTTGAAACGTTGGTATTTCTGTCTAGAAGGTTTCCTACAAAGTCTGATTTTCCACCCAAGTCCACCGTGCAGAAATGGAGATACAGGTACATGCACAGAGATGCACACACTAACCAGTGTGAAGATACTACTTAAATGCTACTTTAAAGTTACAGGCCAGCAAGCAGTGAATCCTTCATCTAATTGAGTGTGATATTAATTCATGTTACACTGCAAAGGAAACTGAAAACAGACACTGGCCTAAATATTAGCAAATGCTTACCCAGCATTATACAGATACTTAGTGTATACGAACAGCCCCATTTTGCCAAATGCAGCAGTTGTCACCTCCTTAATTGCACAATGTGGGATCCAAAAATGTTCACATTTAGTGCAAAATTAATTTCTATATTGTTTGCAAAAGATTTAATACTCTCATTGCTAAAAAATCAAAATATCCATTATATACAGAGAGCTTAAGAAAATTAAGATCTGAACAGTTCATCCACAAAGTGGTTTTAGCCTTAATTGTCCATCTATCAATGTGATACAACATCACTATTGATAGAGGAAAAAAATTCTTAAAGGGGCAAAGAAAAAAAGAAAACAACACCACAGTATATTTCCTGAGGTGCTGCTAAAAATTCCTCTTAAATTTCTCGAGGAAAGAGTCTGAATTGTAACTTTCAGCTCAGGCTTCCGCTCACTCTCCAGACCCCTGCCTTATAACACCTAAGGCTACCACACAGGCACTCACATGCCAGCATTTGCTCAACCTGTTACATACACCTATTCAGAGCATTTCTCAAGAAATGCAGCTAAGTTCGTTGTGTTACCTATTAAAAGCTTTGTGTGCTTGTTCAAGTCAAGGTAGCATCCAAGAGACACCAGCGTATGAAATTCTATACTTCCTATTTAATTCCCTATTTTCCAGAGATTCAGGTGAAATATTAAATATGAAGTAAATAACATAACATTTTTAATGTTATTATTATAGATATGTGCACACAAATGAAAAACATCCATTAAAACAACACTCCACGTAAGATGAAGAAGGTTTCCACAAATGGCAATGCTGCATCTGCACACACTTGCTTGCAACAGATGCTAAAATCTGAATGATTTATTCACCCTGGCAGAAGTATAAGTGCAATAATAAGCCCACCATAGCATCAATAAGCTTCTCCCACTTTGGTGTGATGAAGTACCAAATTCCAGCTCCAGCTCCAGGTAGAGTTACTCCTCTTACAAGAAGGATTATGAGAACTACATAGGGGAACGTAGCTGTAAAGTACACCACCTGGAGAGACAAAAAGAAAAAATTATTGGAAGGGCTTATTTGGATCCATAAGGGGGGGGGCGCGGGCTGGTTGCAGACTCAAGTGGTACACTATTGCCTGAAGAATGCAGTTACTCAGGCTCAGAGACAATACCCAGGGAATAAACTAGGAAGACAACAGGGTAATTTCCCAGGACACCTGAAATTTTACAGCTCTTCTTGCTGCTGGGAGCAGGAATAATATGAATAGCAACACAGGTGGGAGCTGGGACCTTAGACAGAGGAGGAAAGAAAAAGCCGAGCAGAAAGATTGGAGAGGAACAACAGGAATTTACAGCTAAGTGAAAATAGTCACTTTTCATCCTTGCCCAGAGTAAACTAACACAGTTCAATGGAAATGAAATGAGCAATGCCATTCAAGAACACTTTAACTTCTTTATTTTTCCTATATATTTATCAGTATTTAACCAAGCCAAAAGATCTTTTTTATTCTTGTTTGTACCTCTTAATACTTTCATATCACCATAACAATATTTATGGTCCCAATGAAAAAAAAAAAGTCAGTGAAATGATCCAGATAGACCTAATCATCATAATGCCTAAACACACAACGGAGGTTGTGTCTTTAATGATTTAATAATTACCTAGTACAGAGCAGAGCTCCCTCTGGGGTCAAAAACAATGGCTAGATTACAGCCAGCTAAGCTGTACTCTACCCAAAAGCATTTCAAATCCTTTCCACATGAACCTCTGAATCTTACAAGGAGCAGAACCCTCCGAGCTGAAGTGATTTTTGAAACCACTTTCCCAACTTTCTCTTTGCTGATCCAAGAAGCTGCCCCGATGAATGTGCAGTGAACATACTGGACTCATAAATCCAGGTTTTCTATCCCTGACACCAAGGAGTCAATATTTTTCTTGGCCACTAAGACTCACTTAAAGAAATACCTATTGCCACATCCAAACCCCGGTTATTCTCCTGTACGTCAGCTGTTTCTTGGCTCTGGCCTTTCATGAAACAGTTTGTCCCACCACGCCAAGGGGGCACGGAGATCTCTGCTTTCCCTGGCACTCTGAGTCTTTGGATTCTCTGCTAATTCCCAGGCTACCTCCCAACAGATGTCATCGCCTTCTACATGCCAAGGGATGCCCTGGAATCAGAAACCCCATGCCCTGCTCTAGACAATTCATAGCTATGTCTACATATGCACTATCTTTATCTGAGGAAACAGCTATTTTGGCCTAGGTTTTTTACTTTTCCAGCCCACTCTGTGTGAATAGGCTAGGTTTATGCTGTGTCATCATCTAACATTTTAACGTGCGATCTAACTGCAGCAGCATTGATGGAGAAGTCTCAGATACTCCATATCCCTGCAGGTTTAAAAAAAAAAAAAAAACAACAACAAACACCACCAAACACCCAAACCAGTGCTGCTGCTGAAGAAAAAGCTGCATTTCTCTGCCCAGCCAGCTGCCTGGCCAACTCATAAATCTGTACTTCCATGCCAACGAGAGGACAGGCTACCCCTCGTCACAGTTGCTAGTTAGGAGGCACAGCAGAAAGCTGCCGATTTGACGGGCAAGGGAGAGGATGGCATGTGAAATGTCTGAGAAACAGAGCAAGGAGCTGGGTTACAGCTGGGAGGAGTTTTAGATGGCACACAAATGTCTGGGAAAAGAAGATCAGTGCTGTCTCTGCTCGCTCACCACAGACCAATTTAAGTTTGGTTCTGATGCTGAAATGGGTTGCTTAACATCTTAATTTACACCACAATTTCCCTGATTTCAATGAAATGCGAGATGACTGCAGAACTGCAATGACCACCACCCAGAATAGAGACAGCTGCCGAAGGCACCTTTTTTGCCATCCAGCCACTGAGGACTCATTTTAAACTTACTGAGGATTAGGGAACAAATGCTGAACCAAAATTTTCTCTTTTTTATGTTTTGGCTGGACAGGAAAACATGGACAAGATAAGGGCATTTCATTAAGACTTAGTCATTTACTGCAAATATTTTTCAGTAATTCATTGCCTTCAACAAGAGTGTCATTCCCTTCAAGCAGCGTGCTGCTTTCTTCCAAGTGTACTGTCACAAATATTTTTCTTACTTTTCCTGATGACTTGATTCCTTTAGCAAGGGAGGCATATACAATCACCCAAGCTAGGAAAAGAGATAGTGCCAAGGGCCATCTAATCTCACCAGGATATTCAATCCCTGCCGAAATCTTCAAGACAAAGTACCTAAGAACAAAACAGAATTTAAAAAAAAAAAAAAAAAGAAAAAAAAAGAAAGCAGAAAAATTAATGACAGCAACGGCAGGCAGTAATTCAATGCAAATTTCTACAGTATTTTGTTTTGCTTCAGCGTTCTCAGTGGTTTCTCTAGAAGGTTCCAGTGATTCCCACCATGTATTATTTTATCTATCTGCATTGCAGTAGTAGATAAAAATGCCAGGCGTGGGCCAATACCCTGGCTGTGCTAAGCACCACAGGAACAAAACACAAGTAGTCCAGAGTTTGAAATTTAGCTGTCATCATTCCTAAGCAGAAAAAAGCGGGTATCATTTGCTGTCCTTAGCTATTCTATTTCTAGTCTTCCAAAGAGAGATTTGTTGTCTGTTAGGGTGGATTTTAGAGAAAGATTAAAGCAACATCTCTAAATAAAGAAAGATCTTACTTGAAGTATTCTTCGCTTCCACTGACAAACGTTTTGTTTCCTTCACTGGTGAAGTTAACCATAGTCAAGTTTGGATAGGCACTCATACAGAAAGTGGAGTTCTTGATTTGTATTTTTGGATGCTCACTAATAATACAAGAATCTAGGAAGAAACGAGGGGAAAACAGAGAAAAAGAACTTGTCTAGATTTTTTTTCTTTCTCAGGTTGGGTGTAAAATGACAACAAGAAGCATCAGCTCACACACATTACTGGAGCTTCTGTTCTGTCAGATTTCTGGAACACTTTGCTTACAGAAACTGTAAGGGTCCGGGAGAACCGGGTCTTCAAGTCCCTGACGATTTCCCCCCTCTATCCCAACGCTTAAGGCATAAAAAGAGCTGGAGGGATCGAGGGGACCTGTGCCCACCCGGAGAACCCACCCCCGCCGGGGCAGGGGCCGCTGCGGAGCCCCCGGGCCGGGCCGGGGACCCGCACCGGCCCCGCTTCCCGCAGGTTCCTCGCTCGGTTTACTCTTCCCCTTTGCGCATCATTGCGTCTTTTGGGCCTTTTGCAAAAACGGGTTTCGTTGTTTTCGTTAAAACGCGCCTGGTAAAGCCCAAGAAGGTGCCGCCAACCGCCCCCAGGGGCCGACAGGTACAGCATTTCATTCCGTGCTTTCTCCTGTACGCAGTTTTTACCGGGAGGGGAGGGTGGGGGGGTGGGGGGGTAAGTGGTTTTGTTCAGCATTATAACTGAAAAATTCCATTTATCCTCGATGAGGAAAAATATAAACAGAAGTTGGGGAAGAGCCCATATGATGCAGAGCGCTCCAGAGGGGCTTGGGAAGCGACGGCTCCTCCGTGCCAGGACCCTTGCCCGGCATCTCCCAGGGGCACAGCTGAACTGGGGAAAGCTCTAGAAAAACACCACGGGCACACACTCCTCAAAAAAAAAAATTTAAAAAAAATCACCCTGCCCCAACTTACCTAACAAAAGTTTGTTTTTATCTTTACAGTCTGGCGTGTTCCACGGGTTGTTGCAGGAAGCCCAAGGGAGCACGGGTACAAAGGACGCAAAAAGGTAGAAAAGTGTGTAGCACAGAATAATATTGTAATATATGGCTATTAGGACCGAGATGATCAGCATCGCAATGCCGCAGCCTGAGAGAGAAGATAGAGAGAGAGGAGACGGGGGTCAGCGCCGGGCCAGGCGGCTGCAGGGCGATGGCGAGGGCCGCGCAAGTTGCGCGCAAAGGCTGCGGAGCCGCCAGCGGCAGAGCCCGTAGCATGCGACTGCGGAGCGGGGGCGCAGGGAGGCGGCGGTGCTTAAGCCATGCAAGAAAGGGGGTGCAGGTCATGCTCCCCCAAACCGGGCCGGCTCCTGCTCCGCTCACCTTGCAAGGCGGGGATGGCTTTCCAGACCGACACGGGGCCCTGACTAGCAAACTGCCCCAGGGAGACTTCCAGGAAGAAAATGGGGATCCCAGCTAGAGCCAACATCATCAAATAGGGGATGAGAAACGCACCTTGGGGGGGAGGAGGGGGAGAAAAGAGAGAACAACCTGAATCATCGCGCACAGAGGCGGGGGGGCCGCGCCGCCTGAGCCGTCACATCGGGCTGGCCTCGCCTCGCTGCGCAGCACGGTGAGGCGGCAGGCTGGGGGGCTCTCTCGGGCCGAAACCGCCCCCATCCCCCCCGACACCGGGGGCAACTTCGCCGAGACCTGCAGCCCTTAAAGCTCCTCTGCTCTGTACCGACCCCCGGTGCGCCCAGCCCCGGCGCGGGGGGCGCAGCTTTCTGCCCTTCCAGCATTTGCTCGAGGCGGTATTATTGTGAAAGGAGCGTTTTAACACCTCCCACTTAAAAGTTCTTATATGTGATAAAAAGAAAGGTCACCTTTGGGGGGTAAAAGTTGATTTTAGTTTGAAATCGTCAGCGCGCTCTGGTAAAATGGCTCTTGGAACATCTGCATCGCCGTCCGCAGCGATGACGGGGCAGCCTGACCGCAGCGACACCCCCACCCCCTTATTTAAAATTCTCAGTTTAAATAAGAGCCTTTGCCGGGAGAACCTCCGCAAATAAACTTTTTCTTCCCCTTGTGAACTATTAACGGCACAAACCCCCTTCCTGACGTGACTTCTCCTCGGCTGTGCCGAGCGGCGTTCGCTTCGTCCAAACGGCTATTTCGCAACGGGGGCACCGAGAGATGGGCGGGGGACCCCCCAGACCGCACGCAGTAACATGTGGACCCGGGTTCAAACGTCCTCGTGTGACTCCCCCGCCTCGAAAACCCTTTGCACCGTCCTCCGCTCCCCCATTAGCGGGTTCAGACCCGGGGGGGTTCACACGCGGAGGTGGCCCCCGCTCGATGTCCGGCTGCCATCAGCCCCGCTCCTCGTCTTCCTCCCTGCCCGGCCAGCACACACCCGTCCCAGCGGTTTTTAAGGAAACCGCTACCTTTCAACGAAATCCCGCCGGAGCTCTCTTGCTCTCAGAGCTGACCACCAGGAGAACGCAGCCAGGGGCTTCACTAAGCCGCTGGCGGTCCGGGGGTGCCCCCGGCCCCCTGCTCAGCTCAAGGGGTGCTGCCCTGGGGTTTCTCCCCGCCGCAGAGGCAGGGGCGGGCTCAGGCACGTACGGTACTGCAGGTAGAGAGACAGGAAGAAGCCATCATACCTCCCCCGTTCTTAAAGGCCAGGTACGGGAACCTCCAGACATTGCCCAGCCCTACTGCATAACCCACCATGGAGAGAATGAAATCCAGCTTGCTAGACCAGTTCCCTCGGGCTTTATTTTCATCCCCTACATCGTCTTCCTAAAAGGGGGGAAAGCGGGGGAAACAAAAAACCAAACAAAACCAAACCAAGCAAAAAAAAACCCAAAAAACAAAAACCAAAACAAACAAAAAAAAAAAAAGAGAGAGAGAGATCGGAAAAGAGCCACTTTTGCAAACAAGCATCGCGGGGCTGCGGCTGCGGGGTTCACCGGGGAGAGACCCGGGGACGGGACGGGGGACAGGACCCTCCCCTTTCCTGAAGCCCCTGCCCGGGCTCTCTTCTGCCAGAAAAAAAGCCAGGAGAGGGGCTTTTAAAGCACAACCCTCCCTCAGGATGCTCCCGAGGGAGCGGAGGCGGCGCCTGCAGCCCGGGGAGCTCCTCCGGGGTCAAAATGCGCAGGGCTCGGCCCTAAGACTCCGTTCCCGGAGACCCCGGGCACCGCAATGCGCATCTCCCGGCGGCGCTGGCATCCACACGGGGCCTCGGGGTGGGGGGTCGCCCGACTCCTAATGCCCCGGTGCACGGGAGGTCCCTGCGCCCTCTGGGTGGGTAAGGACCCACCGCCGGCAGCAAGGCCCGCGGGGGCCCAGCCCTTTCCCCCAGCACACAGGAACTAAATAAAAAACCGCTTTTACAGAATGAACCCGCCCCTACTCCTTTGAGGGTAAGCCCAGATGCGGGCGGGAGGGGACGGGGTGAGGGGACACCCCCTCCTGGCCTCGCACACCCCCACAGCAAAGCCACCCCGGGACGCAGGGCCAGGCTCTGGCGGGGTTTGACGTCTTGGGGTGGGGGGGGTCGGGTTGCTGTATTTTGCTGTATTTTTGGGTACAGTCTCTCAAGTACTCGGCCGAGGGGGAAGGGCCAGGCACGCCCCCGCCTCCGGGGGCGCGCACAGACGTCCCGCCGGTCGGGACCGGGATACACCGGCAGGCACGGCACCGTGCACGCCTTGGGGTTAGCCCGGAACTATCGATTATACCGATATGACGTTATTAGCACCCGCCAGCAGCATAGCACCTTCTCTAAAACCCTCTCCCCCCCTCCCTCCTTCCCCCCTCCCCGCGGCACAGCCCCATCCCCGACTGGTTTGGGGACCAGCTCCAAATGGGTACTGAGTGGAAAGACCCCTCACTCCCCCAGGGTGAAGACAGGGTCGAGAGAAACTCTTTAAGAAGCCAACTTACCCCCTCCACTCTGCCAGGAAGAACAGAAGTGTTGCCATCTGTGCCCAGCACCACGGTACTCTGGCTCAAGGTCACCCAGGCGCCTTTGGCGTTGTTTCGCTCCAGTGTGCTCTTACCAAGGGTTAGATTAGCGTCCCCGTCTGTGCTTTGCAAAGCGGGAATTTTGCAGTGAGGGATAGCAGCTTGCCCGGCGGCCCCTGCCCCAGGGGTGTGCTTGCACGGAAAGGTTTCCAGGGATTCTCTCCGCAGGGTGGAGTTGGCTTGCACCGGGGTGCTGCTGAGCTTGCAGATCCCGACTTTGGTCCTCTCAAAATCGTTTGGTTTAGCTTCTTCGAAAGAAAGTATTTTGTTGTCGTTCGAGAGCGATCGGGGAAGCCTGGCCATCGCGGCAAGGGCTTGCGATGGGGCATTCTGCGGCTCATTTTCGGGGCTGATTCTTACAACTCCCGCCCCTTCACTGGGTCCAGGAGCAACGGTTTCAGGACTGTTCACAGTCTGCTTGCTCATATCCCTGGGATCGGCGTAATCCTAAAAATTGACAACGTCACATATTTTAACAAAAGGAGAAAAAAAAATGTTGGGATTGCAGAGATTCTACAAAATTCTGTCCTCGTGCACAAAACGCATGCGCTAGAAAATCTGGATAGAAAAGTGTTGCAGAATTTCGAGGTGCCCTGGCTCACCTGCTTGCCCTCTCTTTCAACGTTAATATTCTGGGGGAAAAAACAGTAAGGTACACAAAAAAATCGGAAGAAACACACACAAAACGCACCAGCATCTGCAAACCCGTAATTCGAGTTTAAATAAGTGTTTCTACAGCACTGCACCGCCAGACCTCGTTAGATTTCACATCACGACTGTAGGATTCTCCCTTCCCTATCACCAGTGTAGAAAGATTCTTTAATTTTACGCCCCATTTCCTTTCTGTCATTCAACAATGCACATAGGCGCTTTTTTTTTTCTTTTTTTTTTTTTTTAATATATGGGCAATAGACAAGCTGCCCTGTAGGCAGTCAGAGATGTTAAAAAACAAGTGCTAGTAAGCATTTCTGAGCTGGCTGCCACCTTTCAAAACCCGACAGCAAGACAGTGAAGCGCAAAAATAAGCACACCACCACAGCGGAATTAACGTCATTAACAACTAACTTTCCCTGTTCTTTTTCTTATGTTTTTGACTCGTGCAACACTAAAGATTTCTTTTAAAGCATTCCTTATTCATTAAAGAGATTATTAACGACAGTCCCAGCCCGCCACGCCCGCTTTACCCTCCAGTTTAGGATTATATTTTAGAATGCATATTCTTCTTATACCTTAAACAACTGCAGACAAACCCTACCTTTTCCATCAGTTTAATGTCAGCTTCACCAATAAACCTTCTTTTTTAGAAGAAGGTTTCGCGGAACTGTTTCTGTCACAGGTATTCTCTCCGTCTTTATCACATCTCCCAGCGTCAGGGATGAGATCTGCAAGGACTCGCTCACTATCCCAGTGCACTTCGGGGTACCACCGTTTCCCCCGGCGCCTCCTTCTTCGACAGCAGCCCTACCGCGGTCTGCGGGCGGCTCCCCGCACGGGTTCCGCGGGCAGCGCCGGCAGCACCACGGACAGCTCCCCCTCCGGCACCGCTTCCCTCCCTTCAGCCGCTTTCACCATCAAAGCCATCAAGCACTTACCATGTCTTAAACAGCCACAGATTGACTCGGCAGAGGTAAAAACAGCAGTACAGGCAACTGGCAGACTGGATTTTGCCCAATCCAGAGCAAAGCTTTCTATACTTCCTTGGGAAAGACTGGGTTTGCGTCAGTGCATAGCAAGGTGCCCTTCGGTTGACATTTTCTTGATAATAAGAGCTTGATAAATCATTACCCTTGGTTTCAGATTTTAAAGGGACAACAAGAAGCCAGAGCGCCGGCTAGCTGTCACTCACGCGGCAGTGGGCTTGCGTGTTCCGTGTGACTCATATGGGGGCTGATTACTAAACCAAATCCAGCAAGAGCACGGAAGAAGTTTCCTGCTGGTAATTAGAGGGAACATGTGAGAAACACGTACTACTGCACCTAAAGCAAGAGGGAAATGGGGAGAAACCTTCCAT
Source organism: Falco peregrinus (assembly GCF_023634155.1). Lineage (NCBI taxonomy): Eukaryota > Metazoa > Chordata > Aves > Falconiformes > Falconidae > Falco > Falco peregrinus. The sequence goes on from NC_073729.1 coordinate 16,895,960, forward strand.
TTCTACCCCTCTCCCCCCTCTTTATTATTACAGCGTGTGATTCAACTTCCCCTTTTTTCCTTCCTGTATTTCTGCAGTTCACAGTTGGATTAAACGTTAGCGTAGCTTTTATATATATGTATAAAAATTATATATTTTTAAATATAAATATCTCCATATACCTATACACAGAGAAGTTCGCTGTGTAACAAGTACACAAACGCATTTTAACTGTGTCTTCCCTGTTCTCACCGCACAACACCATATCGTCTATTTTTACTGTGCCTCCTGGGGGAAACCCTCAGCCCTAGTTAAACTAAAACGATACACACAATAAAGCAATCTTTCCTCAAAACTATCTTAAGAATAGTTACGTGGGAGCAAAGATGACGGCAACCGCAGTCAAGTTGTTGGTGTTCTTCCCCCACCCATCAAAGCATTTATGTCTGAGAAGTGGGGGTGGGGGGGGATTACTCATTAAAAGTCAGAATCGTTTTTACAACTTCACCCATAAACACTTCCCATAACCGTTATTCGCTTCTTGAGGGGCTTTCTCAAAGATTTGTTGCGCACAAGGTAACTTTGTTCATGCTGACAAAAATCAAAAGCGCATTGGCAAATCGGGATGCTCCCTAAGCAACCTTCCCAGCTGTTTCAGCGTCAGAGCCGCTGTTCCTCCGCATACACTATACACTCTGCTAGCGTCAGCTTCTCCAGAGAGTATTTTGTATTTTAGCGTAAGCAATGCGAAGTGTGCGCCTATGCGGGGAGGGGAGGGGAGAAGGGGGCTAAACTCGCCAGCATCACATGCATTTCTTGTACGTCCTTGATTTTATGGATTAGTAACGTTCGTTTCAGCGGACAGAGTAAAAAAAAAAAAAAACAAAAACAAAACACCAACAAAAAAACCACACAGCACCGCAGACAATTCCGCAAAGCCTGTGGCTGCCCGGTGCCGTCAGGGTCCACCTTGGTCCACTGCAGGCAGCTGCCCGCAGCGCCGGTAGCCGCGGAGGCTGCCCGTTCCCGGCAGGTCCTGTACCTCATCCCTGGCCATTGCGGGTGTAAGCAGAAATTCACCCCTAAGAGTTATTAAAAGCGCCAGGAAAGCCGATGAGATTGGAAGCTAGCAAAGCAGAACATTGAAAATCGGTTTTTGCAGAAAAGATGATCCCGTCTCCCAGCTGAAAAATGCTTTCGCCTTACAGCAGAGCTTGGGAGCGTGTTTGTAACACGGCTGCCGTTAACTTCAAGCATAGGGCCCCACCTGTACTGTAAGTATATAATTATAATACGCACATAGAGGTATTTTTACCCATACACACTTTCAATCACACCATGTGCCTAGACTGTGTACGTTCCTCTCTTCAAATACACTCTCGCGTCTCCGTCCTACCACGCTCTCCTCTTCTCCGGGCCACCCCTAAATCGACGGGTGCACACAGAAGCCAGTTTTATTGGGGAGGGGAGGAAATCGGACGCGTTTTGCAGGGTTTCCTTCTCAGGGCATCCTCCACCCGCAGCGCAACCCGCCGGGAGCCAGGGCAGGGAGCAGGTCGTTAGCTCGGTGATGCTGCCCTTCAGGTTACATTTATGTCCCTAAAAGCACGGACCAAATCATAAGCGACAAGGCAGCAGTTAAATAAATATTTTGGTCCTGAAGACCCCCAAACCTTTTCTAGATTCACAGGGCTGACTTATTTTGGGTTTAGTGGGGTTTTTTGTTGGTTGGGTTTTTTTTTTTGGTTGTTGTTGTTCCTCCCCGAAAACCGACCAAACTCATTCTTCTCATGCTTTTCTAAGCGGTATTTTTTGCTTTCCCCGTTAGCACTGAAACGTGAAATCGAAGTTTCACCCCTGGACGAGAGGAATCGATCTCCTTTACTTTCAGCACAGGCCAGAGCACTCCCCTCTTTCCCCCGCACACCGGGTAAGGGCGCTCTCGCTGGGGCACGGCGGGAGGTTCTCGCTGAGGATCGGAGCCAAGGACCCGGTTTTGGACGAGAGGAAAACCCAGAGAAACATGGCTGGGATTTCAAACATTTCCCTTTTCCTAGCGCCCCCTACCCCTCTCCCCCCGGCGCCGGTTGCGGTGAAGCCGAGCTCCCCCCGCGCCGTGCCGGTGCTGCCCGCCCACGGGCGGCTTCCGATGGGGGCACCGGCCCTGCTCCGAGCGCCTGGTTTGGAAGAATGGTTCCTTTCCAAAACAAAACAAATCCCTCCAACTGAGGGGTTTAACGTCAGTTAAATTCTAATTAGAATTACTTTTCTGAGCTCGCTCTTAGTTTCGAACTGCCTCTTCACAGCCCTGAGGACGATACCTGAGGGATTACGGAAAACGACCTGGCGGCAGCTCCCGGCACACGCCACCCCCTCCCTGCCTCGGGGGGTCACCCACCCCCGCCATAAGCCTGCCCTGGCCGGAGGAGTCCCTGTCTGCTTCCCAAAGCCACGGCCACCGGCACAGCCCCCCCCGGGGCCGCCCACACCGCCGCTGGGTGGGTGGGGGGCGACTACTCCGGGCGGGGGCGGGGGGGGGGTTCTAGTCTTTCAAAAAAAAAAAAACAAACCAACAACAACAAAACAAAAAAAAAACCAAAACAAAAAAAACCCACAACACCAAACCCACAAAACAAACCAAAAAACAAACAACAAACGGGCAGACCCCACCCGGGCCCCGAAACAGCCCCCAGGTCCCCCTGCCCGCCGTGATAGCCCTCGGAGGCAGCGCTGCCCGCAAACCGGCGCCGTCCGCGGCCTGCGGAAAGGACCAACGAGTCTTAATTACTTTGTCAAAGATGAAAAATAGCAATTGATTTATTTTGCTTCCCTTGCTCGCCATCCCTCCTCTCCCCCTACCCCCTCTCTGCAGATAAGCAAATGCACAAGGGAAGGCGGGGGAGCCGGCACCGCCGGGAGCCCCCTGGCCCCCCTCCCTTTGTAACACGTACTTTCCTGCTCTTACACCGCATTCGTGCCGTGCCTCAGCGGAAAAAAACGAGTCACGACAGGAGCAAGCGACACCCACGCAGCTCCCGTCCCTGCGGTCACATCCCCCGCCCGCCTGCTTTAACGCCTGGGTTAAGCACTGCGGCTATTGATCTTAAATCTCTCTCCTTCTCCTTCCTTCCCACTGGAAAGTTGGCCTAAAACTGATGGAGGCATCGCAGCGAGGAACTGCAGCCCCCCGCCCTCCCCGTTTTCTCCCAGGACCCCCAGCCGCAGCCCTCGCCAGTGCCACACTGAAGTCACAGCTTGGCCGAGGGTCCCCACGTAGAAGAGGGACAATCAGTTTGTGTCAAGCGACTCGCAGGGCTCCAGCCCATGCTCCGAGCGGAGGTTCCCTCCTTCCCTTCCCAGCTCGGTCTCACCTGGATTTTGGGTTTGGCTCGGAGCTTTCCGGCAAATCCAGGGAAAACCGCTGGGGTGGGGGGCTCTCCACAGCAGACGGCCATTTACACTCTTTTCTCCTTAAAGCTAAAAGGCAAATACAATAGTAAGGATAAGGAAGAGTGTAAAGAACCCGGGAATGCCTTTAAGTGCCCGGTTAAGATTGCTATTGAACAGCCTTTTTGTTAAAGGCGGTCACCTTAGAGAGGTGTCAGAGGTGAGCTGGGAAACGCACTGATCCCATCTGTATGCAGCATTTCGTGTATCTGACTTGCAGTCAAACGGGCGTTTCACCTGATCTTTAGGTTTGTGGCAGGTGGCACTGACCTCAGCAGCCAAGCCAGCCGCTGGGGTGGGCAGCCCGGGGGACGGTCGGGTGTCCCGTCGTGTCCCCCCCGGAGGATGCAGGGCTGCAAAGCCAATCTCCAGCTGCTCCCTGGTGAATAAATCAGCCCCCACCCAGGGCTTTGGAATCTCGCAGAGAAATTCCCGTTTTGGGTAACAGGGAAATATTAATATATGCATAACCCCCCGCCCCCAACTACGGCTTTTCTTACACCCAACAATGGTTTTAAGCCATTATAATGATTTAACTATAGCGATACGTAATGCAAAGCCAAGGAGAATATTGTACTCACTCAGCTGAGAGAGAGATCAAACCCGGCAAAAGCAGGTCTCAATAAGCCAGATCTTGCAAAGTGATGCTTCACCTTCAATTCCTTGTACTTCCCTTGTCATTCTACCTATACACAGGAACTTGTACAGCCTTAATTCAGCTGAGCAGTTTCCCTGTGCAGAGAGCACAGACCCTTTCTTAAGACAAAGGTTCACCTTATCAGGCTGCAGTATTTCACCTCTTTCAGTTAATTATGTCCAGATAACGAAGAGACTGTAAAATCTTTCAAGTGATAATTACCTGTTATCTTTCTCCTGCGAAACGCCTCAGGCCCATCCTGCTATACTTTAGCTCTACTGTATTTCCCGATGAGCTGGCTTCCAACTGCCTTAACCCACAGAACTCACTGGATGGCCCTTGGATTTTCAGCTAATTGCCGAAGTCTGGTATCCTCATTGGCAAAAGCAGTCAGCTCCCTGAGAGATTTAACTCCTTCAGTGGAGACCACTGTAAATAACAGAGAATTAAAAGAAAGGGGGATCAGGTGGGGGGAAAACCAGAAGCATCTGGAGGAAGTTTCTGCACCACTGGTCAGGCATTTATGCTCCTAACAGCTATTTAACCCGTACATACACGTTTCTTCATTTGTTCAGACATTTGCCTTAACCACAGGGCATAATCACCACAGGTTTGAACCTCCACTTTGCAATAGGACAGGCCTTAAACACTGCCCCTTCCCCCATGTATCAAATGAAAAATGATATGCAAACACTATTTAGAGCTCTAAATTTATTTGCATGATTTAACAGTGTGCAATTAAGTCAAGGATTATTTTTTCTAGTGCCACAGTAAGCTCCAGACTCAGACTCAGCCTAGCCCAGTCACTGAACTCAGCACTTCTCCCTATTCAGGTAAGAATGTACCTGTCCTTATACTGCAAACAAGATAAAAAATACATCTTCTTGAACTAGCGGTGCTCAAAACTGGATTAGCAGTAGCGGTTTCTTCTAACTACACAAATACATAAGTAGAGTTAGCATTCTAGACTAGACTATTAGAGAATAGACACATAAACCTCCTTAAATCCATGCTGGCTCTGCGCAGGGAGAGCTGCAGAAGCAACATGTGGAGGAGCGCTTTGGAGAGCAATCCAAGTGCTTCTGTACGTCATCGACCCCATTGCTTTGCCTCAGTCTTGGCACAAGTCTAAGAGGGGTGATGGACAGTGGCCGTGGCAACCATGGGACAGAGAAGCTGGAACAGAAGCAGATCCTGGCTGGGAGAGGAGCCTGGCAGCAGCCCCCATCCCAGATGGAGCAGGCCAGTGAGACAGGGACAAGGAACTGCTCGTGGCGGGACATGGAACCAACAGCACATTACAGGGGATGGTCACCTGCAGAAAGGTGCCTAAACCACCTGCAAGGTGGTTTTGCTTGGCAAGTGGGGAAGTTTTGGAGCACACACACTCATTGTTCAGCCATGAAGCATCAATTCAGCTAAATTTCAATATATCAATGAAGATTAACACTCTCAGCAACTTAATCTGAAAAAAGTAATTCTCCAAACTGTGGTATCTTAGTTACCACGTGAACATACCACACTAAGGCTTGAACTCCTGATCAGAAATTTGGAAAGGAAGTATCACAACTATCCAAAATGAAAGTTCATTTTCTAGGCAGATGCCCTAGAAGGACACCATGAGGATCACACAGAAAATACACCAGATTCTAGCAGATAACCAGTCCATTCTAACACCTTTCACTCACTGCTTTATTCACTTGTGGTGATCGAGTCAAACTCAGTAAGAATGAAAAGTCACAGCAGGCACCTCGGTGAAGCTATGGGAGCTTTCCCAGGAGTCAGCAACATTGACTACATGGTCCCATTGTGAGAAAAAACCCAAAACTTAACGAACCTACCCATCTAACTACTTCAGTATTTCACAAGGCAAGTCACAACAGTAATTTGGATTTCTGATTGGGGAAAAAAAAAAGCCTTAAACTTTTTCTGTGGTCTCTCATAGGAAGTTCTTGGTTTGTTTAAGCCAGAGTGCTCTGCATTCTTTTTTCATCCCTCTTTCACTGTGAAAGGGAAAATCCCCCAATAAACAGTGAATTGGGTATGGTGATTGCCATACAGAGATAACAAAACTGTGATCCCTCTGTCAGCAGGACAACATCTCGCACTTCATCCTGCAGAGTGCCAGATGAGGAAACCCATCTGCTCAGGGTTGATAAATCAACCCACTGTTGGGATGTAAGTCTAAATCGGTGAGTGGTTTGTAGGACATTCACAGAGGCAGTGAACTTGTAAGGTCACGGGTTAAATCTAACTTCATTTTGCCTGTAGAATAAACGCTAGAGGCAAATTTTCAGCTACAGCTTCTTTCACTGGGACGCCCATTGGGAGGACATTAGTAACGACCCCCCTTCCTGAACCAAACTTACCCCAGTGTACTTCAACAGCTCTGTGGGAAATGTACTGGTGGAAACGTGTCACCTACTATCATCCTTCCTAGCAGACTCCCAGTGTAAGTCCAGCAAGAGTCCCTATTCTGGGGTCTAAGCCTTGGGTACAAGAGAGCTGGGTATGCCAACACTGCAGCAGCTGGGAACTACCCCGTGGCTGGGGAACAGAAGATAGGGATCTATTACACAGCCACTTTTCAGCTCCATTACACCCTCAGATGGCTCAAAGGGGCTGGCATCACAGCAGAGAATCTGGCTTACAGCTTGTACACATGTGGCTGTTATTCAAAGCCTCCTCAGCTGTTAGTCAAAGCTACATAATCCCGTAACGCCTGCACTTCACTAAGCACAGACCTCTGCCCTATAATCCTGCGGTGAGTTTTTCTGGTCGTGCTGAACTAGACTTGCGTTGTAGGATACCTTCAACTTTAATTCTGAAGAGACAACTCCAACAACATCTACAATAAAAAAAAAAAAGTTACAAGTACTATTCACTCCCCAAGAGAATCTGTGCATTCCATTTGGGGCACTGGGTTTAAAACCGAGGCCTTAAATTGCTTAAAAGCAGTTAAGAGAAAGCAAGTAAGCTTCTACCAGTTTACATATTGAAATCAGCATAAATGGAGCATACCTCTCCAAGTAATTAAGATGCCACTGCTCTCCTAAGGTACAAGCTTAATTGTTTAAATGACCACTTTCACCTCTGTGGTTCACCGTCTGAAATTCTGGGTAGCTTCAACACCAAGCTTCAAATACATTTAATGTCTTGGTCATATGAAAATCCAATGTGATCCACTGCCTAAGGTGGTGGCAAACTGAAGCCAGGCCTCAGTATCAAGAAAGACCATTTTGTTATCAAGCTTCCCAGCTCACTCCTACACTTGTCGGTGAGTCAGTAAGAGATGCCAAAGAAGATCACCAGAGGTATTTCAATAGCCAGTTTCTCCAGAGTACCTTTCTCATTTAATCTGTCTTCACCCTTTCCCAATAAAGCCACGTTTATCTAGGACACTCAGAGGATGTTTTCTCATCACATAGCAAAGAACTTAACAAAATGCAGCTAAATACCATCATTTCTGTCCTGCAGCTCCAGAAGCAAACAGGCCCAGCACAGACAGGCAGTGGAAGCAAGTAGAGAAGGGAGGAACCTACCAAGGATGAGGTGAGCCTGGAGCTCAGCTCTGCCACCAGCCTCCCAAGTGCCCTCAGGCACATCACTTCAACTGAGAGTTTGGATGAACACGGGCAGTAACCTCCATTCTCTCTCCTCCTGTTCAGCAATATGCTTTTCTCAGGTCTGACTGCAAGGACTTCAAGGAGTTTCATAGCCCCTTGTGCAGGGGTATGCATTTATGTAAGTACCTTTAAAAGTATTAGCCATCTTAATTTTAGGCAAATGCAGGAGTATGAAGGACTGTTATGCTGCCAGCCAGGATGAGGTTTCGCAGGTTTGAGGCATTAAACCCTCTCCACTCCTCCAAAAAACACTTTCTGTCAAGCCTTAAGAGAAAGAAAAATTGGTACAAAACCCCATCCATGAACCATTCCTGATGATTATGTATTTTCATATCTCTGTAAATATGACACTACAATAAATCTTTGCCTTGACGCCACTGTGCCATGGTTAACCTAAACTATGCTTTCCAAATTGCATTGTACTGCTAGAAAACTTTCCTCAAAACTTCAGCATTTTTAGCAATTTGGCATTAAGTGTCTACTTCACAATCCAGCAATTCATTCATTGCTTGTCCTTTGCACAGAACATCAGCTGATGTGGTTTTATTGGCATTGTCCCTTCACTGTAGCATGCCACACTGACACCAGAGATTAATTCGACGTCCAAAACCAGCTGGATATTATTAGGAAGCAATCTGAATCAACAAAATCAGAATACTCAGAGTTGTAGAAAAAAACCCAAAATATATTCCAGCAGCCAATTCAGCCCTTAATAATATGCTTTAATTTGCTCTACACATCACAGGTGTGGAAGGCAAATGGTTCCTTTCCCCTTCGGGCCATGTATGTGGGTTGTTTCTTTTTCCAAGGCATATTTAAAAGCTCCATCTCCCTTACTCTTTGCTACCTTGAGATAAATAGCCTCAGTCTATTTACTGCTTCCATTCAGCTTTTCTGGGTCTCTGCTCACATTTGTTGATCCACACTCACTGCAATTGTTCCATCTCTGCCTGAAATATCACATCCCAAGACACTTACACATCTCTACCTACAAACATAAAATAAAATACAACTTCTAAAGCATTTGAAGATTTTCAAATGTGGTTAGTATTTAAACGGTGCTCAGTGGTTTTCAGTTAAGTTAGATGCCTGTCTTCCTTAGAAATTTTAAAAATCCATCTTATGTCAAAGCTCTAGAATGTAACTATCTCAATCATATTAACAAGGTCCCCCTCTAATTTAATTCTGGTAGGTATTTGCCCTTTTAAAATATGTGCAATAATGCAGAAAACTAAGGTGTATATTTTCAGTTTGAACTTAGCAGATCTATAAGCAAATCAGTTAGCATTGCAGCTGCCAGCTTGCTTATTATTTAAACATAGAAAAATATAACTCAAATCTCACACATTTAAAGCATAATTGTCTTGTTTGATTGGTATGGTCGCTCCTTCCTCCTCACGCCCTGCCCCTGCTCCAGCCTGGGGTCCCTCCCACGGGAGACAATCCTCTACACACTCCTCCGGCGTGAGCCCTTCCCCCGGCCGCAGCCCCTCACCCCCTGCCCCGGCGTGGGTCCCCCCCGGTGGGTGCCGTCCTTCAGGCCCAGCCTGCTCCGGCGTGGGCCCCCCCGGGTCACGCGTCCTGCCAGCGACCCTGCCCCAGCCTGGGCTGCCCAGGGGGTCACAGCCCCGTCGGGCACCCCCTGCCCCGGCGTGGGGCTCTGCCCCCCGATACCCTCCGTGGGCTGGGGGCACAGCCTGCCCCGCCGGGGGCTTCCCATGGGCTGCCGGGAACCTCTGCTGCGGCGCCTGGAGCCCTCCTGCTCCTGCTGCACCGGCCTGGGGGGCGGCGGGGGAGTTGCTCTCACACAGTCCCCTCCTCTCTCTCACTGGCACAGATCTTTTAGATTTGTTTTTCCCCTATTTAAACATGTTATCCCATAGGTGCTACCACCTTCGCTGATAGGCTCGGCCTTGGCCAGTGCTAGTTCCGTCTCTGAGCCGGCTGGCATCAGCTTTTTCAGACATGGGGGCAGCCTCTGGCACCTTCTCACAGAAGCCACCCCTGCAACCCCCCTGCTACCAAACCCCTGCCACGAAAACCCATGACACATGGTACTGTGAGCTCTACGGTCAAACACTGGAGAGGGTTCCTGCCTGCACAGGTGTACGCAATATATCCACCCGGACAAACCAATTACTTCAGCATCGGCATTCTCATCTCTCCTATGTCAAAGGACATTTTTCAGAACAGCAGTTGTTACTTTACAGGAATTGCTACAAAACAGAGGACAGAGACATCTTTGATGTAGAGGATGGCTCCTGCCTCTTCCTACCCAACTTGCTCATCTTCAAGAAACACATCATTACTCAACTTTGAGTAATAACATTTAGATAGACAAATGAAACTGATTTTGACATTTGGAGACTTCAGCCTGGAGAATATAACAGAATTTGGCCAGATGTTCCTTTCTCCAGCTTCCTGCTGGGATTGACAATTATTAGCGGTTTCACTTCAGACATGATGAAACCACAGCTGCTTGGTCTCTAGCAGACAGAGAGGCAAATCCCAGGTATCACACAGCACTGATCACAAGCAAAGGCAAAGGCACCCCAAAGAAAGTGAAGGAGCATGCAAACACATACATCAATGCAATTTTGAAAGAGACAAATATAATTTGGGAGCATGTGTCAGATACAGTGGGGAAAAACCACCCGTCAAACCAAAAAGACTGGAAATGAACGTAAAGTCCAAGCAGGAGTAGCAAAAAGGTCTGTAAGACGGAACAGTTTCTTCTGCAGAGATGACCTGGGAACAACCAGCAGCTCACGACCTCAGCTAAGAGTCAGTAGTGTTCAAACAGCTGACCCAGTGTCTCGTAATTTGTATTTTTAAATTTATTTTCTTTAGCCTAGCAAGATTGTTAAGCACTGCTGCAAGACTCAGATTTAGTTACAACTGGCAGGAGGACCTGCCACACAGCTGCCCCTCGGGCAGTCCCAGGCGAGAGGGAAAGGGATACTCAGTACTTCTGGCGTGACTGCCACCCGACATATCAAGCCTAGAAACCCATGTGCAGAGTCACGATACTATTAACACCTATGCCAGCTTTTTATATCCCTTTCAAATCCCACACGATCGGAAAGAAGCGAGCTAGGGCAAACCACAGTCCAGAGGATGTACTATGAAAAGATTAAGTGTCATCTGCATGATCTACAGCTGGCCTTCCACCAGATCCACGCGTAACCCCCTGTAAAAGCCCCCCAGGTGATGGCTCACACTCTCCCTTCTGTTTCCGTGCTACTGAGCATGAAAAATAGCTTCGCAGTGTAAGCTGCAACAGGCTGGCAGGGAGTGAAGATGGAAAAAACCCAAGACTTGCAGAGGCTCCTGTGAAGTACACGAAAACATTATAGGATCTGAGAATGTCTTCTTCAACCATACAGAGTTCTCAGTTGAGGTAATTACTGCACCAAGTGCCAGGTGCGTGTTTTCTTGCCTGTTGTTAACTTTCCCTACCATCTGTGCCCTTGTTATGAGCTAGGCTTACGCATCCCACTTAATTCCACTTCAGTTCTAGACAAAAGGTAAATTACACTTGGCTAACTCCAACTAAGACTTTATTCTTTATGAAAGGTGGGGAAGAGCAAGCAGAGGGGATGCACCCTGGAAAGACGCAGTGTCCTTAAAATATTTTGTGCCAAAAAAACCTGATAGGTCTACCCAGCCCCCCATTTTTTTTGGTTCTCCACCACCACCTTTCCAAACAGACTGCTGAAGTACTGCTTAATGCATAGCAAATGTCAAACAAACAAATCTGAGAGTTTGACTCTGGACCGCTTCCCCTCCTCCCCCAATTAATGGAAGTTGCACATGTCAAATGGGGAAAGCGATCTGAAGAGATGTACATGCCCTTTTCCAAAGAGTAAGTATGCTTCAATATTTTAAAAATATAGCTGGCAACAACAGAGTTTGCTGAAAAGCAGATAGACTAGCAACGACCTACCAAAACCAAGGTGTACCGTGCTGGTAATACACTAGCCAGGCACGATGACTAATGGGAATGGCTTCCATTTCGCTCGCCATGCTATTATGAGATGTACAAACACGAGGCTATCAAAAACGTTCATGCACAGAGTGGTCCCAGAGGAGCAGTGGCAGAACTCAGGAAAAACACCCGTGTTCTGGCAGGCATATGAAAGAGTAGTATTTTAATAAAAAACCCATTAAACTCTCCTGTAAGTTTACTGAATGCCTTTTCCCAGTGACAATTTCTACTAGGAATAAATCCAGGTGCACAGAGAAAGAGAAGCTCAGCCATTGCTTGCTTATTCCAGGACTGAAGCGAGAATTTCACATGGCAGCTACAAAAGCGGACTGCAAAATGATCTTATGGTGTCGACTGCTAAGGTTTTCCTGCTGACAGCTCTAACCCACTTTCCTTCAATAATGTCTCAATTACTCCAAAAGTAATTAACTGTCACATGGATGACTAAGTCAGGCATGAAACATGTGATTCAAAAAAACAGCTGTGTGTGAAAAACGTAAAATTCCATTAAGGGATGGGCAGAACCACAACCCTAACTCCATGGTATATTCCTTAGCCAGATGCTGCACCTAGGTTTTAATTTAGAAGTTGACCAAAATAATGGATTAAAAGGAAATCTGAAAGCCATGAAAAATCGAGACTTTACTACTGCCCTTCCAGCACATGGTATCTGCCTGTGTGAGTTTTTTTTTTTTTTAAGTATAGAAACAAGAGAAAAAGTGACAATCTTTTAGATATCAAAACATTTATCAAGTTATTATGAAGAAATAATATTCACTAAGCCTGTTTTAGAGAAAACAATCTTAAACTGTCACTTAAGACAATACAAAGGTATCTTCATTTAGGGTTTTCAGAAAGGCAAACTTGTACAAAAAAATCAGTTTCAGCAGAGCAATAGAAAAAAAAATTAAAATCACTAATCACTTCAGAAAATTTTGATCAGAGCTGAATTGTTTGATAGTTGAAGAGTTTTACCTCCAAATCATCTCTTCCCAATGAACCTCCCTTGGCACGCGCCTATTTCCACAAAACCACCCTGCCTCAGTTTCCCTCAGATGGCAGCGCATTCCCTGCTGCTCTTTGCTGTCATTTGCAAGAGACGTTGCTCTGTTCAAGGTGACAAGTAAAAAAAGATTGGGGCCACACACCTCCAGCTAGGTTGCACAGTCTGCGCTCATTATCATCCGGTACCTTAACTGTGGTCAAATGACACACACACCAACTGCAAGAGAATGATTTCTACCTCTAGGGACACTACACAGTATCTGTTATTCTCCAAGCTAAATCTGTTTTGGGGTCTACTTAGATATGACAGCTGCGACTGCTCTAAACACACAACACTTCCCAAATGAACAGCAATGCACATATTATCACCAGGCAAAAGATCCAAATTTCCTACGGCTTTATCTTCTCAGTGTATTAATTCATGAGCAAGCAGCATCGCGCAGCTACGTCCGAGTTGCAGAGAAGTCCTCTTCACATCCAATTTTCCAGTTGAGTAGACTTTTGGTTCAAGAACGTCCAGCACTGTGACAGAAGTCAATATTATTAAGAAATTCCCTCTCCTCAGTGCTCTTCTCTTTGCGTAACCCATCAGAAGGTTTAATCAAAGTTCAATTCTACTTACTGAATCCTACTTGTATTTCAGGCTTAATTATCTAAACCATCATTACCCAAACTGGATCAACACTCCTTCCAGGGAGCTCTCTCTGTGGTACGTGTCACCCAGGACCTGCAGCTCTCCAGCATGTCTCCCATCAGCTCACTCTCTCTCCTGCCACCCTAGAGCTCCTTCTTTCTTCCAGGCAGACTGCAACCTCAGGGAGACAGAAGGCAGTAAAAGGTGGCAATCCTTAGCAAGACTTTTTAACAAAAACTACTGCAAACAGCGGTACAGGAGAGCAATGGTACTAAAGAGCTAAGCAACGTGTATTAATTTATTTGGATAATACTGGATGAACTGAGTCCATTTAAGCTTTTTTTTTTAAGATCCAGGTCATTAAATATATACTGTGAATATCACCTGCTCAAGTGGAAAACCTTTTAAGCCAGGTGTGGTGATCTCAAGAGAGGCACACATAGCACGGGTTCTATTCTGGTAACATGGCTTTATGTCCAAGAGACCAGCAGAAGTTTCCCAAACGTGGCTATTGTGTAAGTTCGTGAATCGCCCACATCCTCATAACTCACTGCATGTCACTATTATGCTAGCTAGGTGGCAAGAAAAAAAAACCCCACATGAGAAAATGGGCAACCACAGCTTTGCCTAGCTCTCTTCGAAAGGGAAAAAAATAAAATTGAAAAGCTTCTCAACCACCATGGTAAAGCAGGATTATTTTAGCATCTGCCAATCGAATCCAAGGAGAACAATTCTATTTGGGTTGTAGCTCTCACTTGTGAAAGGCTAACTTTGGTTAGTTTTCCATGGGACATATTTGCTCTCACTCTGTTTCCACTGATGTTTTGAGTAGTACCCAAGTGGAAAATAGAATTAACATGTTGAGTAAGCTTTATTCCTCTTTAATTTGTTATTGCTATCATTAAGTGTCTTTTATTTTACTTTGGCTAATTGTTACAGGAACAGGAATAGAAACGTTATAAATCTTTAAGTTGATTGTTCCACAGTACAGTTTTTTCATGGGGCGAGTCTCTTTCATTTGTAACAGAGGAGTCAGAGTGCTGGAACCTGGAGGCATTGGTAAAGTGAAGAAACCCAGTAACACTCTTCCCATTCACCAAGGGATATAAATGATGTTTGTTTCTCTTTTGATATATGAGAATCAGCAAAGCAGGTAAATATTCAGAACCAGTTGGCAGACATCCGGCACAGACTGTTACTTACAGATCCACGTACTGAGAAAGCACAAGCTTTTGGAAGACCCTATTAACAAAACAATTTCTGCGTGCACGGTACCTCACTAGCAGTAAGGTTTCTCCCTGCCTCTTCTTGTCTTTGCCACTCAACAATACCATGACTAATACCGCTTTTAACTGTGAAGTTAGTTATCTACCTATGCATTTTATACAAGGTCAAAAATTCAGCAAACTGTAGTTTTAAACTTCTTTTACTAAACCTGAATAACTGAACATCTTCAGGTTCCAGTCCAACTACATGAAGGTGAATCCAACTGACTGCTTGTTAAACCTACTTCATCAGTAAACCCTTCTACAAACTTACCTGCAGTGGTCCTAGCACGAACTGCTAGCTTTTTTCTGTGTTTTCCCTTGTTTCTTATTTAATAGGCTATTTGCCTTTTAAGTGGATGTCACAGATTCGCAGGCAGCACTAACGTCTGCCAAAGCCTGTATAAACAGAATATAGCCCTTTGGAATTTCTTTCAAAGTCTGTATATTAAGAGGTATGTCCATGTTTTTATTTTTGGTTGCCTTTGGAAACTCTTAATTGCTGCTGCTATGCAGTCAGTCAGTGTTGTAAAAGCAGCAGAAAACCGTACCCCCAAACCCGGTTTCTAAAAACAAAACCATCATCACTTTAGTCTTTATACCAACTTTTAGTTTCAACTCTCCATCTTCCAACTCACCTTCCAGGAAGGGTGCGGGCACTTCTTCCAGAAAGCCTGTCACAGCTAGGTTGTGACGTTCTACTAACCTTGCTAAACAGGTTCTGCATTTTTTTTTCTTCAAATAATTTAAACCAGGGACAGAAAATGTTTGGTCATTACTACAGGTAACCTCAGGCACCGATAGCAGAGAAACATCCTTGGAAAAAAAAAAAAAAAAAAAGAAAAAACAGTCTTAAAAACTTCCTAGCAGCCCACCGTTTTCAGTTAGCAGCTCTATCTCCCAAAGCAGCTTTCCAAATCCTCTGTAGAGCTTTATCTGTTTGAAGTTGATGCTTTGCTTTCATCTGGATCACAGAAGTGGATCTTTCTCATTACAGCACGGCCCATAGGACAGAATTTATAAGGTCAAACTAAGGTGCACACAGAAAAATCCCATTAAAGCCCCCAGCATGATGCACGCTGCAGAGATATTCAGTAACGAAGGACTGGGGGCTTCCGAGGTTGTCTGTCTTGCTCAGCTGCTCTCTGATGGGTAGAACCAGAAAGATCGTTTCACAGCTTAGCTAGCGAAATGCTTAAAAGCACTGCAGAAGACAAAGAAGATTAACTAAGCAACAGATCATAGAAAGGGGAAACCCCCCGTAGTTTAGCATCTAAATAAGAAGCGGAGCTGTGAGCAACTGCGCTGTTCAGGTGGGTTTATTTATCCTCACGTACACAGGCTTCAGGCACAGATCTGCAGGCAGGAGCACGCAGGCCAGCCTTCAGTTTTTTCTGAATATTAAAAAAACCTTTTATGAATCACTCGTCAATCTTAACACCTCTGACCTTAGGCTAAATATAATATAAATTACTTAAGCATGAATAAAGATGGATAATTGGTAGTTGAGAGTATTCCTTGCAAGAAAGGATAACTATCTGATTAAATATTAAAAACTACCATACATTCAATGCTGGTTCAGAACTCCAGGAGCTCATTCTTAAGCTCATAACAAAAAACATATTTACCCAGAAAAAAAAATGATTTATAGCCAAAGCAGTCCTTTAAGTGATTTCCCATTCAATAGTGTAGAAGTAATTATGGGATATTAAAGATAACAGGATCACAATCCCAGTCATTAATCTACAAGTGTATTTTTATAGAAAAACTGAGTTGAACTACAATACATTCAGTGAATACAATATGCTTTTCTAAACGGTATCATGACTATATGGCATTTTGGAAATGCATGGTGCAAGCTGGAAAATTTCAGTGTGCCTCCAGTATAGGTGTGTATATGAACACATATGGGTGCACCTCTGAGTATAAATACTGGAGACATACATGTGTACACACTTTCATAACACTGCTAGTATCCACCATGCAGGGTCCTTGGTTTTGCAAAGAATCTCTCCCATTAAATGTATAGTTACCACCTATAACTTGGGGTAGACAAACTTTTATTCTCTTAGAAACAGGGATGCTGTAACCACCATGTATTTGTTTCCCCTTTACTGTATGCAAGTTTTACAAAAGGAATTTATAAAGGCAATTAATGGTCCCAAATATTGCCGGTGCCCAAGAAAAGCCTTTTTCTTTAAGGATGTGAAATCACCCACATTAAGCAAGGTACCATAATATAATTTCATTTTACTTCGTGCATCTGACCATTGACTTGGAATTACCAATCTCAGCTATTGTTTTCTTGATATCCTCCCAGATATGCATCATAGACCAAATCAGATATTTTTAGCATGCTTTAGCAGCTCTCTATTAACAACAACAATTAGTTAATACATTTTAAGGCCCATAACAACTCTTTGTCTATAGCGGGCACATTGCACCTGCACCCCGTTTCTGCCATGCCTGCACATCAAGCACCTGGGCACCACGACTGCTGCAGTGAAGCATTAACTTGCACGTAGTTTTTTTGCATTTCTCAAGGATAATCTACACATTCAACATTTAGAAAGAAAGGAGCAGGGAGAAGACGAGCAGTCTAGGACTGGGGACAGATGAGCCTTTAGCTAGCAGGGAGCTCCGGTTGTCAGAAACAAGGGAATCCTGTCAGGGCACACAAGAAGTTCAAACACGTGCTCTGACAAGGAGCCACAACAAACTGCTCTGCGCATCGTGTCCGGCAAGAAATACCAGGGGAGAATGAGCGGTGTAAGCAGGACAGCAGGCAGCCACCAGCTGGGCTTGCCAACTGTATGAAGAGCTGTATCTGTACATACTTTTCACTTTTCTGCCCCTGATTCAATTGTTAGAATACCTTTTAAAGTATATTTATTGGTCATGTTTCCTGCAATATTTAATTCTCAGAATTACAATTAGGAAACTTAAGTAACTGATTGTGCTGTCACGATTAATCCTGTGTTATCCACCTGCTAGGTCGGAAAAAGCCACTTACCATCGAGGGGCTGGCTATTGCCATAGCATGCTGTGTGCCACTGGCTACCAGATCAACTCCCACTCCTGTAAAGTTCTTTGAAACTCCAACACCTTTATCAAATGACTCTCCTCAGGATTTCTATTTATTCAAGTCTCTTCAAGACATTTTCCTTCTGGTTGAATGATACCAAACTCTCTCTTCTTGTTGCAGTTGTTGGTTTTTTTGGGGTTTTGCTGCTTTTTTTTAAAAATAATAGCTAGTATTTACTGTTTTCTTTTACACATTTTCAACTTTTCTTTTCATTTTCAGCTGTTACTGAAGGCTATGTAAACTCTGTATAGGCCTCTGCACTGCTCGCCCTTAGCATTCTTTTTCTTCCTTTCTTGCCTTGCACGTCAATGTTTATACTAACAAAATGTGTGCAAGTATTGAAAAATATAAAGTTGGAAAGGGCCTCAAAAAAATCATCCAGTCCAATATTAATATCTGAAAGTACCAGTCACTCTAGAAACATATGAAGCTCCCACAGTTAACTACATATCAGACAATCAAAATACTGTGAATATGACTCAAGAATTGATTCATATTCTTCCAACTTCTGGTTTCCATAGTACCGAGAACATTATACGAGAATTTTGCTTAGTCTGTCAATATGCTATATTTCTACAATTCCTTTTGGCAAAGGACAAAATTAGCAGTCCATCCCCCAGCCTGCTTATTTACCGTCTAATACCGATAACTGTCACGAACTCCATTAATCAGTCCAATGCCAACTGCTGACATTTCATCTGCAATGTCAATTTTTATACAGTTGAACAGTCTGAGTTTCAGATAATCAGGCTTAAGCATTTTAATGATCAAAGACTATAGGTTTATTCTCGAAAGTAATATACATCACCAAGCTAGAGAAATGGTAGCAGATCACCAAGACTTACACATCACCGATATCACTGTAGAGCGTTCATACTGGTCATATACTACTGTGAAATCAGTCTTGCACCTTTGGGGTTTTATTGCGTACAATTGTCTCATTTGCTATTAAGTTTTAATAGTAAAGCCTAACTGTAAAATCAAGTGCTGTGTTGCAGGACAATTTCAGCTACTGGAATACAAGCTTCTGCCCAGCTGATGTGACCATGGGTAATACACTTCTTAGCTACAGGCAAAAGAGAAAGTACTTCACCCCATTATACAATATACAAGTACCTAAATTTTGTTGAGTCCATCCCAAGTCATAGAATTTCCTTCTCATCTTCCTCCTTAAAAAAGGGTCCTAACACCATTTTAACAGCAGGTCCCAAATCGCTAACACACACTGCCATCTTTGCTTCTTGAAACCTTTTTTGAAACCACTTTCAACACAAATACGTGTGTACAATGCAAGAAAAAACTGCACGGTGTTACGCTCAGTTCCTACTCTACTGCAGTTTAAAGTGTTTAAACATCACAAATCACACATCAATCCCTGATTGCTCATAGTCTGTCTCTGTAAGCAGCAAACCAAATCCGCCCTTTCAGCAACTGCCACTACTTGCTCATAGTATTTTCCCTAAAGCTGCTAAAATACACACTTCCATCCACCTACGCTCCAACAGCCGCATACAGAAAAAACTGTAGCCACAAATAAATGAGCCCTCAGCAGACAGATAGAAGCATTTCCAATTACACAGGAAACAAGGAAACAGTCAGCTGTGTTATATATCGCACTCCTTTTATTTAGATAAATCTAACTGAAGTGTGATACAACTTTTTTATTATAGAAGTGTGTAATAAAAATAAAGTCTTTGCTGCTGCAATCCTGCAGTTGGGATTCCAAACTTATTCCCACTGGGGTCTTCCAGCTACTGTTGAGGTACACTGGCACATGATTTAGCATCTTCTTTCCTAAAAAAACCCCAAAAAAACCCTGTACAAAGATTTTGCCAGTTGGAGAATAAAACAATACTGAAAAATCATATCTATTATTCCTCCCAGCAAGATTTTGATTATTATCACCTAGTAGTCTCACATAATCCCAAACCATCTTTATTGCCTTCCCCACATCACACGAAACAACAGAATCCAATTTTGTCGTGAGTCTCCATATCCCAGTGCAGCAAAAACATCCAAACAGTACTATCTCAAATCTAGGCAAACTTAACATATTCTTCTGTGTGTGTATACATACACAAATCCAGGAGTTCACCACTTCTGCATATTTAGGAACAGTTACCAACAGTTCAATCTAACATTTAAATTTAACATTTCCACAAGTTATATGCACAGAATTTTCACTGAAGGCTGTACGTCTGCTGTGCGTCCTTCACTGAAAGGGTTATAAAAAGTGACCGTGGATCCTTCCTGTTTTTGCGGACTGTTATCTTTCCTCTCAGGGCCTCTCCTGCAAAAGTAAAAAGGAAATTACTAAGCTGGCAATATTGAATTATGCACAGTAACAGCAAAGGTGTATTACATACCGCTGTGTTGCATGAGAAGCTGTTTCCAGCAGTCTTGACAACAAATAAATGTCAAACTAATTGCAATTAAAGCTGGTAAGGTGCCGAGTTGTGTGACATCTTACTTCTCAGGTGACCCACTCAAACAGCTAACATGCCAGTTATTTTCATTGTGATTGGGGAAAAACACTGTATTCCTTGGACACGTTGCCCTCTTATCTATCAGGTTGAGTTGGCTCTCCACATCCGTACCTAGCATCTCCAGGCACACAGACGTCTTCGCTGGAGAGGAACTAAGTGCCATTGTACTATTTCGCCCTCACTCCCAAGCTTAGAAAATATAAACTATTTTCTAATCAAATTATATACAGTATATTTCAGTTCTTGAACATAGATTTCCATCCTTGAAGCAAATTATTAGCAGAAATAAAAGAGCATGGAAAAAGGAAAACTGCTAGTCCAAAAAATTTAGTATTGCATTATTCCTTTGCCAAGCTCCCTCACTTAAATGCATCACTGCTACGACTTTGAGTAAAACCAAATAACCACAAAAACCTATTCCACTTCCTACTGCATATGCCATGTCATTTAATTTTCATTTAAGCATTTCATTTAAGCTGCAATTTTTTAGGTGATGTTTTTATCTGGCAGGAAACATTAACACAGAAACCTCCATGGCATTTCAAGTTTGTACATCCTTTACAAACTACCAGGCTTTCTTGACCATAACACTTGATATATACGTGTGCTTCAGCCAAAACCAGAGAGAACACTTTTCGACACAGAAGGAAAGAGCTGAGAGACATCTAGAGAGGCACAACTCTTGCTTTTGGTGTTCCTAAGTTTAAGTAAAAGCTTTTGTCCTAGAGGAATTCCAGGCCTCAAAGTCTGTTTTTAACATTTTGTCTTTGCCTGCACTGATCAAGCCTGGGTCCGTCCCAACAGCAGCTACAGTTCCACAGTACATCAAGTTCTTCCACATTTATTCTTTATGTAATTCAAACATCTGTTCTAGCTTTTAGAAGCACTTTCAGATTCTAGAAATAAATGAGGAGAAAAAGTAAACTTGCTGTGCCAGCTTCAGAACTTGTATATGTTCGCTAAGAAGAGATGTTTTAATTTCACACAAAGACTAAACATTATTTGTGGACCTGTCAGTCCAATGTCATGATCTAACAGTCCATTTTATCATCACGCAAACGTACTCAATGGATACTACGTGAAAAGCCTTTACAGCTATGCGACTTTCTGAATCTTTATACAGGACTAAATGATGGGACCATGATGTTCTCTATGGGCACAGCTGTACCTCACTTCTTTTTTCCCCACATCTAAGATCCTTACAAGACGACAGCAGAAAGCTAGATTTACAGATATTGGGAGCTCCAGGAACTGACTCATGCTATATAAACTTAAGACAAGAGTTACAAGTCTCTGTCCATCACATAACAGTCACACAAACTGAAATCCACAGCCAATTTCAACCAGTCACAGGGTTTACTACTCGCTTATTTGAAAGCTTTATTTAAAAAGCACGTTTGAGAGACTAAGCTTTCAACAAGGTTCTTGATTTCTAGATGCTTAAGGAGCTACTTTCATTAAAAATATTCCCAGTTTTGAATATTAAGCCCAAATTCACTGAGAAGGTGTTAGAGGAGGACATTAAAGAGGATTTAGTTTTCTTTTTAGCTTTTACCTGCTTCTCCCCACCCCCATCCCAACAAAAAGCCAACACATTCCTTATTTCCTGGGTTGTGCCACAAGGTTCTTCCCGACTTGCGTGCCTGGCTGGGAAAGCAGGGGGGTAACAAAAAAAAAAAGGCCTCAAGTCTCTACAGAGCAAAGATACGGGACAGAGTTTCATAGATTTCCCTTAATCACTTGGGCTACACTGCCCCCCCTAAAAACTGGAAAGAAGTTAATAAATTTCAAAAACATTAGTGTGGCTATGAATCTAGTACTTGAAAGTTTTGGCTTCGTACCTTCAGTTTCATGGAAAGAGGATAACAGAGATAAAAGACGTGGAAGCAAACTGCAGACATATGCAAACTGAAATTTCTTTGTTCATACAGACATACATGACCATGTAGCAGTGTCAATTATGTACAAAAAGATTACTTTTTCAATACCTCAGCGTTTGAAATATATACACGGCTATTTCAGTAAGTCCGTATGAAGAATGGCTTCACAGTTTTGGCTTCTAGACTAAAAGCCTGAAGTCAGAATGTAGCAACAACCCTTTAAATAGAAATGGCTAAATTTGTACGCGTTTTGAACTACCTGAAATACTTCTAGTACACCGTGCAGCAGAGATTGCATCAAACTCAGATTAGCACAGGCATCATTTCAGACTTGTCACATAAAGAGCTCGGGATACAACTAGAAGCTGAACCCAAATACTTTCAGGTTAGTATTTTATATTTTGTTTCTTTACAGACAAGTGAATTTCAACAGCCTGGACCACACACAGGCAGAACAGATTTTTACTTTTTACATCTGACAATGTGTGAGGTTTTTAAATAATACCAAATTTATATTAGAAAAAAATCCCACCTTTAGGCTAATAGCATTAACATTTTCAAGTGAGGTGTCTGAAATGACGTTCCCCAGCAAAAGGCTGATTTTGAAGTTGGAGGATCTTTGTCTTCTATGACCAGTTGGGGGACCACACAAGAATCAGGCTATCGTCTTTGGTGGCCTTCAGTCTAATACTCAAAAGGTCAGTTACAGCACAAATTCTTATGCAACTTCTATGTCATTGCAAAAACTCTGGAATGACAAATTCTGTTCCCATAGCCTGGCTCTGGCTTGATGATCAACATACACACTACATTCTTTTTATCTTTACGAAACTACATGCTCAGTGAATATTCTAATATCTGAAGAAAAAATAATCCACAAATACTGATGTTGCCTCATATTGCAAGGAAATATTACCTATACAGACTTATTAGTCTCGGTTTTAATGAGCTTATTGGGCAGATGTGTCTTTATTTCACTACGCTTTTGTGAAGACTGCTGCTTGTGGTTACTAGAAAACACTCATCTCTATCTCCAGTCCTTAGTAAGACCTGTAATTTAAGCTGAAGTTTTCAATATTGCAAAAATGAAAACAATTAGTAATCTTCAAACTAAGCTGGTTTCAAATTCAGTAAGAATTTTACAATTCTGCATTTGAGACAAATCTCAGTGGCATCCACAAACAGTAAATTGATAGAAGACCCACATTCTAAATAATAAATGCAGGACATTCTGTCAAAGGCTGCAGTATAAACATTAAAGAAAACTTTTCAAAAAGAATGACTGTGGTACCAATACTGTATAAAACATCAAAAAATATATGTATTCTTTGCTAATTTTGTATTTTTTTTCATTATTTAACAGTTCATTGGAGATTCCACTTCAATTCTGATGCAGCTTTATTATTAGGTCACAAATGACTCACATAAAACAACATGTTTTCCAAAGAAATGCAAAAATTAAATAATCTGTGAACCCAGAGACGGGTTTGCCAGGTAGAAGGCCAAAGTGAAGATGAAAGGGTGCTATAGCTTCTCTCCTACTAGGAAATATAGTCTAGTTTGTACATTCAGATTTTCAGAACTGCTACAAAATGAATTATTTGATCTATTTTAACATCCTACGACAACAATTTTTAAAACATTCAATAAGCCTAAAGAGCCTCTGAGAACTAAAATTCCACAATCTCACTTAATCCATACTTCAATCTTACCATTTAGAAGATTAAATACAAACCAATAAATGAAGTAAAAAAAAAAATCTAATTTCATAAATTACAGCTGACTTCATACAACGGAACCCTCAGATTCTGTTTGCAAAGGCAGTTAATGAAACAAAACATTCCATTTTGCTCAGCAATTTCTTGCGCAGTAACCACATTAAATTTGCCTTTCTAAACAGTCTTTTC
This sequence comes from Falco peregrinus, assembly GCF_023634155.1. Classification (NCBI taxonomy): domain Eukaryota; kingdom Metazoa; phylum Chordata; class Aves; order Falconiformes; family Falconidae; genus Falco; species Falco peregrinus. Next base: position 16,919,899 of record NC_073729.1, read on the forward strand.
TGAGGGCCAAAGCAAACAACAGCAGTGCAACCAAGTAACAGAAAGGCAGTTCTGAACAATTAATCAATGTCATGTAGATGGAAGAAGACTGATGTTTTTTCACCATTCTGCTGTCCTGTGAGCTGTCTGGAGGAAGCCACTTCTGGGACTCAGCTGCATCACCTTGCTCTTATCACGCTCAGCTGAATCCGAGTAAACTGCACAGTGCCATTGCAGTTTGATTAGGACAAAACCGAATCCATTACAAACCCCTTCCTGCATTTTTATTATCCCTTAGGGAGTCCTGGAATTTGTGCCCCCAAGAAAAAACAAACTAATTCAGCAGAAGTGCTGCACAAGCTTGCTAGCCACTGGAAAAAATGCATCTCTATGTCCATACTGACCCACTGCCAAATAATACATGTCTGATTACATGCTCTACAGTACACGCTGTATAGGTGGTTTGTAGTTAATTTTCATTCTAACTTTTACCATCAGTGGAACTATAAGCAGTTTTTCACTTACGTTTGTGCAGTACAATCACCCATACCTCCAGCCTGCCATCTGTGAGCTAAGGTGCCTCTCAGTGCAAAAGCTCTATTGCTACAAATGCTGAGGCCCAACAAATCCAATATTCTCAGTCTATAACCTGATTCACCTAAAAGGATTTGACTGAACCCAAAGATTCCACGCAGTCTCCTGCATACATACTCATAGCATCTACTTAAAGCTCAAAATGATGCGTGGCAATGAGTTCGTGATGTGAAGAACTACCCTGCCTTTCAGTACAACTCTGTGTCCCCTCCCTCTTTGATTATAGAGGAGACTGAAAATGACTGTTAATGATGGTAGCCAGCAATCAAGGTCTTCCACGTTTCCTTCTTTTCTTCCACTTACGAAGTTAACAGTGAGACAAGCAAGAACATGGTACTCAAAGCATTCTGTATCCAGAACCCCATAAAAATGTTAAAACCTTATAAATGATCTCACAAGAGTTGTTTCAAAGGGAGCTGCTAGAAAACCGCAGTGGATTTGGGCTAAAGGCACCTTAACCACTGAACTGCTGGTGAGAAATACCTTTAAAAATCCCCTAGACTGAGAGCCACAAACTTCTAGGTGGTAGTCATGCATGCGTTCAGTTACACAACAGTAAGCTTTGACACCACTCTTCACTATAAGGTTGTCCTCGTTTGTGGCTGACAACTGAAACATTATCTCGTTTTCCACTCTGCTTTAGATGAGCTGGACCCACTCCCTTACGCACCACTGAGGGCTAGCGTGCAACTAAACCCAGCGAGTCTTTTCTAAAGCATTACTCCAGAAGAGTTGGTTAGTGAGTAGTTTCCATACCCCATCTACCTTCTGAAAATGAAAAAGAAAAATCAAAGACAAATAATTCGTGGTGGGACTAAGAGCATTTCCCTGAAACTTAGTAATTTATCCTTAATCCTCCCATTCATCATCTTAAACTGCAGGCACCTGCAGCTGTACATGGACTGCCACCTTCCCATTTGGCCACTTCTCTTACTGAATCCCCAGCCCAACGAGGTCCAATGAGCAGTTTCTGTACCCAGCAGTAATCACTGCCTGTCTGCATTGCCCATCTGATCTGTGACACCCTTCTTCCACCAGCTGGCTACTTTTATTAAGTAAGAAAGGAATGGCAAACAGCTGCCGTTAGACCACTGTTCACCCTCCTCTGAAACTATGCTAAGGTTCTGTCTTTTCCTTTCGTGCTCCAAGTATATTCTATGAAGAGTTTTTGTACCAAATTAGCATGTTTCAACTCCCCGAGACAAACTATGAACCAGCTACCACAAAGAAGTCTACACAGCCAACGAGCGAGGCAAGAGCACCGTATGGCTGCCTGAGGTAACGTGCACACACAGCAAGCGACCAAAATTCCCAAGATAGCTCAAGTACCAGAAACAGTTGCGCTACAGGGAACGGTGAAGGTCAGACATGTGGTCCTCCAAAACGTTTAGCTGCAGCAGCCAAACTCTCTCACCTAGAATTAGTCTTAATTTACTACTGTCTGTAGTAGAGATGCTAAACCGTATAGCCTTGTCCCAATCTTTCTCAGCAGTTGTGACAAAATTCTGAGAAAGCTGGGGTTTTGTTGCTGTATGAGCCACATCCCCTTGCAGTCGCAAGACTTGGGGGGGGGGGGGGGGGGCGGGGCACAGAACGCCACAAAAAATGCAAGTTTTCCTGCCTAGGTATAGAACTTCTATTATATTCCAATGATATAAAACAGCCATGGGAAGAGATTCTCTCAATTTAGTACCTGAAATACAAACTTAGAAACGCTTCCAAAAAGTCAGCAGGATAATTTTAAATCACCTATTTCCAATGATACAGCATAAGACATGAATGATTTAGTGTGACCTCAAAGTTCAAGTTTTAACCATTCCTACATTTTAAAAGCAAGCACCATTTTTGGATGTACCACTTCTAAGTAAACAAGTGACAGCATTCTATAGACACCATGTTGCAGCTGTAGACACACAGAACATACACTAAAATCTCAATTAGGAACCAAATTATCCTATTGGGACGCACAATGTTGAAGTATTTCAGTGTAAGATCACAACATTCAGACAGATTAACAGTGCCTGTGTTGTTTTCCTACTTTTAACAAAGCTCTCTAGGTAAACAAATTAAAATTTTTCAGTTTGTAAATTTACAAACAGCTACCCAATTATGGAGGCTGGGGAGCTAAAGATAATCAAGGATTTTACAGGGGCTTAGTCATGTGAATTCTACTTCAGTTTTGCTGTGCTAGTCCCTTTTAGCACCACAGAAAAACAAATCAAGGTTTTATTTCCACTGCAAGGCAATATCAAGAACACAGAACACTGGCAATATGCTGGTTTATTGCTAATGGAATTTGCTTGCATACAGATCTGGGTTTTAACTTAATGCACTGTTACTGAAAATATTCTGTAGCCCCTTTAAAATACTTTTTATAAAAAATTTATTTATATAATATATATTATATATATTATATATATTATATAGATTTATATTATATAAATATTTAGTAAATGCTTGAGACAACCAAATGAGAATGATATTCTGTATGTAATTTTTTGTTTATGAAACTTAGGAGGAATATTTCAACAAACAACCTAAGTGAAAGACTTACATTTGGACTGTTAACAAGAACAAGGTACTGCTTTGCATCTCAATTTCAGTTTTCAAAATAAAGACATTTTCAAACTATTAAAAGGGCTGCTAACTGAAGCCTTGTACTCTGTAGGGAGTCTACAACACAATACCCTTTTGTCTGAGAAACCCCAGTTGTTCTGGCAATAAAATATCATCTGGCTTCTTTCTCCAGTTTCTTTAATTTCACTGCTTGCTAAGCAGTTAAAGCACATGCAACACACTGACGCCGTTTTGTTTTCCTTCATCGTACATCCGCTTCAAGTCTCTTTGTCAGAGGCTGGGAGGAGGAAAACCAGCTTTTCAGAATATAAGAGGAGTAAGAGTCTATCCCCCACTCACACATTAAATTGAAACCAAATCATCCATCACACCTATAGACCAAGCTGTCTATCATAGTTAGGTATCAAGCTGAAATTCAGTGGTAACTCCGAAGTATTAATTAGGTGTAATTTCTATTGCCTCACTTTCCAGATCTCTGGACCTAGATTAAACCTCTCCCATTTCATCCCAGAGAATTTGTAAACATTGCACATGTAGCACAGGCTGCAGAGGGAATGGCAAAGGAGGAAGGATTAGTTGCCAGCCACATCTTTTGGCCCGTGACGGCTTGATTCTGTTATCATTAGAATAGAGGTCAAAACATTAAATCTTTTTTATGGCTGAGAAACTAGATCTATTTTTACAACAAATAACCTGGCATCAAAGAGCTGAGAAAATCAGCTAGTTCACGCTGCTGGAGTAAACTATTTTGCCATGGCTAAAGGAGCCTTTTCCTGTTAAACACCCAACAGGTTCAGATATCTGTAAGCTCAACCTCTTTCACAGAGCAAATCCAAATACAATCAGCGCTTTATAATGACTTCAGGCATATCCCCAAAAGCCATAAAGCATCTCATAAGAGATTTTCTGTCAGCCTCACTGTTTTACTCGAACTAGAAATCTAAGGGAATCATTTTCCTTTATGAAGGGAAAAACCCCACTGCCCTGTATGAAAGATGCTTTCAAAACAAGAAAACATTTTCAATGCACGTTACACGACCAAATCTTTCTTTCACAGCCTATTAAAATACTGAAAGCAAATGCCGCCACGGGTACACTGGTCAGATTACTGCAAGACTCAAATCATACTATTTTCTATTTAATTTCCAATACTTACCATGAAAAGCGTGTGGCCAGCAGGGCCAGTGCCCGTCCCCCTGCGCTGGGCACTGGGGCGGCCGCCCCTCGAGCCCTGGGCTCAGCTCTGGGCCCCTCATGCCAGGGGTCATGGAGGGGCTGGAGCGTGTCCAGAGAGGGAGAACAAAGCTGGGGAAGGGGCTGGGGGTCAGGGGGGACCTGATGGCTCCCAACAGCTGCCTGGCGGGGGCTGTAGGCAGGGGGGGTCGGTCTCTGCTCCCAGGGAACAGCGACAGGACAAGAGGGAACGGCCTCAGGTGGCACCAGGGGAGGTTCAGGGAAAATGTCTTCACTGGGAGGGTGGCCAGGCACTGGGACAGGCTGCCCAGGGGGGTCACCATCCCTGGAAGTGTTCAAAAAAAAACCATGTAGATGAGATGCTTAGAGGCATGGTTTAGTGATGGACTTAGTGTTAGGTTTACAGTAGCACTCAAAGATCTTAAAGCTCTTTTCCAACCTAAATGATTCTATGAATACATTTAGTCACAAGTGGTTTTTCTTCGTTTTATCTCCTAGTGCCATATATACATTTCTTATTTTAAGTATTCATACACCAGGTTGATGAATATTGCGTAACATAGGATATAAAGGCTGAAGCCTTCAAACAATGTATAAGTGTTTAATCTTTTCTTGAGGAAAAAAGATCTGGGGAACAACAAAGGAGAAGGATCAGAAATAATATGTTGTTTTGTTTTTTTTTTTAAAAATCCCATACGTTCAGAAACATTCCTATGTAGGTACCAGGAAACACATTCTGCCCTGATAGGCTTGTGTCATCCATGAATAACTGAGATCCCACAGAAATTAAAACTGGGATTACAAAGGAAAAGGAAATTACATGAAGAGTTTCTCTCAGAACCTTCTCTAGCACGAGAAATAACAGGTAGAGAATCCCAGATTAAAGTGATAATTATATGTAAGATAAAACCAGACAGAATGGGTAAAAGGATGGGAAAGGGGAACTTAAATTAACTACAAAAAGGAGACAGGTATAAAGAGAAGAAAAACATAGCTGTAACAAGGTTTGTTACAGAAATAACTTTAAGTAATGTGAGCTGATAAAGAGAAAGGAGTTACAGCAAAAATGATCTTCAAGGTCAACTAAGTTGCGTTCACTGCCGCAAAGACACTGTTTCTGCAGTTGTCTTCAGAAAGTCACTGCACTTAAGACTAGAATTCTTAAGCCAGGCACACCTCCCAGTAATTTCACACATTTGCTAAGTGTCAAATGATCTATGTAATATTAAATAATGTGCATATTCTAACAAATGTCACTGCACTTAAAAAAATTTCACTTCACACTCTATGACACTGAAATTTAATGAGTTGCAGCAAGGAGACCTTAGCCAGCCTTGTCTAGAAAGAGAAGCAGAACAGAACACAAGCCAAGTACAAATGCAGCAATGAGTATGTGCATCCCAAGAATTAACAGATACTAAGAGTATGTAAATAAAAAAATATTTAGGAATATAAATAATTTCGCTGCTTTGACTTTATCAGGTAACATAGACCATAGTGCTGTTAGGAAAGAAGCTTCTGGGAAAAAGTTGTCATGGCTTATAGCTGGAAAAGGCAACAGTAGAAGCAATTTAATTAAGCGCATACACTGCTTTCACCACTGTACATTCATAATTAGGTCTGTTGAAAAGAGACAATATTCCATCTACATCAATACATCTCTATAGCATCTCTAAGCCTCTTGATGTCAGGTTTTATTGCAGCATCCCCCTAAGTTTTTGTATGCTTTCCCCCCATCTGTGCAATCTATTTACAAACTGTTCAGGTCAGGGTCATGTATTACCATGAATTTACTAAGTAATGAGCAGAAATGAGCCCCATTCTGGGGTTCCGCCCGTGGTCCTGCTAGCATGTGAAGAAAAATGGCCCTCAATGACAACTATTTCACCACTGGGTAAGAGCTCAACAGGACTGAATAAATATCTAGTGCTTAACTGGACAAAAATAAAAAATAATAGAACAGCATAAAAAATTTACTTCGTCTCCTTTGATTACAAAAGGAGCAGAAGAGTTTGAAAGAAAGTGCAGTTCTACAGGAATAAGAGGGCACGACTTAGAATTCTTGACCTGCTGTATGCCCATCCTCTTGCATGACTGTCCTGCAACAGTCATGGACCTATTTCTGTGTCTATAAAGCACGGAATATTTGACTATTGCATAGAAACATTTTCAAGACCTACCAAACAGAACTAATCAAACCCACTAACAAGCATCACCTGAGTCTTCAAAGCCTTACTTGAACAATGTAGCACCTGCATTTTGGGTTATCCCTAATGACAACAAAAGCCTTTTTTACTTGCATCACATTCGAGGTGCAACTTATTACAGTACTTAACCATTTTATAAAAATTTACAGCGCATCAAATTAACTTCTTCCATACTTTTTCGAAACCGTTTTCAATTTACATAGTAATCCCACAGTGCCAGGTACAACACCCATGCATATATTCATGACTCATTTAACAAAGACAGCGTAGTTCAGGTGCACTACAAAAAAAAAATCGTATACAATCACTTGAAAAATGCAATACTTGAGAACATTCGTAATGTTACAGAGTATAGTAGAGTTCTGATCTTACATTTTTCTGCCTCAGAAATGCTTTGATACAAAAAATTCTTGTCAAAATTACAGTATGGAGCTACGCAAGTATAAGACATATGCCCACTTACAATGTGTACCTATGCAGATATTTGTAAGTATTTTTTAACATGAACCTTGTATAGACAGATATATCCCAGTGCTTTGCCAAGACAAAAAATTTAACAGCAGCTGAAAGATTTACTTACTAGTTCATTTTCACACATCATTTCTAAGGTATTTTAGATTTAAATTTTAGGACAACAGCAGTGTAACACAACCACTGTTGCATCACAACTGAATTTAAACATACCTGCTTCTACAGGAATTGGTTTCTCCAGGAGAAAAACTGTCTGTTTCCAGTGTGTTCTGGTACACTGGGGACCAGTTGAAAACAAGACCTGCAATGGAAGAGTTCAAGAGTTTGATTAAGAACAACATTTTTGATATCACACCACATCAATCAATTACTGAACACACATGCACATGAAGTGTTTGCTACAGCGAGACAGACTCACTGCCAAACACCTTGAGGCAGAATAAAACACAAAACCACCCTCATTTCTCAAAGAAGTTTTTAAAGTGCATAAACCCCAAATACTCACCTTGTTGTGACAGTTTTTCTCAAAAAATATATCAAAATAACCAGCAACTGCCTATAAAAAACAGAGGAAAATGCAAATAAGATAAAGGAATAAGAGTGACAGTAAAGAAAAAGTATCACTAATATATACATTTTTTGGGATTTCTTCTCTCTTTCAAGCTTTTACCAAGAGGAACACGCTTAGAGACTTAGGATTTCTAGCATGCTAGAGATCCTAAGTCAAAAAATAAGCTGCCATCACACCTTTGACCTACTCAAGAATACTCAGCACACTAACTGCATTTTATTACATATCAAATATTAGTCTGACTTTCCAAAATAACCCACACCCCCTATCTGCAACTAGAATTAAATACAAGCAAACAAACTTTTGGCTGTGAAACCCAAACATAAAATTCCATCCTTGTCTTCTATGGCTCCCCCGCCCTCCCTGAGTACGCACACAACACAAGGGATGCTGCGTGACGTGTTCACTCTTGGTGGGGATGAACACCGTTGGCCACAAAAGCTCCCTCTGAACAGAGGCAGAGCATAACCAGGCAGAGAATATATTTCTCCCTCTACTACACACACAGATAAGGAAAATGATTCCCAAATGCTTCATGCTGACCTTTCCAGCAGTTAATAGTTTCCAATAGTAACTCTCCATGAGATTCCTTGCAGCACTTCTGCCTCTCCTGCCATCTCACTCCTAACCTCAAAGACAGCCTCTCTCTTCCAAGTTCAGTAATTCACTAGTGGTACTCCTCGTTCAGCTTGAAGAGAAGAAGAAATACAAAACGTTCGCAGACAGAACAGCATACTGACACTACTAGTTACACAGTCTTTTAATACCAGCCTGCTTTTCTGACAAAAAAAGCCTTGTGAGAGTCCCGGAAAGGTAAAGAATTCAAGAACTGGAAGATGCTAATAAAAGACCATCCACTCCACAGTTTCACCTCTGAAATCCTGTCCGTGATCACGTTTATTTGCTTCCTACTGTCTCCTACAAATAGGCTGAGGAAACCAGACCACAGGCCCAAGGCAGTCATGCTTTTCTATTACATGTCAGCCTGAAGAAATGACCCAGAATGGAGCTGTCGAGTAACTTCAACTACAGCAGCTGAGGGCTCTATCCCTGTGACAGCAGGAAGAGATTCTCCCCACGTCAGCTATAGCACATTCGAACAAGAGAAGTACCAATTCAAAGATGGCAGGCCCATTGCATGAAAACTCATCGCCAGCATCTGATTATAAACCTCCTCTCACAGAGCGTGTTTTTCTCTAAGTTTAGGAAACTGGTGGCTCTGAATAGTTACCAAGGACAAGTTCTGCAGCACGCCCTTCGTACTGACTCAAGAGGTAAGAGTGAAGGAAAAAAATAAAGTCAAACACGCTTATAAAATTAAGGTAACAAAATGAACGGCATAGGGCTTAATCATGATGAAATACATAATCTGAATGATAGCTGAACTATTCTGGTCTTTTTCCTCTCTAGCCTACATCCAGAACAGATTTCAGCAACGTGGTAGAGAATACAATGTGTTAAAACAAGTAAGCGTAGATCACGCTTTTCATCAAACGTAACTTTTTCAGATAAGGGCGCTCCAGAGAAGCCTGGCAAGTTCCAAATTCTGATGTGCGCAGATATTCTTAAAAAAAATGATCCAAGGACACACGGGGGACCTTCGTGACAAATGAACACCAGATCTTGGAAACTGTGACTCTTCCATCCCTTAAGTCCTATCACTCAATGCTGAGAATGTCGTTCTTAAGTAAATTACAGCCTTGTCTCTAATATGCCTTTTGGAGTAAAGATTGAGAAGCTTTTGACAAAGTTTTATTGACCCATCAGACTACTTTTGTTGATGCACAACCTCTTCTGGACATTAGTCAGAGATCTACTATGTCATAAACATATGGTCAATCATCAGGTCAATACTGTTGATATACTTACAAGACAGACCTAGGATACAATCATAGGAGAAAGGAGAAAGGCTGCAACAACAAAAATACATTAAGTAACGAGGGGGAAAAAATTGGCTTACAGAGAATACGGGACTATCAAGCTGTATTTTGGACTAGAAAGCTAAAAGCTCTATGCAGATGTACCATAGCTAAGGTGGATGCAGTTATCTATATAACAGAAACACTCTACGCGCTACCCTGAGAAGACAATCCCCAGAGCTGCATTTTTTGGGGGACTGGATCAAGTTCAGGCTGAAAAGAAACTGCAGTTACAAGCAAGAAACTGTCCCTCGCTGTCTGCTGCCTCCTGTGCTCAGAGAAACACGATTTGTACACATCTTCTGTAAACAACTAGGATAAATACCCACCTCATGCCTTACAGCATCAATCATTTCCCTAACTGAAACAACCCGAAACACTGACTTCGAATATCTAAATCAAGAAATAGTAACAGTAATTATTACACATCACGAAGACCACCTTATGCAGAGCTCCAGCGACTACAGAGAACAACAAGTTCTACATCAATACAATACACTCCTTTTGTTACATTCTAAAATGGATTTATGTCCTTTAATATTGATACTGAAATAACTGTTGATCCAGAAGGATAAAAAAATATCAAGAAATATTCTAACAAGATAAATTCCTCACATCCCTAAGGATAGGCTCCTGTGAACAGCTTCAGGTGTTCCCAAAAATTTGGTCAGAACTGGGACAGCAGGAGCACCCCAAAACCAAAACACTCTCTAGTCAGCTATGTCCGCAGGCAACTCCAGCCCTGCGTAGCTAAATAGAGGTTGTATGCCTAAATACACACAGCACAGAGTTTGAATGATGTTTTGAAAATTACCTGTAAGAGCACAGAGTGCAATTTAGAAATCTATTAAGTGTCTTTCATTAATACATTTCCAAACCATTTTTAAGCCAACTAACCCCCTCCGCCCTCAAACACACACACTTGGTTTAACAATTTTTCTTTGTTAAATTGGTTACAACTATGTAATTTGTTTTTAATAAACATTTTTAGACAACCTGCCACCACTTACCAACACTGTGTTTAATCTCCAGAAAGAAACCTCTCCCCTCCTATTTCTCATCTTTGGGAAAACCAGAAAGAAACCTCTCCCCTCCTATTTCTCATCTTTGGGAAAACAAGACGAGTAATACCAAACCCAGGAGCTACAGACCAGCTGCAAAATTTGTTTAATAGACTGTTGGCTTTTTGAGATCTTTCTGCTTTTGAGCTTGTTTGTCATTTGATCTGCCCCAGGCCTAAGGGATCTCGAGCCAGCTACACAGATACCTACAGACTAATTAATAATGAGCACACCCAGCCTTCCTAAAAACCCACCAGGCGATTTTGTAGAACAAGAAAAGCAATCAGTAAGGACAGGCGTAATGAGTTTCAAGGCTGAGGTGGTCCCAGGCTCATATTCAATTGTTAAGAAGTTCGCTACCGATACCATTCTTTATTTCTTTCAACATTCCTTCCCATCCATTCCCATCTGTGCATGGAACTGATCACTCAGAAGTATCATCACAAGAAACAGGCTGGGTTTTCTCTGTGCTAAAATACAGGGAGGGCACACAGGGATGGGACCTCAGCATCGCGCTCAGACCTTTTGTAGAAGCCAGGCAAGGAAGGAACCCAAGAGAAAACGAAGCCTCAAATTTGCAGTGAATCTAGTAAACCTTAGCCTAAAGAGTGGGCAGGTCTATGTCAAAGAGGAATCTTACTCTTTACATCCAATTAAACACTTTCTTCATATCAGAAAACAAGTTGACAGCTTCTTACAACCACTCAAACTTGGCTTTAAACAATCGAGTAATTTGAAGAATAGACCATTACAGCCTTACTATGACGGTCTGGTTTTATTCATCTAGCACAGAACAAGTACACATGTTAACAATTAATTCCTACCTTGACATTTTAAATCCAGAGTGTAGCTTTTTTTGTTAAAACTCAATTTCGTAGATCTTTTCACATTCAAAAAAAATCAGCTATTCTAGGAGTAGCAAAACAATAATTTTTAAAAAAAAGATAAAGGTAGTGTCATTCACTGATTTTAATACACAAAGAAAGTTTTCTTTGCCATGTCAAAGAATTTAATAAATAGAGTTTACAAATCTAGCTATAAAATTGTGGGTTTGGTTACTAGCTTCTTTTTAGGAATTTATATCTTCCCTTAAATCAAATTTTTTTTTAATTCATTACTTGGTACTGGTTTTATACTGAAATGCACAATACTTATCTTTTATATTCAGGCACACTGCAGTGGAATAATTCTGTAGAAGTGATGTTCAAAATGTTTTTCCTTTCATTTCACTTTTGAACACTACCACAAATTGCAGTAGCTGTGACAGTCGATCACAAACTTCTATTAAAATGCAATACTATAAAGACAGACACTTCCAATGTTTACAGCTGGGAGAAATATTAAGTCTTCCCCTCTTGTTGTAAAGTTTAACACATGCAGCTAAGGAGCAAAACATAAAGAAAAACAAACAATCACAAGTGGCATACAAAAAGCAATCACAGGCACAAGCCTATTAAAATGGAATATAGCGCTGGCCAGATTTTTATTAAAGGTGGCATCTTCTTCATGACAAGTCAAACTACAGAAAAAGAACAAGCAAATAATGCCCCCATAAATTCTAGATGATGTTTTACAACTGCTGCCTTGGGTGATTTGTTTTGCTTTTTTGGTTGGTTGTTTTTTTTTTTTTTTAAAGCATAACAATAACAGTTACTTCTACTGCAGTTTTCCTCATCTTTTTGCTCCACCTTTGACAGCTCATTTACAACTTCACCAGCAACTAATCTGCAAGAACTTAAGACTTCTCTGGAAGAATCTTTCAAGTGCCAGTCTCTTGACTAGCATGAAAAAGGAAAACAAAAATAATGACTTCTAAACTGGTAATAAATAACTGCAACTGCAGCCTGACACATCCTCTAGCCTCAAAGGATGTTAAATATTGGGAAACTCTACAGAAATATTATTCTTCCTGCTCTCAAATAAACTGCCAGGAGAAAAGCAGAGCTATGAAGACTAAAACTCCAACCCCAGAACAAAGCCTTCATGTTTACTGAGGGAACTAAGAAGCTTAAATAAAGAACTAAGGAAACATTTAGGAATATATGTACCTTAATGGGAATGCAAAGCATCATCTTACAAAGGTTAAAGAGTTCACTCAACTAAGAGTAAAATATTCCTGAAATTAAAACAGCAGCTGCTAACTTCTACCTGGTTTTGTCAAACACAGGTTTTGATTAAGAGTTCGTGTAAAGTAGCTTAAAGTTTTCATTCATCACCAAGGGCTTCTAAGGTGTTCATACAAACACACAAAAAAACCTGTAAATGAAACACGTCCTCCCAGTAAGGTTCACTGGTCTTCAACATTTTTCTTCCCTACCAGATAAATTATTTGAGTCTATTTTTCCCCTGTTCATTCATGTAACATGTACCAAATACATAAAGATCACAAAAAGCTGTAATATATGTAGTAGATCAACATTAGTACATATTATCTGTTCTTTTCCACTTAGAGCCCTTAGCTGAAATGGCAAGAGGAGTTTAAATTTTAATTCAAATCTATCTGAATATTGAGGCTGTTTTCTAAAGAAAATGGCTGCTCGTACATGCAGCATTTTAACAGGATAAAACAAATGAGACCGCTCGACTCCTTATGAGAACTCATAAAGGCAACCTTACCAATTCACTTAGGAAGAAGGAAATTAAAAATTATCATCATCGCTATCACCTACAGTGAGCAATTTATCATTCTTGCTCTTCACTAGTATCATGTTCCAACAGTGAGTGGCTACAACAAATACAATTAGACAGCTGGCCACAGAAGTGGGAGATAATGTGCTTTTGATGGAGTTTATCCAAGCATGGAGATGGAATGTTTGTCATCCATGCAGCAGAGTTGCTACGTTTTTGTCACAGGGAAACGAAACCCCTTGCTATTAAAACCCAGTAGTTTTGTATTTTAAAAGGACTACGAACCTGGAGACCAGTGTATAGGAGGCTACCAATAACCAAGTAGATCTGAAGGAGAAATCCTGTTTCGTAACATGACAGAGTAGTCTTTCCTTTGAACAGAAATGGGGTATTCAAGGTGTGTTTAATCATGGTACCCAAAGCCAGATTTCCAACTTTACCTTAAAAAAAAAAAAATAAATAATCTAGTTTCTCACCTAAGGTTGGAATTAAAGGCTTATATGTTAATACTTATTGCTGGCTCCCAAGTGGAAGATTGGACATTAGGAAATGAAACTGTTGACCATTTAGGAAGATTTTAACAAGCACAGATTTTTCCTTAGTGAAAATAATTTTCTCCAGTCAACTCAACTTCCTTTTTCCTCCTAAAGGTTTTAATACATCAGTCACGTCCTCTGGTTCATTATCCCTCTTTCACCCCCTTCCTCCCTCCCTCCCTCCCACTTTTTATATACATCCCCTGCTCTTTGACAAGATCTCCTGGGAGCAATGAAGAGATACTGCCATTTTCCTCCCAGGGGATATTATTATTCAGCTAGAACAGATCAACCTTGATGGACTCACAGGGGAAACGCTTGCAAACAAAAGAGAAAGTTTGTCAATTGATTTCTACACTGAGGGTAATCACCATTATATTTTATCTCTAAAGCTCACACAGTGATCAACTTAGAATACAATTAATGGTATATTTTCCTAGCAGCATCTACTAACTGTTATTAGCCAGATGTCTAATTAAAATCAGCAGTGACAAACCCTAGCTCTTTATTAGGAAAATGCACTTTTGCAGGCTAATTAAATTTATTTTTGACCATTATCTTTGTAAGACTGAAATCAAGGCAACTTGCACTAAAAGTGCTTTGAAACAATTTCATATAATGATTCCATGCAACCATTTCATGCTTTGAAAATCTTTGATCTTTGAAAGCTAAAATAATGATAAACTTAGTGCTAAAACGTACTACTTTGTGGTAAACAACAGGAGAAATAAAATAAAAAAAAAAAATCACAGAAAGAATACATGCTTTGAAAAAAGCCTTGACACACGTTCCCCTCCCCAATAACTTCTGAAAGACTAAACACTACATACAAGGTCACATTTAGAATTATTATTTTTGCTCACTCTTTCCATATTTCTCAGTTTTATTAGGATTTTTTTCCTTGAAGAGTTATTTAATTTCTTGAATACCTGGAAGGAAACCTATTTAGAGCATTAAGCATTTTTTTTAAGGATATGGCTCAATAAAGGCATTACAGGATCACCTGCAATACAGTCAGGATGCACTTACAGAGTCACATCAGGCTGATCTGATGTTACCAGCATGAGTTAATACTCTGCTAGGGTTTTTTTTCTGGTCATACAAAAATATGAGAGTAATTTAAAATAATTTACAGGTGGAAGAACAGACAAATCAGGTACATGTCAATTAATACTATGCTCTTAGGTTATAGGAACTGCATTGGTTTTCTATTTTGCACAAGCACAAGCTCATCACTAAGTCTGGGCGTTTACGTTCTTAGTCCATTTATCTAAAAACCAGAAAACAGTCAGCCTATTGCCTGCTGAACTGCTATGGTTTTCAAACAACCTCTAGTACAATTAAGTGGCCCTATCATACAACCAGATAATTAGCCAAGAGGTCAGCAAGAAGGCCTTCCAAGAGCAAGAACAGTGAGAATATTTAGGAAGATGAGAAAGAGATATTTCAGCACTCGCATTATCAGTTTCAGGAAGCAAAAGATTTGTACTAAAAAGCAACAAAGCAAAATGGAGTGGAGTTACAAAAAAATCAAAGGATGATAAAGAGGTGGGTGGCAAGTCCCAAAGGTTAACATTAGGCTTAAGAGAAAGACTAATCTTTCTGTGCTCCCACCAGCCAGAGAACAGGGAAAAAAAGCTCTGTTCCTAACTCTCTCCTAGGTGAAGCTTTCCTGCAGCGTTTATGACATCCTCCCAGAAACATTTACCAGAACAACTTACAAGAAAGAAATAAAGCCTGGGGAAATCATGAAGCGGTCAGCTTCTTTGTTGAGACTGAAAATAAACACAGAATTTCAAACAGTATCTACAAAGAAAGGGGGAGGAAGAGAGACTGCGGAAAAACCAAGGTCAGATTTTAGAGGTATGTAACATCTTGCCACAGAAACAAGTGCAGCCTCTACTGCCCAAGGCATCCAAACAGGTTGATCGGAGGAAACAACCGACCCCAACGTATAATGCCTCCAGAGTCCTCAGCTCAGAAGACCTCAGCTTTGAGCTCTTCAACAATTAACGCTATGCTGCATCCTACAAACAGCCGAGGCCACAACTCCTTCTCCAAGTACTTGCTAAACTACTTCCCACCAGTTTCAAGCTTCTGTGAAAACAAGTTCAGCAACCACACATTCTGTGCTGCTGCTATTTTCCTCTAAGAACACCTACCATATACTCCTCTGCACTCATGCGGTGCCTTGGAGAGAAGCTGCATGGAAACCCACTCCCCACAATGCAATGACACTGTGCAAACTGGTAGCTGATCTGCAGTAAGATCCACAAAGCAACTCACATACCGCCCAGCACCTCAGTTTGGTTTTTGAAGACAGACCACGTAAGAGAGCGAGTCCTAGTTCTGATGGTAACACTGGTCTGAACTTACCTTTGCTGTTGATAGCAACACGAGGAATATAACAACTAAATCTGTTTTCACAGTTTTATGGCACAGAAAGGGCTCAGGAAAAAGCTGCTCTGAAATGAACTTTAGGTTGTGAGCTAAACACCCCCGATACATACAGACATAAAAGGATGGATTTCCAAGCTGTTACTTCTGTGATTTTTTTTTTGTAATTAAACCAGAAGTATTTTAAAATGTTCGTATTTTAAAAAGACAAACATCAGAACAAACAAGTACAAAAAGCTAGAATTTTGGGTAAGCACCTTTCTCTTTGGGCGAGAAAATGAAAAACCAGTAGAACAAGAAAGCACGGATGCAAACAAGAAAAACATCAAATGTTATTTTCAGAGGCCAAATTGCAATCTTAAAGCATCTCTGCAAAAATTCTCAATATAAATAATGGACTTTTATTGTTCATTTACTGCAAGGTTAGGCAGCCTGATATGATGGATGAACTGTCAACCCCCAACTAAACTTCTACAATCCATCATGGAAAGAGTGGAAATTTCACTCAAAGTGTCAATAAACCTAAATGATGAAGTGCAAAATAGTTTACAGAGTTCTGATCATTTTTTAAAACCTGCATTCACTGCAAAGTTTCAGAAACACCGCTCTTCCCCCATTTCCTTCCCCTTCTCCTTGCAAGTCATAAAATGCAGGTGTACATCTTGGTTTGTAAGTCAATGATACCAAAGAATCATAGAATGGAAATGAGGTTTTCTTAAAGCTCTAGTGCTAGGGAAAACAACAATTACAAAATAAGCTATTTTACCCAAATATCAAAAAGATAGCCAAGATTTTGTAAACATTTCTGTTTAACTAATCAGTTATTCAAAAGTGGCCACATTTAGAAAATTAACCCAGGGCTGCACTGGAGCTTCGTCTGAAATCAAAGGTGACCCTGCCCTGAGGCAAGTAGAATTCTTCTATGATTCTATGACAACTAAAGCCAAGAGGTTTGGGTTTTTTGTGAATGCACAATAAGCCACATAGATTTCCATTTAATAAAAACCAAGAGGTTACTGCGTCTTTACTTAATTTGGTGATAACTGATAAATAATGACAAAGTATTTGTACACAGCTACTAACTCACATTAATGACAATGGGAAAACTGCACTTTATAACACCAACAAGTTCTTTGCATCCAAAATGCAGCAGAAGTGGTGGCAAATGCAGCATCCTGGACTGACACACAGGTCCATCCAAAACCAGGTATCCAAGATTGTTACCAGCTCAAGTGTTTACATTACACAGCCACATATTCTCCGTGCCTGTATCAAAGGAAGCCTTTGTCTCACATGTAGACATGCAAAAGCCAAATAAACCACTTGTAGCAGACTTATCACAAGCTATTAAAAATCAGCTACTTTGGATTTGATTCTGTGATGTGTTGTGAATTAAAGCTAAGCATGAAATTCCCAGCAGAAGTATCACAATACGCTAGGCTACAAAGACTTCAGGTTTTACGACAGATCTCAGAGCCTAACAAACTTTTGTCAAATTTGATGAGGGTATTTAAATAAATTGGTGGAAAGCATTTGTAATTGATGTTGAATGTGAAAGCATAGCACTGCAATCATAAAATCCGTAACAATTAAGGTCATCCTGCCTTTGCTTATCATTTAGTGTTTAAAAACTCAGTGCATTACTTCAGTCTACACCACCATCAGACTTCCTCATCTGTACCTCATTTTTACCCCACTGCCCTGCCTAGTGCTAACATTTCAAACACTCTTGTATTCAATTCTTTTCTTCCGTATTCCAACAAAGCAAGCAAGCAGCACACCACAACTCAGTCAAATCGGAAAGGTATCCTTACATAGGTACCAATCTAAACACTCTAAATATTTATGTTGGAATACCTGATTTGTTTTAGCTTTAAACACATTTGTAACATCTTTATTTCAGAAGTCACTCACATCCTTACATGAAGTATGTTAAATAAAAATATTCAGGTATCTTCCTTGACTTATACTTCCAAAACACAACACAAAACACAAATTGCATGGGCCTTTGCAGAAAAAAATAAATAGGGGATACTTTCCATTAATCCAAAAATCAGTGTTTCTGTTTTCTTATAACTACCAGATACCATAATGATCACCAAAAAAGAGCCACAAAATGAATGTGTATTTATGTAAATTCATACTGAGCAACGTAGGCACAACTTCAAAGAAGCGTTTGAAAGATGCCCTAGTACTGAGTTTTCATTTAACTCTAAAGCTTTGACTGAAAACTTCTTTTTTCCTTCTTCTTTCTTTTTTTTTTTTCATATTAAAGAGTGTTTGATAGACAAATAATACTCAATTGAGTGAGATCGCCAACTCAGATTTGCTGGAGAGTCTTCACTCAATTTGATGCAGCATAGTCTGTAATACTAAGATGAATAAGCTTCCATTTGCTGTAATTATAACTCCCCTCCAATCAAATTCCACAGCCTTTCTAGAATTAGTGTTCTTTTGAATAAAAATCACATGAACTTACAGAAAGTAAAAATATTATCTTGCATGCAATAAATATAACTGATGCAGTAAGCCCCTAGTTATTCAGATTCGAATGTTGTATTTGTTCCCCCTCAGCCTTCACATGGAAAGTTCAAGAACTTCCCTACATGAGAACCTGTTTGCCATACGAGCCACCATATGTTTATTGCACGAGCTATAGCCTACCTTTCCCACATCTGTCTTGTTTTTCACTTTTTTTACTGAACTCAGAAGAGCTCCTCCGAGAACACTGACTGCTGCATTATTCTTGAGCACAGTGGTCACAACTCATCTGAACAGAAAACTCATTTCAGCAAACGGGCTAGTGAACACAACAGAATGAGCCCAGTGCTCAGGCTCCTTCTCTCTCCCTTGCCTCATCTACCTGTATTACACTAACACCATTAGTGGGGTTTCACATCCATCTCTCTTTGCAAAGAGGGTTCATTTGACACCTCTGTACTGCAGAAATGAATGTTTCAAGGTAAGGACTGATGATAAATGAAGCATAATTAATGCATTGTCGATTAGTCCAATGCGATATTGACCATATATGAAGAGACTAAAATTGTCTTACCGTACACTTTGTGCTCATTGTAATGGTCAGGGTGAAATCCGAAGAGAATTCTAACTCTGGAGTGGATGCGGTATTACAGTCGATACGCTATGAAAAAGAATAATACAATTCCATCAGTAACAGAGCTGAATTTAAATCAAGATCTTCCTTTGGATGAAGGTTGTTCAGTTGCTCTCGTAATAAGACTGCCTTTCTAGGGCAATATTCATTCAGTTCTCCAAAGATGTGAAGAGACTTAAAACCCAATTAATCCTATCCGCACACTGAAAACACACTTAAGCCCTCTCTTCCCCAAATGCCAAAATAAACAGACACCTTGACTCGCAGAGGTAAGGAACCAGACGTAGTAGCTAATGCTGGTCAGAAAAGTTGCTCTTGATGATAGCTGCCCGTTGTTGAAACTGAAGTAGCTTTCACAGGCATCATCACCTGTTTTACCTCTTGTTCATTTAGTTCATGCTAAACCACAGTATGAAACTGATATAGGTTACAACTGGGCCTTTTTGATTTGGCAGGTTATTTTTATATTGATCATAGAATAATTAATGGTTGAATGGGACCTCTGGAGACCATTTAGTCCAACCCCTGCTCAAAGCAGGGTCCACTGAAGCCAGTTGCTCAGGACCACGTCCAAATGGCTTCTGAGTATCTCCAGGGCTACAGACTCTCCAGGCAACCTGTGTCACTGCTCCACTGCCCTCACAGTAAAAAAACAGCGTTTACTCATCTTTAAAGGCAATTTTGCTATTTTGAAATGAACGTAAAATAACAGCATCCAGGATAACAGTGGTAACATTGTCAAATTAAATTGCAGCTTGCATTTCAATATTCTGATTTATTATTTCTATATATATAAAATGAGAGTTTTTGAAGAGCAGTAAGCTTCAGTTTTCAGTTGGTCTTAAAAATTCCACCACATTTTTTCACTCTATGAAATTCTTTAGTTTATGTATTCAGTTAAAATGCTTTATTGAAGAATGTCATATACCGCTGAAGTTTAACGTCCTATACATCATTCATCAATATTTCTTGATGCTGTCTCCTCCTTCTTTAGGCAATGTTTTCCTTCATGAAAAGTTATAATATAAACTATACAAAACAAGCAGCAGCTCATTTGAGCCGACATGCTAAAATATCTTCTATAATAACCATATGATAAATAGGAAGATTTTTAAACTTTCCCTCAAAAACATAATCCATTTGTTCCGTGGAGTGGCTATCGATGGAAACAATTTACCTATAATGCTACTGTTACCAAACTCATTAATTTTAGCACTTTCAACTGTAACTTTAGCAAACGAGCTCAGGCACTGACTTCAGGTTATTTTTAAAAACCACGACTGCTACTGAGAACAAATGAGTATAAAACCATTAACCACAACCATAATGGAAAATGCTGTGTGATGACAAAACTGGCTAAGCATGTACAGCTCAGCTGGACAGAGATCGCTCATGACATATATTCAAGGGGCACATACAGTACTGTACACTGTAAAGACCAGCAAAGCATTTTCCTTCTAAAACTGCAGCAGCTTACAGACTGCATTGGGCACCTTTTACTGTAGTTATTGATATCACTTTCCAGGTTAAGATGCTGTTTAAATTTGTTTGCCTAACAAACTGACAGAGCTCAACTTATCCATGCAGCTGTTAATTTAGATCACATTATCTGTTATTTGTTTTCTGTATAACAAACTTGACCTATCTGCAAGAAGTATTCAGCTGCATTTCCACTTGAATTGGAACATGCAAAATGTTATTAGAGAATGGAGGTGGGAAGAGCACCCACGCCTCCGCTCACTGTGCGATCAGACCTGTCAGACTGCTAACAACTACGGCCTCCAGTTCCTGACCTCAGTACCTCTGGTTTGTGCACATTCATTCACTAGGGGTGGAATTCACCCTCCCCTACAATGACAAGTGTACAAGGTATATTTCAGCAACTGAGTCGATTCACTACCCTCTCCTTACACCCCAGGAAAACAGAGATTTCTAGGCCTCAAGGCACACAAATTATTATAGGTGTCCTTAGTGATTTTATTTCACTGACTCTAGAAGTCTACTCAACAAGCTCAAAATAAAAACCTAAGACATCTGTAATGACTCCATCATCTTTGCTGCTATTCCCCATCACGAAGCTGCAATAAAAAACCAAGACAACACAGAAAAGCACGCATAAAATTAATTCAATGAGTACTGGAGAAACTACTGTTGCCTTTTCAGACATGGTCATTCTGTTGGATGAAGCTATGGGTGATAGTGAGTGACCCTCCATTCAATTTTAATCTTTAAAGCCAGCTATCTTGGCACAGAAAGAAGTAAGAAGTCCCCCCGTGACTCAGTAGGCTGACTGTGGTGAAGAGGGAAGCAAAGTAGAAGAAAAGACTCCAAGGGTTTGGGTTTTTTTGGTACAGTTTAAATTTCATTTACGGAACTTTTAACTTACTGGAATACAAGTAAATTTGGGTTTGGATACAAACAAATGTACAACAGAACAATCTAAATACGGACCAATTACTTTAAGAGCTCAAACTTGATAAAAAAAGGCAATAAATACAATCAATACAAGTCTTACAGTCTTAACGCCAAGAACCTTACTGCAGTCATATAATTTTGAAGATGTCTAAGTTTGTGTATGCATGCTTGTGTGTATTTTTTTCCCCATCCTCCATAAAATAATGAAACTTCTAATCCGACTGTTAAAGTATGTAAGTACCACCGTACCTTAATGACACTGGCTGTAGATATCAGTGTGTTTGGGTCCAGCACCTCCACAACAGCTTCTGGAATTACAGCCTTCTTCATGCAAGACATGTCAAAGCCATATACATTTTCCCAGAAAAGCAGCTTGTCCACATGTTTATTCATATCCCCAACAGCTACTAGACTAATGGTGCAAATGTCAGGATAAACTGTAACAAGAGAAACAGAGTAGTGAAATCTTATTTTAGACATGCATAAAGAGGACTTTTTTTTGCCCCCTCTTTAAGATTAACATCTTAGAAGAAGAAATAACTTTCTTCAGCTCTAAACTCAGAAGTATCTATCTAGGACAAGATACTTCTTCTGCCGCTTTATTTTCTGGTGTCTCATTTGTCCACAGAAGAGACTAGACATTGGAACTTAATTTTTCCACACTACCCTGGTAGCATGTTTATGTTCTTGACAAAGTATCTTTGCAGTTGAATCCCACTGCCAGGAAATGACTGGAAACTTGGTGCCTGAAGAAAATTATTTGGAACAGCTTATTCTGGCTTCTGTCAAAAACTGACTTAAAATGTATTAAATAACTGTAGACACCCATCCAAAGGAAAATTCAGGTGAGGGTTTTGCAGTAAGAAAAAACCTCTGTGAAAAGAGGTTATTTCCAGATAGCGGCAAATATTCTTACTCAAGAGTTGTACTCCTGTTTCTTAACAGCTCTGGCTGGTACTTGCCTTAAAACCTAAAAAAATATTATTGAGTACTGGCGAGAATAACCACTCTTCTATCTGCATCTTAAAAGTATGGAAGTCACCCAACAGACAGAAGAGAACTTCCTCATTGATTGCTTCCACAGTTTCAGGAAGACAGCTATCATTTGCATACTGTCTTCACACTCGTGCTTTCCCCTCTCCCAAGAATATCTTCAGAGCAAGTACCTATTTACAGGTTTTCCAAATTGTAGTGGAAAACTGGCATTTGCCTTTTTAACAGCTGCCTACAGCCAAGCCAGACAATCTCTTGGCTATCTCTATCCACTATGAGTTGGAAAAGACATAAAGAACAGCTGCTATGAACGTGGCTGTCTACAGCAATATCAAATAGTAAGAGAAACTCAGTTTCTATTTAGCTAGACTTCTTTCCACATAAAAATTCCCATATTTTGTTTTTAAGAGTTTCAAGCCACATACATTGAATCCTTGATTTGTCTTCAGAGCAAAACACCGACTAATAAACACCTTATTTTATTTTTTAGTGATACATGAAGGTGCCAGCATCTATAAAACTGAAGCTAAGTTTCTCTTTTCTTCTCCAAAATCTGGTGAACTGTAAAATTCATATTGTCTTCAGCTCTGCTTGAAATTGTAGCTTATCAAAATGAGTATGAAGAAATCATTGGTATAGCATGGTAAGTCAGAACAGCTGAATTTTTTGCCTTGTAAAATACCAAAGATAGAAACAAGAAATTGAAATTAGACCTTTTATATAGAGAGTCCTTCATCCTAAAGGAAATCATCTTATACATATTAATGATAAAGAAGAGTCTCTCCTAAAGCAGCACTGGTTTTTTTTTTTCCCCCATATGAAGGCATTAAGCAGCCACCTCTACTTTTAGAAGGAGTAGTTCATACAAAATATGAACACATTGTCATTTTTCTCACTTTGACTGTTTAAACCAGAAAAAAATAAATATCAGCAAGCTTAAACTGGAATCCCATGGGTAAATTATCATTCCTGCTTTGCAGATGAGGAACTCAAACCAGAAGGTTTCTCCAGGAACAGCCTACAAATAACTCAGCAGTTAAAAAGGCAGTTTGATGAGTATCCAAACAGACAGGCATCAAACTGTCTTGTCTGAAACAAATCATTTGGTTCCAAGTACACCTGAAAGCTGTCACACACACAGCAATGCCCCCCCCCCCCCCCCCCCCCCAAACCAAAATCCAAACAAAACCCCAACATCTGGTGGTAGGAGTATTTGCAAGTAGTTTCCGGAACCACCAATAAGAGATTTCCATTTTTTGAAGATTTCATATTGCTGTTTACTAACTAGTGTGACAACTGCACTGTATTTAGCTTTACCTCCCAGCATTTCAAACCTTCAAGAGCCACCACTGATGCTCCAAAAATTAATGGACAGTGTGAAACAGACAACAAAAGCAAGCAACTACAGCCTCTGAGGCAATATTTTTCAGGTAAGGCTCTTCATAGGATGCAAGGAGTATGGTGAGAAAAGGGATAAAAAAAAAAAAAGACTGAAAGACCCCAGTTACAAAATACACTTAGAGAAGCGAGCTAGCAATGCTGCAATCAAAAAAATTCAAAGGAGAAAGTAATCAACTAGTTCATATCCTTCCTTCCCGACTAGCGTGCGTTTCTGCAACTGTCTTAACAGGAAAAAATTTACCATGTCTATCGAGTGTGAAATATTTGAGCAGGATCAAAATCAGTCTTTCTTTAGTCTTTTCGTCCTCACAGCAAATCCTTAAATCAGCAGCAAAGCTCACAATCAATTATACAAAACATTAAGAACATGCAAAAATGTAAACATTAATGCTCTAATCTAATCTGCATTTTTAGTTTAGCCTATCAATAGCAGTAAAAAAGTAGACAATGCCTTGTTCAGACTTCACAAAGAAATTTGTGGTCCACCAACAGGGTGCAGGCGAAAGGCTACCGCAATACATTAAATTCCAAATTTACAGACCCACCCGTGGCCAGAAGCATATGCTATGCCTAAGTTTGACTGGCAAAGTAAGCATCTTATCTAAATATCAACCTAAATCATCTAAACTCTGTAGTGTTTAAGTGTTTAAAAGCATCTGCTTAAAACTGCATTTGCCATTTCACCCGTTATCCTCGATTCCCCTGGAAATCCTCTGCTCCTTCTGGAGCATCCCATAACACTTCCCTGTGTGATTCTGACAGACTTGTCGTCTTTTTCTCATTAAGCCTATAATTTAATAATTATTCCTTCTCACAGGTGAAATGAACAAAATGCTGATTGGACAAAAGCACATACTCCTCCATGCTCTCACAGATTCATTGTTTTGACCATCTGTGTCCTTCTCGACTCAGTGCCCACAAGTCATCTGTCACTAGTAACAGCTCACGTGGTGGACAGAATACGATGGGAAATCCTTTATCTATCTCTTAGCAATGCCTCACAAACTTCAGGACACTGAAGGGTAAGGCAGCAATCCTCCAGATACACGGAAATAATTCCAAGTGAATACCATCCTCATTTTGACATGAACAAGCAAAAAGTATTACGCCTTGAACGATGCCTTCCTCACCTATGTTGCTCCTCTTCAATGTGCACGGCGCTCAAGTGCATGCAAAAATCTATACTCTAGCAACTAATAGCTGTAAAGAACAAACAGATGGGTCCCGGACAGCAAGAATTTTATGTTCCCAAATAAAGCTATTATATACTGTACACATTCCCCTAGACAGTTTTGATATAATCCACTTCAGCATGCCAATAGGCTAAATTTAAATAATGATGAAATGACTGACTGAACGCGTATCTAGAAATTTGGATTCTATTCCCGGCTCAGACACTGGAAGATTTGGCCAAATGGCAGCCGCTTCTATTGCTTTTTTCAGCTTTCACACAGTCCTTGTAATAATGATCTTGAGCTCAATAGTATGGAGTGGCTTGAGATAAAAATCAAACTTAGTGGCAGATCCAGGAGTTTCTCTGGTAAGACTGTGCCTCAGAACAAGCTGTTTTGGCTCACCCAAATTTGAATGCGACCACAGTTCTGCTGCTTTTCGCCCACACTGCAGAAGTGTCTGCCTGGCTAAGCTGATTGCTGAGCAAGTTGTCACCAGTCTTCGGCACAACCACGTACAGGCTATACAAGCTGGCAGCAGAGCAGTAATTGTAAGCGCCTTAAGGAAGCAGCGTTCCATTTAAAATCTGGCCATACCAATGGGCAGCCGTGCAATACTCAAACCTCCAAGGATAAGTGTACTGCAGAACCAGCACACACTGTCAGAGCAAATGTTGGGAGGCAAGGGGCCCTAGCAAACGTACCAACCTACAAATAGAGAACAAGATACTACTGCAGTTTCAACAGCAGTCCAAAATTTCCGGCCCTTTTCAGATGGCTTTGGAAATCGTAGCCGAATATGAAATGATTCCTTACTATTTTACGGGATGTCCCCAGATCTAATTATATTGCAACACAAAGTTATCAGCATCTATCTATATAAAGTACACCACAACTGCGTTCCAGATCTGACCAGACTATTCTACATTACTGAAAACAAAAAAAA
Organism: Falco peregrinus; assembly: GCF_023634155.1. Lineage (NCBI taxonomy): Eukaryota > Metazoa > Chordata > Aves > Falconiformes > Falconidae > Falco > Falco peregrinus. The sequence goes on from NC_073729.1 coordinate 16,946,075, forward strand.
AACCTCTTAAATCTGTCACATTGTTCAAGTGGATTCTGAATATGAACTGCAGTCTTTTGCCTGTATATTTGGCTTTGTGACCAAATGTTGAACAATTGCACAAACCCCCTTTTTTTCTGCTGTGCTCTGTGGCATACAGAGCTCACTGCAATCAAAGGGAAGCACTGCAGCGAGCAGTGTTACACAGCCATTAATCCAATCATTAAGTCAGCGTAGTGAAACTAACTATGTGCACAGTTAGCACAAAAGAGGAAAAAAACCCCAGACTGATGACTATGATTGAAAAGGTCAATATGAAATACAATACTGACAAAGGAATTAAGGACAAGGAATAAAGCATATGCAGAACTCATACAGGAAACCACACCACATGAGGAATAATATTTACAGGCATTTAAAGACTACTTAAGATGACACTATCCAAGCTACTTAAAAGGATAAAACAATTCTACTTCAAAATAAAACCTTTTTGTCCTGTCACTTCTCTGCCCTCCAACCACAAATAAGTCCCACCGGGACAGAATAAACATGCTTAACTGAAACAATGCAATTGCATTAATTACTTCATGTGGTTTGTTGTGTTTTAAACTATGTCCTCCCCAGAAAACTTCCCTCCTCCAGGAAAACATCCTCTCCACTTCTCCTTTTAATTCACAGTAGCTTACTCAAACAGTATCACATCTTACAAAATAGAACTGATTTTCCTTTGTTTGTATCTAGGCAGAAACTGGGATTTTGAGAAGGGAAAACAAATACCCACATGTATGGGAAGAAGTAGGGAGGAAAAATTTAGACTGTATTTAAGCATAAATAACCCCCTTTATTCTTAAAAACACCATTAACTTGAGACCTTGATACCCCATCAAATGTTCTTCTATTACCCATACAGTAAATTAATGCCTTCAAGCTCCAACTAATGGAAACATTTTTCATTTAGACTGGCAACTTTCTCATCCATGCATAGCTTATTCTATATCTCTAAGATCATTTAGTTTCCCCCCAGAGCTAAATTTATTAAGAGAATTATAGACACCAACCTGAGCCTCCCTCTGCCAGGTATTTGTCCTTTGCATAGATGACAGAATCCAGCATTGACTCAAAGAGGAGGAAATAACCCTGTTTATAGAAAAGGGAAAGAATTTAGAAATAGTTATGCTTCTTGTGTAGCCTATTTAATGAATCTACTGATAGACTTCATCAACACAGTTTAAGAACTTTATGTGGCCATACACCTCTGTAAGAGCCAGCACCCAGTGAATTTCTCAACAATAGCATTGTCACTTCAAAACTTTAGTTACATAAAGCATCATCTTTAACGTCCCAAATTGCAATTATCTAGCACATATTAATTTAATAAATTATAGGCAACAAACATCCAACAGATACCAGCAATTAACTGATAGAGTCCTACTACATCCAAAGAAATCAAATTCAACTCAAACAAAGTGAAAACCTGTATGTACTGATTTTTTACTAATAACTCTGAGGGACTATGCAGAAAAAAACCCAAAGAACAAAAAATCCCCAAGAAAATCCCTTCCCACTTAGAACTGCAAGTTCTGACCATGAAAATCATTGTTAGAGGAACACCAAATGGAATACATCTCTGCTACTTCACATTTGCGACCTCGTGGTGCCCAGTCCCAGCTTGGGCAATGCTAAGACAAGTGGAAATTAATCATACACCTAAGACGCTGGTTCTCTGGATGTTCTGTCATTTAGCAGCACCTGAACATAACTTCTCAGGATAAAAATAGTTCGAACTAGATTTATGTAGTTTTTCTGGTGCTGAGATTAATTTTATAGCAGGTTATTCATACTGCTATAGATGCTTAGAACAACTTCTTGCAACCTCAACCGAGTCAGCCATTTTCTGAAATGGAAAAATTTCCTTAAACATTTCTGAGATATAAAAAACATACAGTAGTATTACATACAATAAGCATTTTATATAAAACCTCTGGTTTCACAACTACTTTTAAGTCATATGCAGATTTCTAAGAGATACACAAGTTCTTTGGTTTAGGATTTACTGATTTTACACCCCTTTGTATCTTCCCAGTTTGAGTACAACCTGTATTCTTACTGAATTTTGCATCACATTTCACCCACATATACATTCTTACGACAACAAATCAATTCAGTTCAGACAAATCATACCAGCGTACATTTTGGTTTTCCACTTAGCGTTCTAATTCTTATTTTGCCTAAAATGCAATTTATCCACTTGCCTTGACTTACACACTGATTGCCACTAGGGAAGGACAAAAAAGACAACTGGCAGTCCAGAGTTTGGACCTGCAGTCCTACAGGTCCAGTCAGCAGTAACCAAACACGGCAAAACTATGAAGATTTTTTCCTTCATCCTTCCTACACTTCCACATTTGTGCAGTCGTAGGGATTTCTTTAAATTTTTTTTTATTTTTATGTCTTCACGCCACACTACTGAAGATAAGACAGCATTGCATGGGAACTGCACTCCTAAGACCACCAAGTTTACTTCAAGTTTATGCAGTCTTGGATGTTTATTTTGCCTAAGGCTCTTGGAACAAAAAGTGCCTCAAGTTCAGAATTGCTTATAAATGTCACTGTCCACACTGCAGCCTTCAGAACGAAAAACAAAGCTAGAAACCGGAAACTTGAAGCACAATGTATTTGTTTTCAATAAGAACATGGTCTGGCAGTAATGAAAATGCCCTTTTTTCAGCCTTTTCTTTGGCTAACAGGACAGTGCTCTGCTGGACACTTTTCTTCCAAACACTGCCTGTTCTCCCACCTCACTGTTTTAACTTTTGTGAAGTCCTTAGAGCAAGTCCCAGAATGAAGGCTACTGGTCTGTGAGCAATATGATTTTTAGTAAGCTTTGCAAAATGGTTGGACAAGCCAGGAGCTCCAGTCGCACCAGGCAGAGATGATTTTATGCCTACCGCAAGACAAAAGCACAGAATGAAACCAGAGTGTTCTTTTTTTTTATTCTTATTCTTGCCATTTTTAAAAAAGAAAATGGTTAGTTCATACAAATAATTTTGCTACGCTTTTATCTCCAAGTGAGTTGTTTTCACAGTGTTTTAAAATATAACTTCTAGGACTATCTTAAGACTAGTTACCAGCAAGAGTCAGTAAATTATAAAGCGATCACCTCTTATTTCTTCCTGCCCAAAATGCCCATCACCTACAACATCTACCAAACAAGTGGAAGAAATACAGCTGGAGGATGCACCTTCTCATGAGAAATACAGTGAAATTCTCACCGTCCTTTCCTCAACCTTTCCACTCTGGCACTGTTGGTTCCCCCCCACACTCCAAGTTCTATCTTCCCCCCTAATTCATTACAGCATTCCTGTAAGTTACATAAACCGTCAATGGTACTGAATCAAGTCATTTATTACTTATACCAAAGCGTTTTGCTCAGTGTGCTCTGCTCATCTGTAGTGTAATTTAGAATGTAATTTCACAGGCTGCTGCCTCACCTGTAGGGGTGCCATCTGGAAAGAGAATTATACCTGACTTCTTTTCCCCATGATGCTGTGGGGCACTCCTGCTTCCACCCCAATAACGTTCAGGGTTGTTTTTTCTTAAGCACGCATTAGCATCCTCAGAATTAATTACTGTGAAGAGATCTCTAGGATACAAATCTGTGAGCCGCATATTAATAATTCAATCTTGCTAGTGGCTAAACTATGACACATTAAAGGTGACACATTCTCTGTTAGAGACAAACTGAATCCAACCCGCATCTTAAATGTTACAGTGTCATATTATGCATTTTCAACTAAGAAGCTGGACATTTCTTTCTCAAAATGAATGTCAAGTTTCTTATTTTTGTATTTTCAAAGCTGAAACAAATTGGTTGCTCTCCAGCTAATGACAAAAAGACATATAAAACAGATTTGGGCAGGAACAGAAATACACAGCAGAAACACACAGCCCTATTGAGTTAACTCTGTTCAAGCATACGTCTGTCCTACGTCATGTCTGGCAAGAATTCAGCTATCAAAAATGCATGAGCACACTGACAAATCTGAATCCAGAAGAATGTGAATATCACTACAATTCTTATATATCCCTTGTATTTTTATTTTGTGTTTGTAACAGAATTGTAAAAGGCTCACAGAAGTCTGACAGCTTAATATCCTGCATTGTTTCGTTTTCCTCTGGTACTCAAATACAACAGTACTCCAATATTTATTTTCATTTTAATTCAAATCTACATAAAAATATTTTACCAATTGATCAAAATGTAAGTATAGGAAGCTCTTTGAACATTAGTGCTTCAGTATTCATCATGATATTTTTCATGGAGAAAAAGAGATTAAGCCTTCTATTAAATAGATATTTTATTATTTTCTGTAACATAACTGAACCTGGTCTGGTACTCCAGATTCCTAAGGCCCAACACTGAATATTTGATCAATCAAAGGCAGCTATGAAGTCAGTGGCCCAAAGAGTGGACTTTTTTTGGTACATTATTTTCTTAAACTGAAGTTTCTAACTACAAGGTTTCTACTGGACTACAGAGTAAAAGAAGCCTGACTTGTAAGACCTTATGTAAAAGACTGGACAGCGTATTCTAATTTAAAAAACAATAAAATGTAATCTTGATGCACAAGCAGATGCACAAAACTGATGTAGCCCCTATTTTGTGAAAAATTACTTTTACTTGAGAAAATCCCCCCAAAACCTGTGGTGCCTTTAAGTGAGAAGCAGCAGCTACATATAAAGTCCTCTGCATGCTCTGCTGCAGCACCATTTCCCTCCCGCTAAAGTCAGTCTCCGTGCAGATCTCTCATGTATGATTCAATTTTAAAGAAAAAGGAAATAATTCATTACTGACAGAGCAAGCCCACACATTTCAAAAACACAGCTTGATTTTGTTATTATGCACACCCTGTTGTGTCCTTAAACAAGTATAAGGTGACTGAGAACACAAAATGGGAAGATCTGAACAGCAGAAAGCAAATACTCATTATTAGTGTTGGCAAAAAAATTAAGAAGTCATGCAAGGAAATAATATTCCTTTATAAAAACCATTTTTCTGTGAAGAAGTTAAAGCATTCAGCTATATAGTATGTTCTTTACACAACATTAACCACACAAAAAAAAAAGCTCGATTCTTATGTAGAAGTATAAATAATTACTCTATTATAGGTATAGAAACTTGTATTACTGTATCTCCTCTGCCTAATAGGAACAATAGAGAATATTAAGATTACAGAGAGACTAGCAAGTGTTAAAGCAGCACCATCACTGTAGAGCCGTCGAAGGAATAGGGGAAGGAGGAAGGAGAGAAAAGATGGTTTCCAGGGTTTCTGACATGCTCACTTCCTATTTCTTTTCCCTAAATCCTGAACATCTCCATTCATAGCCTACCCTGGTATCACTTCAAGATCATCTAACAAAAAAAAAAAAAAAAAAAAAAAAAAAAAAAAAAAAGAAAGACAAGGGGAGGGAGGAAAAATACTGGCTACCTGAGCAACGATACAGTTAGACAGGAGCACTGGATTCTGTCCTTGGTTTATTTTAATTTGAGAGTCCATCTCTTGACCAGTTTTTCCTTGTGAAAAGCTCTATTGCATATTCAGTATCATAAAGCACTGCATAAACCCACAATTTATGAGAACACACTGTACTCTAACACTGTATTTGAGACAGCCATCTCAGACAATCACCTCCTGCAGTAAAACCCCTTATAAACAAGAAATGTGGATATTTTTCAAGTGAATATAATCCTTAACATCTAGCTTTATAGTCTTAGCTACAAGTAAAAATGTACAGAGAGAAAAAAGATCTGCACACAGACACAGCTGCATAAGAACATTCCAGAAAAACGTTAGATGCATTTTGTTTCTTTCTGCATTCACCCTTTCAATAAGTAACCTGTGGCGTTTACAATTACACTACTAAAAATCCATGTGCAATCATACAACCACCTTTGTATGTTCACAGTAAATCTTTTCCTGCCCAACATCCAATTTAACGAAAAACTAGCACTTCACATAGCAGCTTATTTCAAACAAATATACTGTATATAAAATTACTGTGTTTACAGTAAAACATCATCCTTTCTTAAAATTCAGTATTGCTAGGGAGAACACACAAATGTGATCCTGACTGACAGCAAGTCTATGGTGTATACAACTCAAAAAGTTTCCCACCACCTGTACAAACAGCAGCACATTCAAGTCAAAATTCTGAGCTTGCAATGAAATTTGAGAATTTGCAAACCATTTTCAGGTCAAGCCACCAACTGACAAGTGTCTTCAGTCATTACACCAAGGTGAAAGCAAATCACTGATGTGTGTTCAGAAATGATTTGCATCAGATTGCCACTAGGCAGTGTATACAAATACTCAACTAAATGTACCTTTGCTTAGAAACATAATTCATCTAAGTCTACAGTTCAAATAAGAAGCTAAGAGATCTGCTTTTAAGTGCCCTGTGGTACAAGCAGAGAAGTAAAAGAAAAAAAAAAAAAGCTAGAGGTTGGTACCCATAACCACTAATAGTTTGTAGTTTCACAAATTAAGGCTTTGGGAAGTTCCACACATCAGAGCTCCAGGCCACCAAGTAGGCTGGGTCACCAGAAGCTTACAGCCCCGCTACAGAGTATCACCTGATCCTGGGCAGGGAAACCTCTGCAAAACCAAGACCAGCACTGAGATCTTGATGCAATTCACCCATTCTTACATTTAAATAGCCTTGTAGGTTTAAATGAGATATTTGGCAGAACTTCTTCCCTGTGAGGGTGGTGGGACACTGGCAGAGGCTGCCCAGAGCAGCTGTGGGTGCCCCATCCCTGGCAGTGCTCAAGGCCAGGCTGGACGGGGCTGGGAGCAGCCTGGGCTGGTGGGGGGTGTCCCTGCCCCTGGCAGGGGGCTGGAACGTGCTGATCTTTAAAGGTCCCTTCCAACCCAAACCATTCTATGATTGTCCAAGGACTGCAAGACTTCCTACTTACAGAATCAGTTTGGTTAGCAGAACAGTTATTACTTGGCTATTCTTGCGTTATTTCTTAAGACAATGTGGTTTATTGGGGAAGCGGCTCCTCAGTCCGCCTGTTCTCCCTTGTGCTCCTGGTTCACAGCACACGAGCTTCTTGTGCCAGGCTGCATACTTGACCAGTTTTGCTTAAAGGAATGCATAGCTGGCTTCAGACTGAAAAGGTCTGCACAGATGTTTTTTTCTGGGTCTTCAGTAGCCTGACAGACCCTCAGTCTTCAGCACTCTGCCTTTTGGACACTGGCTTATGGTCTGATTTTAACTATGTCAAACACGCATACTTCAGATGTCACAAACAATGCATTTAGTCTCTTTATTAAAAGCAAGATCACTGTTTATTTCTTTCATAGGCTTAAATAAAGCCACTGAAGTTGCTCATCACTCAGCCTCTAAACCTACAATTTGGCAAAACCAGATCCAGATGAATTTAAGTAGATGGCAAATACACATTTGAAATATTGTTTGAGATATATACACACACACACTCACACACCCCTACTCACCATGTAATATTTAGGATGCTTCTCCCATTTTTGCATATTTTAAGGGAACAAATTTAGAAATGAAAGAAGAAGGAACAGCAAGCAGTTTGTGGAAGTCATAGGTCACTTACACAATGAAGAGAATGATCATCAGAAACCATTATGGTGGAGATGCTTATAACGCAACACTGCACCTTCTACAATACCCTGTTTTATGTAACATCTTTCTCACGAAAGACTGTTCTAGAAATGTTCCTGGGGGTGCAGTATTTTTCCTCTGCTGCCTCAGGCTTGTTTTTAAATTTTCTAATGCTCCAGTCACAGCTCAAAAAAAAAAAAAAAAAAGCTTACAGCATACTGGTCTTAAGCACTGTTTTGTACCAAGCAAAACAACGCTATGGCTCCACAAAAGGGTTTAATGTTTACTAGTCTAAAAGCAGTTTGTTTTCTGAACAGAACAGCAACTTCTCATATTTTTGTTACTGGAAAAAACAGTTCCCATGATAGTTTTCCTCCTAGTCCATACAGATTCTCTAAATGAAGAGCTGAAAACTGGCATATATTTAATATCTTTTTGCTTTCATGCTTCGCATTTGCAACGTTTTCAAGCACTTACATTCACATATTAACAAAAGATTTCACACTGGTCAGTATCACGTAGTGAAGGAAAATAAAAAGCAAATTCACACAAGCCAGCCAGACAAAGAAGAATCTTCATTTGCATCGAGGCAACATAATGTTCCTTTTTGGACAGTGTTGAACAGTGCGTACACTGTTCGGCTATCAATCTTCCACAGCATTGTCCTCTTTATCTCTGTATTGCAGCAACCTATAAAAATGCTAACATTCCTAAATATTTAGAATACCTAATTAAGTGGAATGCACATGGCTATATAATTATGACATTAAAAGGTATTTACCTTTTTTAGCACACAAATGGGAAACATGGAAAGTTCAATACTTTGTTTCTTAAAAGAGCTGCTTTTCAAAATCTTTTACTTCACCTTAGAGGCACTGATTTACAACATGACTTAAGCTCTCAAGTGCCCAAGTTGCTTTTAAAACCAAATCCCAGACTCCAAAATGAGACAAGTGATTTTGGGAACATTATTCGTGGCGCACATATTAGGCAACTGATCAGAAGATTCCCTGAAAGAACTATAATTACTTCTCTAGTGAAGTCATGACACTCTCACAAATCACCAACCATAACGCACTGGTTTTAAACTGCTAGTTTAAGCCAATGGCTTAAACCTTCCTTGAAACTAGTGACGTCAACTCTAAATTAAGCTCATGCTTCAAACAGCGTTCATTACAGCAGTGGAGGAAAACCTTTTGCAGATTTCCAGCTCACTGAAGTATGTAATACAAAAAAACCCACACAGAAACCCAAAGAATTTATTTCCACCTTTACCTGGAAACCAGTTAGATACATACGGATCCATTGTGACCATGTGACCTCTCTCCCAAAGGCCCTTGGATATAGCAGAATAGCCACAGTTTGTAAAAAAATACACCACAACCAAAAAACCAACCACCACCAAAAAACCCAGAACAAGTAACTTATATTCAAAGTTTTCATTATTGATCTGAAATTTGAAGGGCAAAAGAATTTTTCTTTAAGTGCAAACAGCGGGAACTAACATGAAGAAAACCTGTACTTCGAAATGTTTTTTGAAGGTCTGAGATACGAGGAGACTGAACAGAAGTCCACAAAGAAGTCACAAGGGGTGTTTCCTACCACATTTTTGACAAGGAACAGACTTCCTCAGTTCTTACGAAGTTCAGCCTGGCACTGGGTCTGTCACACAGATTTCTTTATTAGGATCAGCGGCAGGTAGCAAGCACAACTGTGTGACAGTCATCAGCCAGCACATGAAAGAAAGGTAACAGGCCAACAGCTGAAATCCAATGGATTCCAGAAAATGGCTCATTTACACACTGCATTTCCTGCTGGGTATCATCTTTATTACATACTTTTCATATCAGCTATTTTATTCTTACACTAAAAAGCTGCAATGAACAGTAACACTGTTTTCAAGCTCTACACATTTTTGCTGATTTCCTGGTGTGCTCTTCACCTCCTTATCGTCTTTTCTGCACAGTCAGGATAGTCTTTAGCTGCCTTTGCAGACTATGGGTATTCTACTTATCAGAATCATCTAGCTAGATGACTAAGACAGTATTTCTCCATTACTTTCATCTGAGCAGCTACAAAAGCTTTACTGAGTAATAGAGTACATCTGTGGATTTGCATACTAACTACGTAACAGAAACTTACTGCTATACCCAAAACAGCTCAACTGCACTTAGAGTACCTTGACTTGAAAGAGCATGAACAAGGCGGCTCAGGAATTGTACCCAGGTACCACATAAATCAGGACTGTCATCCCATCTCCCACATTGTCAAAGACACTGTTGCAAGCACGATAGCTTTTCGGTTAAAAAAATAGCATTGTTTAAAGAATAATTTTTCTAATGAAACAACACATTTTTTTCCTGAATGTAACTGTCTTGAAAAGAACATTCGTGCACCTTACCATCCATTCAGATATAATTACATCCACTTTTTCCAAAGGCAGATCTACTTCTTCAATTCTTCCTTTGACCAATGTAATGATATTTTCAAGTTTATTTAATCTGCAAGTCACAACATAAATAAATTAGTTTATATTTCTGATTTATGCTGTCAAGAGAAATATACTGATGTCTTTATTTTGCATTCTTACCCCCAATAACTTTTTTAACTTATCAAGAAAGCACTACAATGTAATATTCCTCTTCTCAGTTATACTTCAAAGGGAATGCTTCTGAGTAGCCAAAAATTGGAGCAGATCAAGTGCCAGGCAAAGACGGAGGAGAATAGATCTGTGTACCTCCAACGCGCTGTGCATGCACATATGTAAAGCTTCAGAAACCAGGAAAACAGAGACGAGGACAATTTAAAATGACGCTCCTCTTTACTCAGAGTTGCTTGCTCTCAGTTCTCCTTCTTTGACCCCTGAAGCACAAGTCTATAGTGATTAGAGCCTACTCATCACACTAGGAGAGCAATGGAAATAAACTTCCTTACAAAGCTGTTTTGCACGACTTGTTTTTTTATTTAACAACACTAGCTGCAAAGTCACTGAGAACAAACATTCCCCCTAGATCAGGGGGAATGTGATTATTACTGTGATTTTGGCCAAAATCATCTGCAATGGTTAATAACTGCAGTAACCAGGTATTACCCCATACGCAAGTAACAGTATAACCATCCTGTGTAAGGAGGAAAGTACTGTGACGTGACTAGTTTTTGAAAGAAAAACTGCACGACAGTGAAATTCCTGAATAGGTAAATGCTTGAAACATAGCAGTTTTCAGTTTTTCTTGCACATACCATTATTAGGATAACTATTCTTATAGAGGGCAGAAAAGCATTCCCACCAAAGAAATTTATCTTTCCACTGCAGTTCTTATCTCTGTCCCCTCCCTTCCTATCCTGGTATCTTACTCTTACATTCTGTCTGGCTTTCAATGCACACAAGTAATCACATTAAAAAAAAAAATCTATCTAAAAGACAATGGGAGAACAATCAGAATGAAGAGAGGGAAAGGTCAAAAGGTTACTTGAACATGTTGGCTGTTGGAAAGGTATAAAAAACACAAACCAACCAATCTAGTTTACTGATTGCAGGAAAAACTGCTGAGATACTATTTAGGAAGTATTCTTCAAATTTCTGTTCTAGCATAACAGTAATGAATAACAAAAATCAAGCTAGTTACTGCACTAGAAATTTTATGAGCAGCTATTCACAGTAAGAAAATGAGAAAGCAAGTGTTTAATTAAAAAAAGAGTTTACTATGTAACCTTGGGAAAGAAATATGTCATTCAGGCCACTTATTCCAATTTACTTACACACATGGATTCCACTGTTTCCAGTAATTAGCATGCTAGAAATGAGCCTGAACTCTGGGAGGGACAAAAGCTCTTGAGCGCATGCTTGAGTCACAGGTGGAAGCACACTGCAGCAGTCATTGTTAGGCTACACAATGCTGCTTAGTATTCCAATAAATATCTGTTACTCCATTACAAGTTTGTCAGCTTTATTCCTTCAGGAAAAGTAGGTTTAACAAGACAAATATATATTGCTTTGAGGTGAACCGAAGACTTCAGTGTGAATTGAACGCGTTATAGCAGAAGGTACCTATAAACGTGTAGCCTTACTGACGGTTCAGTGTACTTCAAGTGGCAATTCGTCACTCTTAAGAGTTTAACAGTTTTGATTTGTTGTTTTTCTTAAAGGCCTGCCCTTCTCCTCACCAAAGGTAATACATGTTGGCTGATACTTCTATCCTCCTCCAAGTATAAATAACACATAAAGGACTTTGTGCACTTGTTGAAAGATATGAACTATGTTTGTCATCCTAGTACATCCGAAATAAAACACTATTTCACATTTGTAACCACTCTGAAGATGTCAAGGTCCCTCAGGAAAGGTTCTTTAGAGAATGATTTCTTGTGCCATAAAAGCATTTTAGTTTCAGTTGCATCTACTGTTTAACACTGTACTTTCCTGAAACAGGCATTTACTTAACAGAATAATTTTATAGCATCCAAGTGTGCAGTGTTGCGTCTCCAACGGGCAAAGTGGTATCTAACCTAAAAATTCTGCCTAGACAACCTTATTTCTGTACAACTTAAGTCTGCATATAAACTGTCGCTCCCAAGTTCCTCAGTATCTACCTGGACTTTCTTTTCCACCGTTGCTCCTACAAAACGGTGCAATCAACAGTACACATTTATACCTGCATTTCTCCTACCTCATGCTAAGAAATCCTTTTTACCTTTTCAGATGCCGTTGTTTCATTTTTACATATACTCACAGTCTTCCTTAATACCCCTATAGGTAAATTAGTGAAATGTGGAGTGGATAAATTTATTTGACAGGTAGAGAGCTGTCTAGACCACGAGGTTGAAGAGGTGAGAGGACGAGTACAGAGTGTAACTGGTAGCCGGGTACCAGCAGCATCCTTCAGGGTTCAATATAGTTCTGATACTAATTAACACCTTTATTTGTGACCTGATGGGACAGAATGCACCCTCAACAAGCCTGTGGATTATGCTGAACTAGGGGGGTCCAGTTGATATGCCAGAGGGTAGGGCTGTTGTGTAGAGGGACCTCAGACTGCAGATATGAGCTGATGGAAACTCAGAGATCCAGCAAAGATAAAAGTGAAGACCTGTGTGTCAGATGGAATAACCCCAGGAAGCCAGTGGTTCCTGCTGGTCAGCCATCAGCTCCGCTTGCTGTTCCCCAACCTGCCCTGACCCAGGGGTTGGTGAACAAGTTGACAGAAGTCAGCAGCAGGCCCTTGTAGCAAGAGTGGCCAACTGCCTACTGCGTCACATATGCAGGAGGGTAGCAGCAGGTCAAGGGAAGTCATTTTCCCTCTCCATGTGACACTCGCAAAACTGTGAGTATGGCATCCAGTTGTGGGCTCCCCAGCTGACAAGAGAGTTGTCAGTTGACAAGATACAAGAAGAAGAGAGACTGACATACCACCAGAGCAAGTCTGGTGAAGGGGCCGCCGAGATGATGGGGGACTGGGGCAGATGACATACGGCGAGAAGCTGAGAGAACTGGGTTTGTTCAGCTTCAAGAAGGGATGGGTTTCTGACGCCTACCTCTGTCTAGCAGAGGGGTGAAGAGATGACTGAGCCAAGCTCTTACCTTGTATCACAGGGACTGGATGACAGACAACAGAGAAACTGAAACAATGGACGCTACAATTTGATATTTCAAAAATAAGAGTGAGGCTAGTCTAGCAGGACATTTTCCAGAGAAATTCAGACAGAAGTGCAGTGTTCAGAACTTGACTAGTCAAGCCCTAGGCCACTCATTGCAGCTGATTCTGCTCTGATAAGGAGCACTAGACCAGACACTCCCCACACTCCCCCAGGATCCTGTACTATTCCATGATGGTTTACATGGCATGACACATCTTTGCAGTTCTCCTGGAAACAACTGTTCTCAGTGACTCTGCAGACTGTGCACGTATCTGTACGCGTGCTCTTCTTGGGTTTGTGGTTTGGTAGTTTTTCTTTTGGTTGGTTTGCTTCCCACCACCCCTACCTGCAGGAAAAATACTGCAGTGCAATGGTAATCACTTTCCAACTAGCATGAAAACCAGAAGTCAGTAGATTTCTAAAGGAACAAAACACGGGGTAATATACATTTACTATTCCCACAGAGTCCCTTAAACATACCAATGTACAGAGAACCTTACTAAAGAACAGTTTTCCACAAGTTGAAACTAAAATACCACATAGTTACAGGGTCTGATTGCCAAAGAAAGCTGCATTACATGTCTCCTTTTTATGTGCTAAAATTGGTAAAAACTGAAGCATGACAAACTTTTGTTTAAAACAGTTCCAACAAGATCTAAAATGTATCTGCTTTTAGATGAATTGAGTAGAAGTTAAACAGAACATTTTTCTCTAAAAATAAAACGTCTCTTTCTATAGTCCTAATTTCTATACTTCTGCAAAATACTATAAAATTAATTTTAAGTTAACATAGAATATTAAATTCTAGAAATTGTATTGTTATTTAAAATTCCTATACAGAAATAGAAAATTAAACAACTATATATACACACAATTAAACAACTTTTATCAGGTTTATCTAAATTGGAATGTTTCTTTAACTCAAAATAGTGCTGCCAGGAAAAGCTTCTTACATCCTTTTGGAACACGTCTCAACTCTCCTGTTTGTTGTCTGAAAACTTACAATTTTATCAGTACTGACTTTAAAGTGCAAGAATGGAAACCAGACTGGCAGCAGTCAGTTAGAACCTCTGCAGCCGGGCAGCAGTGGCCCTGTGCTAACATTAGGAGGAAGGTCTGAGAAACATCCTGCCTTAACTACAGCCCTGTTTTAATTACCCCTACCAGAGGAGCAAACAGCTTTACTGCACATCAAAACTTGTGTTAATTCTTAGGACAAAGAAGGACTTCAATGAAACACATACTATGTGATAGGGGATCGTTAACTACTAACAGCATTTTAATAACTTTTTACAGCAACATTTACCATACTTCCCTGGAAACTTTTCTTACCTAATGATGTCCATGGCCTGATAGACAATTTCGGATTGGTCTACTCCAATCACTTTCTTTGCACCTGCTTTGGCAGCAAACATGGAGAGTATTCCCGTTCCACAGCCAACATCCAAAACCACCTGAAACAAATACACAGAGGTAAAAATAAACACCTTGTTCCCCTTGCTAGGATTTTTCTACTTGTTCTGCTGCTACAGTGAGATACCATATACAACAAATGGTTGCATATTCAAAGATATTCAAGTCAAACCGCAGTTCTAACTCCACACCCTCGACTACTTTCCACAGGTAGACAACAAAACAGACTAGCTCCAGCTGCAGATTAATTCAGTGAATATTACAAGCAATTATTTGGGCAACAACTAAGAAGTTACATGAATAGGAGAAACAGGAAATTGTAACCTTAGCAATTTAACTTACTGAATCACTAATAACTGAATTTAGCACTGAAAAAACATACTCTAACTGCAGTTTCTCATTAACAGTCTATTCTGAAACTTATCCAGGAATCCTCCGCTGGAAATGGCCACAGTCCCTCCAAATGGCTATGGCTCAAAATGACTGAATTCCAAAATGGTAACTGGCACAGTTTTAACATCTGGAAATATCTTCTGCCCAACACCATTTATAATCAAAATAGGACCAAGAAAAAAAAAAAATCCAAGAAGATGGGATCCCCAAGTTTCCATGAAAAAAGACTGAACTTCATCACTATGCTTGAAAAAAGTACACCCAACATAGCAACAAGACTCATGCGAATGCTTGGTTATGACATCTCACATATTAACATATTAGCTACTGTAGGAAGACAGGAAAGTTTAAAAATGCACAGCGCTTAAGAAATAGTACCAAATATATTAACAAGTGGAGTTGAGCTGCCAGCAGTGTTCATAAAGCAGAGATTTTACAAAGTAGCCTTGTTCAGGCCTCAATATCATTAATATTTCTTCTAACTGCTGGAAACTTCTCAACAGCTTAAAACCAGACACTTTTTATCTTAAACGTGTTACAGTAGATTTTCAGGCTATGAGTTTCATATTTTATGTTTTCACATAAACACAGAATTGTTGAGGTTGAACAGGACCTCTGGAGACCACTTAGTCCAACCCCCTGCTCAAAGCAGGGTCCACTGAAGCCAGTTGCTCAGGACCACGTCCAAATGGCTTCTGAGTATGTCCAGGGCTACAGACTCTCCGGGCAACCTATGCCACTGCTCCACTGCCCTCACAGTAAAAAAAACAGCGTTTACTCATCTTCAAAGGCAACTGCCTGGAGTTCATCCTGTGCCTGTCACTTCTTGTCCAGTCCCTGCGAGCCACTGAGAACAGTCTGGCTCCACCTCCTGTCCTCCCCACCACCACCAGGCAGGTACACACCCCGAGATGATGTCCCCTGAGCCTTCTCTTCCCCAGACAAAACCACCCCATCTCTTTCAGCCTCTCCCTGTATCACAAATGCTCCAGTCCCTTCATCACCTTTGTGGTCTTTCACTGGACTCGTACTGGGGTACCCAGGATTGGGCACAGCACCCTAGAAGTCATCTCCCTGGGGGACAAGAGAGGGTGCATCTCTCTTGACTTGCTGGTGACAAGCCTTCTTCCCAACCCAGCCCAGGAAGCTGGTTGGCTGCCTTTGCCACAGCAGTGCACGCTGCTGGCTCGTGGTCAACGCCTGGTGTTGACCAGACCCCCAAATTCTTCTCTGCAAAGCTGCTTGCCAGGCAGCAGGCCCTCAGCCTCTGTGGGTGCGCGGGGTTGTTCTTCCCTCCCCTCTGCAGGGTTCTGCATTGCCCTTTGACTGCCCCAAGCCCTCCGCACAGCAGCCCCATTGGCCCATTTCTCCAGCCTGTGGAGGTCCTGCTGAATGGCAGCACAACCACATGGTGGTTGTGCACTCTTCCCAGTTTTGCATCACCTGCACATCTGCTGAGGATGCATTTTGTTGCACTGGCCAGATCATCTTACTGTTAAGACTTCCACTTCATATAATTAAGCTTTACTAATGGCATTAAAAAATTCTAAGCACTAAACCCAAAAATGTTCTGAAACCAGAAAAACCAAAATAAAATCCCTAAGCACTAAGTACATTCACTCATATCCTGCATAGCATTCAAGCATTAACAGAATCAGAACTGGAAAGACAGACTTCCTTTCTCACACCACAAACCTAAACAACAGAGTAAGCACAATTTACTAGAACACTTGTAAGATAACAAGAACATTGAGTCAGAAGTACTAATCATAAAAATCAATTATTAGAAAGGAAAACTTATTTCACCGTCTCTCCTTACAACGCTGGATGCTGTGCTAAAACCTGTCCTCACAGCTTTCATGTCATGAATTTTTTTTTTCCACAGGCAGCATCACTCAGTAATCAACCCCATACTTGAGAATTATAACCCCATCTTAGAAAATGTTTCAAGGCAATAATGAACCCTACTGACAAACCTTCTAGCGCATCAGCTGTAGAGCATTCTTGCTTTGGCACAACAAAAAATTGCATGCGGACTTTTAAATTTCACCTGACAAACAGCACGAAAGTAAATACTTGAATGCTCTGCACATTAAGTCTGCTTGCCTTCCCTGGCACACAATTCTCTATGTTCCAATGATGGACACAGAACAGTGATTCTGGAGCCAGCATGAACAAAAAAAGCTATTTATCCTTAGTGTGAGTTTCTGCTCTGGTGTACTAGGAAGCAGTGACTGAGGAGTTGACTGCCACCTGTCTTCACAGAGCAACTTCCAATCTGGAATCAGACTGAAAAACCCCCACATTAGTGTGATGAATATTTTTACAGCATCTTGCTTAGAGG
The DNA here is from genome assembly GCF_023634155.1 of Falco peregrinus. Lineage (NCBI taxonomy): Eukaryota > Metazoa > Chordata > Aves > Falconiformes > Falconidae > Falco > Falco peregrinus. The sequence continues at coordinate 16,963,476 of NC_073729.1, forward strand.
CTGGCTGTGGAAGTTGCAGACAGTTACTAGTTCTGCTTGCAACTCTTTGCAGCTACGTTCCAATAGCAGTCAATTCTACAACTCATTCACGAGTTATATATGAGTACGCAATGGCTACAGAAATCCCTAGAGTGAAGTCTTCTAGATCCAGGAAAAAAAAAATTAAAAAAAAAAAAAAATCAATGTTCTTACAGCTGCTGAAATCTCACCCCCCCCAACATCATCTATTCTAACACTTTACCCGTGGTAGTTAACAAAATTGCTGAGCCATGAAAACTGAAAGTTCGAGCCAAAAAAAAACAAACCTGTGAAAGAGTGATCTTGATGTGCAGTTGTATGAAAGAGAGCAATCACCAGAAATTGGAAAAAAATCAAAACAGACACCACTTTGGACAACTGCCCTGGTCACTTAAAAACCCAGATGGAACACATCTAGCCTTCGGCAGGGGATGGGGTGGAGAAAAAGGCAAGGGAGAGAAAATGTACAAGCTGGAACACATCTGAGGAACAAAAAGACAAGCAGAATGATCGCCAATTAGCCTAAGGACAAGGGTCTACAGCTAACGGACTCTTGCGGTGATCGCATATGGCCTCTCACCAGAGATCTGGAGCAGCTGGACTGGCGATTTGACTATACCATAATAGACTGCAGTATCACATCTTTCTCTGCAGTCTAATCAAAACTGATATTCTAACTTTTATTAACAGAAAAAAATTACTTCAAATTCAAAAAAACAGGAGGTCAGGTAATTTGGCTCATTAAGTCCATCAATGAATTTCTAGGAGGAACAATGTTTAAAAACTCATTTCCCCCCCTCAACATGACAGTGATGCCTGCCTCAGATGTCTATTCTACAACAAAAGCTAAGCATGGCAATAGTGCTTTAGTAACCAATTATTTTTCCACCAAAACACTGCTCTTGCTGTAAAACTGATCGTATTTCCTTTTACTGATTAAGGCCACCTTAACTACTCCTGCCAGGTAATCTGAATTGTCCTGTTCCCAACTCAAGTATATCTGACAGGCTGAAAATGAAGGCAGCCATCAGAACTTATTCAAGTTTTAAGAATTTCTTTTCAAAGCTGAGAGAGAACAAACAGATCTACTGGTTCTAAATAAAGTATGTACAATAAACCTACATATTCTGTCACCATCTCTTACCATGCAATCATACTCTTTTGGATACTGCAGATATGCATCAAAAGATAGTACAACCAATTAAGCTATCTGAACAAGCTCCTCCCAGCCCACATCACAAATGTCCTTTCAGGAAAAAAAGAGCATCACTATGTATTTTCTAGGGAGGAATACCATATGGGAGTTCTAGTAAATATGGTATCAGAGTCATGCTTGTTGGTGTTTTTTTTTAAAGTGTAATCAGACATTAAGGGAAAACAGCTAATTTCCTCAATTTGGAAGTTTCACTCATCAATATGGTTCTGAGACCATTATATAATATATAAATTAAGCAAAACATCTTAATAGTTCCTTCAGCAGAAGTCTAACATGTCACTTCAAAGCTATATCTCTGAAAGAAACCCCATATATCCTCCATAACAGCATGCCAAGTGAAAGCTACATCAACATTTTGTCAGACACAGGAAGTTAAGTGGTGGTTAAGTTAAGAAGTTAGTAACCTGGATGGAAGCAGGTGAGATGGGATGTCAAAGCAATTGAGAATCTTCCCTTCCACTGAACTTCAACACACTATGACAGGCTTGAATACACTATGAATTTGAGGTAATCTTGATCAAGACACTGCTGTAATAACACCAAGTTCAGAAACCACTTTGTAGATGTTGCAATAATAGACAAGCTTTTCTTTAGAAGTGGAATGCTTTCATGTGAAATAATAGAGAGTAAGCACACACATCTTCTGTTTCCTCAGCAAATGCATCTACAGTTGGGGCTGAAGCAACACTGTCTGTAACAGTTCATCCATGTTTTGTTTTGAATATTACCAGTATACCCATACAGCAGAGGGGAAGTACAAAAAATGCTGAAAAAAGTTACTGTTCCACTAGGACAGTCATTCTACATAACTTGAGAACGGCCCTGCCCTGCAAAAACCAGCAGTTATCAATTTTAGGGGCAGCTGTGAGACTATAAATTTCTCCTACAGAAGTTTTTTCCTTTATTGATCTTTCTGCTTTGTTGGATGTGCCACCCACCTATGCAGTCACCTTCATCTTTTAAGTACCTGGCAGCATTATGTTTCTACAACACTTGCTTGTTCTCTCATAATTCAAGAGCTTAGAAGTGTTCAGTAGAAACAGGCTTATGACATGGATTAAAGCAAAAAAAAGAAGAAAGCTCTTTTCTTAGTATCTTTTCTGCTGTAGTCACCAACAGAAAACCAAGACAAGACATGCAAGGACCATGCACCATATCTAGCAAAATTTCCAGCTGAAGAGTTAGCAGATGGGTGCACTTTAATTACTTCCACAACCATTCTGAAGCCTTCTACTACCTCTTACTAGCAAAGTCTCAATCAAAACCAAATAAAAAAAATCAACATCGATTGCCTTCCATCCTGATTTCACCTTAAAAAATCTCCATACACAGCTTAAGAACAGTAAACACTAAGCAGAGGAAAGCTAACCCAGCACAGAAGGCTGCACAGCATAACTCAAAACAACAAACTCATCAGAAATAGCCAGCAGAAATACAGAAGACAAGTAGAGCATCATAACTGTGCAGGGGTCATAACCATAGTAAGATCATAAAGAAACGTCAGTGCCATCTCCCCTCGCCACAAGTGAAACACTCATTCCTGGTTCGAAGTCCCTTAATAATAATAACCGCCTCGTCTGGAGAGACGAAACATTAATTCAGTAAAGATCAGTTGCATATGAATTCTTCCCCAGTTCCAATCACACAGTGTTTCTAGGATGTTTTTACTGTATCGGGCACAAATTAAAATCCACTTAAATTCTGGTAATAAGGCCCTCTAAGATAGATTCCACTTCATATACTGGACAAGCAAGGCTCATCCCCACCAACATAATTAATGAGCATCCCGACATGGCACACAGAACAATGACAATAGCCATCAGCACTGCTGTTATCAGCACTTCACACCCTCCAGCAGTTGAATAGCACTCTAGCACCTAATAAAGCCGGAGTACCTTAAATCAAATCTTGTCAATGTGATACTCTGTTACCAAAGCTACAAAGCAGCCAACCTGAAGGATTTCTACCACCTGAGAAAAAAAATAAAGCACAGAAATTATTGTATTTTCTGAGCTGTTTTACCTACCTTGTCCTTGAAGATATGTGGGTTTTGATAGATGAAGTCACGATAGCTTTCGGTACGCACTTTATCCTATTATTTAAAGAATAAAAAAAAGCATTCACTTTTTCTACTTAGGTAAAGCATACTGTTCAAAAATGCTCAAAAAATTGCTTTTTAACTTGGCCTAAAGGTATTTTTGTGGCTACTGCACTTAGAAGGGCTCTGCAATCACAACACTTCCTGTACAATATTCTTTCAGAATTTATTGTCTTTGCAAGTGAAGCCAGTTAAAACCTCTGAAGCAAAAATAAGAAAGCAGCTTACAGTTCCCTGATCTGCTGCACTTGATTTTGGATGTTTCAAAGTTCTTAATACCTCTATCACCACTTTCCAGGAACAGCAGTAATAGAGCGGCAACAGGGCATCAGCTCTACATAGCAACCTTCTATACCATGGTAAAAATTCGAGTCACGAGCTCAGAATGTTTTGTATCATCTCATTCTCTGACACTCCTGTGACACACAGATTCCTTCAAAAAAAGTTATGGATCAAATTAACTTTTCCTATTTCTAAACCAACTGCAAATTTGCTAACCTGATAACAAGCTAGTAATTGAAGCTGTACAGCCTATTCTATGAAAGTCTGCTATAATAAACAAACTTAACTGTAATACAACACAACCTGAGAAGCTGGAATGTTTTCAGGTGTTTAACTAAACATTTATAGCATCTTAGTATATGAAAGCAAGCAATATAGCTCAATCTACCAGCAAGGTAATCTATTAAAGCATCTATTATTTTAATATGCATCAGGAGGTACACAAATTGAGAGTCAAGTATATGTTTTGGAATTGCAACAGCAATTCCAAATACAACCAAATGCAATTCAAGTGTTAAAGCAAAGTAAAATAAAAATTTTAAGCCATTTTTATCTAGTAGAGACAAGTCTATAAATAATACTGTATAGTATAAAATCCAACTGCTTATATTTAGTTACTGATTTTCTACTATGGCAGGTAAGAATTTTTAGAAACAATACAGACACTAAAGAAATTTTCTCTAGTGAGAAATAACAAAGTCTTTGTTATTATAAAAAAGACGACCAAACCCAGAGACTGAGAACAAAGGATATGTTCATAAAAATTCTGGGGACAAATTATTTTGAGGCTGGAAAATTCTGAAATTCAGTTTCAAGTTTAGTAGAATTATCACACACAGTGACTCCAAAGAAATATTTAGGGATAACTTCTGATAACTGTGCTTTAAAAGTACACATAACTTAAATGAATTAAAAAATTGAGGATCCTTTAAAAACATACTGGCTTACTATGATGCTATATTCAGAACAACTATTTTTAGTACTTCACCTCTATTGCAGTATGTAACAGGATTTGCTGAAACAACCAAAAAAAGTTTTTTAAAAAATAAAAGATTTGGAATATTCAGCATCAATCGAGAAAGCAGTCAGCTGCAAAGCTTTCATCCTGCCCACTCATACTGCCTCAGCACTGCCCCAACTTAATCAATACAATTCTAGCTGCTGTCACTACTATATGCACTGCTGCTCGAGTAAGGCACCGTTGCTCACTTCAGGCATCTCTAGCCATTCTCTCACTAGCCATTTCAATGTAATGCTTTTTTTGTTTTGTTTTTAAATAAAATGGTAAGGAAACTTATGAGGTTGATAGTCAAGAAATTCTTGAACAATAAAAATAGAGCAAGGGAAACACGAGCCATTCGGCCAGTGTAAAGTAACAATACCGTTCACCCTCTCAAGTGTTTGCAGCAAAAGAAAATCAAATTGAAACTTTACTGTACCACTACCAGGCATAAAGAAAAAAAGGTTTCAAAACTGTCAGAAACAGACTTAAAAATCAGACAGCAAGACTGCTTCCTTAAAAATTCCAATGTAATTAAAAAAAGTGAATACCTAGCATATAGGAAAAAACTCAATGCACACATGATAAAAAGCAATTGTTTTCGTATGTTTGGAACATTAAAAGGCTTCTTAAAAGCATTCTGACAAACAACCCCTGAAAACAATAAAATATTCTTCTCTACCAATCTCCTTGTTCAGAGATGCAGAATTATTATAAGCTTTACTAGGAAACTGAAAGGTTTTTTCATCCTATAGCATCTCAAATGACACCTTTATACAACCGCAAAACCAAACTTTTATAATTTTTATTTATCTTCAGGACTTAAATTATATTTCTCTAGATTACACATTTTGGAAAACGTACTGCTGCAGACATCTCTGTGCTTCTTTAAAATCCTTCCTCTTCAAACTGACCTCATGCTTATAACTACTCTTAAAACAGATTCATGCATATTTCTACATTGGGGCGACTAGATTATTTACAAAGCATAAATTCTACCTCTATGGATAAAGTCACTTCAGAACTCCATATTCTATCTCCATATTAGGCAGGAATTTTATTTATTTATGCCTTAAAATGATAAAACTCTCTTTTCTGACTGTCACAACTATGACACTTTCTCCAAAAGGAAGCATTAAGCAATTTTGATTTACATGTCAATTATAAGCTCTAAGGTTTTGTGGTGGGGTTTTTTTTTGTTTTGTTGGCTTTTTTTTAAGTTAAAAGGGCACACACAGGTTTGCCTTTGAAGAGTTTTAAGCATTTATTTTTTATCTCATGATATAAAAGGAGCATACAATTTTTCCAGCTGTTCAATGTCACGTTATCAACACGCTGCACTGTACACAAATATCAACAACTTCTGTTTACCTAGTGCAATAGGAAACCACAATATTTGAGAAATGTGTTTGCCTATGGAAAATATAAACTCAAGAAAAATATTCACTGTCTGGACCATGTTTTATCCTTTCTCTTAAGCACCCAGGGAAAAGCTGCTTTTGGCAAAGTAAGGTTGGGGTACAGATACTGTAATATATCTTCAAGCATATCTGTAGATTAAATGATTTTATGTTCCTAATGCTTCCTGTAAACAGAATTTATACAAAGGAAACACAACTGAAAAAAAGATCTCTCAAACCAACACCTAAGAAAAAACTATCGTGTACAGAAAGGGTTAAAAATGCAGCTGCTCTGCAGTATATTTATGGGCACACAGCCCATTTCATTCCATCTCTCCTCTTTAGTCCTACTAAGATGCAGTTGACTTTCTAACCTTTAGCATCTCTTCGTGTATCCCATAATGCCCATAGGAGCCGAAGTAAACACCATCCTCATCCTCCTGAAGGTCTGCAATGGCGCTGGATGACGAGCTGCTCCTGACATCTGCGTTCATCACAAAATCCTGTGCAAATTGTCTGTAATCAATTTGAAATATGCCCTTGAGACATGTTTATGGGACCGTGAAAAAGAGGCGGGGGGAGGGGGGGAGAAGGGGCTTGAAGGGGTGAGGAATCCAGCCTGCACGGGGGCTCGGACAACAATGGGGCTGGATTTAAGCGTGCACATCTTCCCTCTGCCGGCTCCTCCCGGCTGCTGCACTGCCGTTCTCCTTCCCTCACCCTCCTGCAATACCTACTGTCTGCCTTCAGCCAGCAAATACCGGCAGTGCAACATTTGGACTGGGTTTCTCGTTTCAAGGAGGAGTTACTAATGTTGCACTTGCTCGTACAAAAGCTAGTACCGCAGCGGTCAAAACAACACGTGGTTTAGGCTGCGTGATGCACCGAGCACAACAAACAGCCTAAGACTAACAAACCGCACCATTCTGCGTGACTAGCGGAAGGTACAAGACAGCGCTTTGCAGCGGAGGCGTTTGGGTGGAAACAAACCAGAGCTAAATTTCAATTCCTTGAATTTCATGGTGCTTATTTTTCCACCTCCACGGCCTTGCATTCCTAGTACGCATGTTCACTTCTCGTTTTTCAAAGCTGTTTTGATGACAAACTACACAAATCAAGGGGTTTATCATGAAAACGCAATTAAAAGTTGGCAAGCAAACAGCTCATACTATAGCCATAATGAAATGAAAAAGCATACATGCTTCAACGAGACAGTATTTCTCCATGGTCTACAGCGCAACGTCAACACCACTTGCATCCTAGATAGCTCCAAGACAGCCAAAGCTGACCTTCAGGGGCCGCCATACTTTCTTAAATAGGAACCTAATTATAGAAGCCATCGGTAACATCTCATCACCAATACTATCCTTATAGAACAACAAAACCAAAAATACTATTTCAGTTCTGACACCTCAAACACACCTCTGCTTAACTAGTTTGGATGGGGAGGAGAAGGCGGTAAAGGAATTCGTATTAGAAGTTTGTCAACATTAGTCTGTCAATTCATATTGTAAGTTAGTCAATAAGTCTGAATCTTATTTTTAATATTGCTTTTGACCACAGCAGTTTGCATTTTCCTTACCTTTAGATAAGTATCAAAATTATATTAAAACTTACATGAAATAGATACAATTAAGTATAATGAGCCTTCTGTAACATTTAAACCCAATTTTAAATGTAAAATCAGTTAAAAAGGATTCAAGCAGTAGTTCCCCCAGTCTATGAGTGCAGCACAAGTACCAAACAAACTCTAGAGATGTTAAGTAAAACCAAAAGCCATAACCTCTAACCAGGGGAGATTAAAAAATTCAGGATGTACAAGCCATGCTCTTAAATCTAGGCCTCCAACTACCTGCCTTTGCTTTGTACCCCTTCCAATTCTCATAATTCTACAAGTCTACTCAGTCTAGCAAACTTGGAAAAATGTTTCTGCAAAAATTATTTCATATTCAGCTAGTGAGTATCCTCACACTATTATTCCCAGGCTCAGGAGGCAACAACCTCTAGGGTGCTGCATGACTGATCCTGAACAGGTAGTCATTAAAAAACCTAAAATATTTTTTCCACATCTTAGAGATCAGGACCTGCATAATGCAACCACGTTGTAACTCAAGTAAGTTACAGTTCCTTAGTCTCCCAAGAAGGCTCTGCAGATGGGTATAGCATGAGAAACCTCCTGGATCTAGCTTTTTGACTCCAGAAGCTGAAGTCAGCTGATAAATACCAGTACAAACCTATTTCCATGACAGAAAACAAAACAGGTTACCACAGATTAAGGTCCTGTACAACATTCTTGCCCCACATCAGACTTCCAAGCTATCTTTATTTCACAGAGGTTTACCTGAAATAAAACATCTATAGATGGTCTCTTTCAGTGGAGTAACCTCCAGCACAGATCAGTATCGCTATGATTACATACAGCATGTAGACTACTACAATGCAACTGGTTCATCTGTCCATAATTTAAAACTGTGCTACTTCATCAGGTCTGTATCTGGCTATTTTTGCTGCCAGCCAATCCCTGCTGAATTGAAAAGCCTGCACTGATGAAGAAAAATTAAAGGCTCCCTTTTACAACAGCAGACAATTTGATATACTAACCTCAAAAAGAAATCTATACAAGCCTGATTGAAGTTTAGAGAGCTGAAAAGAAATTACTACTGATGACCTGAAAAGATCTTTCTTTTAAATGAAAATAAGCATAAGAATAAGACAAGACAACACACAGGAAAAAAACCCAAGTTTTCCAAGTAGGGTCACAAAACTCTTTCTTTCTTATTATCTATGATGAACTAATGCATAATGTACACATATCAGAAAAGTGCTGTCCACTATAAAGTACAATTTGCAGTAAGCTAAATCCAACTGAAGACAAAACTGTTTGGTTTTGACATGCGTAGTTGTTCACAGCCAATAGGACTGGAATGCATGAATTTATTTTGGTACACTTAGTTACTACTAACATAAAGTATGTACTCTCAAAACATAGAATGAGCCCTCAAATCTGTTGCACAAAACAAGGTTTTTGCTGCTTTACATTTCCACAAAAGAACGCAATTTTTTGCAATTCACTTAAACACAGTTTCAGTTACTTGATGCCCGATCAGTGTGATCTTGACATGACACGTTTGTACAAGATTTCATCCTGTGTGGCCCAGATGAGAAGTTTATGTTCCCATTTTATCCAGCATCATCAATCCCTATTTTGAAGACTTCAAGATTTATAAGTAGCATGTACAGCTATGGGGATGTCCTGATTCCTGATTGTGATGCACTGAATAACCTAACTAACAGAACCCGCACTTCAGACTGAGAAGTTGTTTTATTAATTTCATTGAGGGTTTCTGCAAACTGTAAGTTGATCTGCCACTAACAACCACTGTTTGCAGGCATCTCTGAACACATTTAAAGTCCTGTATTTAATGTCAACACCTCTCTCTTCTCCATTGTGTACGTCTTCAATGTTTAAATTCATATCTAAAAGGACTAGTAGAAAAAAGTGTCTGAAAAACAAAGAGTGGTCTGAAGCAGAATACATGTTTCCAGGCCATGTGCTTATTTAGTATTCCTTAAGCATACTTTGCTCTTTCAATTTGTGCAGTTTCTATTAATCAGCTACAAGACATTTACTAATCATCTACAAGATAAAAGTCAAACCTGCAGTCCCAACACAAGTCATGAGTTTCCTTCCATAGTTATGTTCTACCTCTCCTTTGAATTCGTATTGGTCTTTAAACATCAACATCTCACCTCACCTAGAACACATCAAATAAAAAACCCCAAAACTTCAGTTTAAACACTTACTTCATTTTTTGAAGATCATCGTGTGCTCTAGCCAAGGCTGCTTCTGCAAGTCTTGCTCTGTGTTCTGCACGTTTTAATTGTTCAAGGAGCATTGTGCTATCATTTATACCATTACAAGGCAAAATGTTTGCAGGTTCACAAAGGTCTTCTATATCTGATGAAATGGGGAGGAAAAAAAAAACCACAAACCTACCAGTCACATACTGCTTCAAAGCAGCTCATAAACATATGGTGGCTTCAGTGTTGCCACTTCTGTGTTTGGATGATTTGTACAAGTCTGTTTCACAAGTAGCATCACTGAATTTGATGACTAACTGCAGAATCCAACACCACTCAGTAAAAGCAAGTATGCTAGAAGCAAGCTATAAATTAACAAAGCAAAGCAATCAGGCTTCTTTAAATACCAGTGTTTGATTATCAATAAAACATTATGTTTAGACTGTCATTAAGTTAATTACAGTCCTATACTCTACTTTTCCAGTTATGTTATTCTGAGGCCAAAAATAATGCTGATGGTAGAAAGCAAGACAGTATAGAAATTTAACATTTTTTTAAATAATTAGACTAACTCTTAATTTTTAAACTAATTCTTCAGGGTTTTATAAAGCTTTTGAACACACAAAAGTCACAAGAGCATGAGTAGAGTAAATCTAGATGAAACATTGCTTTTTAACTACCAAATCTCAGACTCAGCACTATTTCCCATTCATCTCTTGCTCAATCCAACTGGTGATTTCAATGTATGTCAGCAGATTAAAAAAAAAGGGTGCTACTGTGGTTTTGGCTATAATAAGAAGTTACTGACAGCTTACTGGGTAAAAGACTTCATTTAAAAAACATATATCTACTCCTTTTAATCGTGGAAGACTATTTGGCCCATGGTACTGAAACAAAGCACAGATACTTAAGATTTCAGAGGTTCAGATCACCCCCATAACACTTCAGCAACTGTGATGGTGCCTCAAAGCATCTCAAAAGCCTATAGCTTGGGCAAAAAGCACACATTAGGCAGGAGCTGATACAGTGAAATTCCTCAACTAACCAACCAATGTCCTCTACCATTTTATTTCTGCTATCATGCAGCAGGGCTCACTTAGAACCACTGTAGAAGCAGAATTCTATGCACATGCAGCATGTTACACCAGGTTGGTCCAAAATAGAACCTGTATAAAAGACCAAGATTATTTTCAACATGGCAGATAACTTGCTCCTTACTTATACATCGTGGTTTAACCCCTGCCGGCAAGCAAGTACTACACAGCTGCTCGGGACAGGGAGAATAATCAGGAAAAATAGGTAAAACTCAAGTGCTGAGATAAGAACAATTTAATAAAATAAATAATATGAAAAAATAAAATAATAATAATGAAAAGGAGAGGGAAGGAGAGGAATAAAATCCAAAGAGAAGCGAAAAAATAAAATTAAGTTACGCACAATACAATTGCTCACCCCCTGGTGACTGATGCCCAGCCAGTCCCTGAGCAGCAATCGGCAGGCCCCAGCCAACTCCCCCCTGTTTATAAACTCAGCATGACATTTTCTGGTATGGAATATCCCTTTGGCTAGTTCCATCAGTATGTTACCAAAATCATCCTCACACCAAATCCAAAACACGGCACTGCACCAGCTACCAAGAAGAAAGCCAACTCTGTCCCAGCTAAAACCAGGACATTATAGTATACATTTTTAAATGAATGCATCTGATTTTAAATACCTACATTTAAAAGCTGCATAAATCTTCTAATGAGGCTTAGGTGGAGTGCCTCTTCAACCTGCTTCATTACTACATACAGCATCTCTGCTGTGAACACCGTATCTACAACAAGTTAATGCAGACAACAAGACAGGGCTATGGAAATTTCAGTCATGAAAAACCAACCCAGAGTAAAAATTTCAGAGCATGACTTTGTGTCATTATTTCAGCTAGCATGTGGACCTTCTCACGTATGTAAGCCAACTGAATAATAGTGATGATGCTTCATATGACAAACTCTGTCAATATGACATTCAACCCAGAATTCTGCACAGTCATACTGAAATGTATTTATTTATTTACCAAACTGAAGCAGGAGATCATCTTCTAACTCCGGTTTCAAATATTCCTCTCCTTCCCAAGGCAGCGGGCTGCTGAGAGAACTCAAATATGCTCCTGTTGGTTTCTAGACAGAATGGGAAGAGCGTGTAAGCTACGCTTCTTTAAGAACACCAGCCTTTCGTTTTCATTCAAGAAAATAAGGCAAAGATCTGTTCTTCCACCTATTGAAATAAACAGGGTAGCATCAAAGAAGTTTTGTAGCAAAGGGTGAAAAAGCCTACTACTTTTCTTAACTAGCAAGAACAGTGAAGAAATGAGCTTCTGGCTTCCGTCCTGGCTCTGACAGCAAGTACCCTTCTTAGCGTACTGACGCTGCAACCACGGTGACCAGAGAACAGCATCAAACTATGCCTGTGAGCTCGTCTGGGTCCCAAAGCCCAGGGAGCTACAGGATCAAGGAATTCAGTACAAGCAGCAAAGCACAGCAGATAAGACAGACATTGAAAAACACTTTTAGGATTACACTGCTATTAGGAACTAAGTTTAGCCAGATGCTTAACTATCAGACTCATAGCTTACAACAGGGCTAATCAACAAAACCAAGACACGAATCATGCTAAGTATTTTTACACAAACAGCGCTGTAGAGGCAAATGTCAAGAATGCTATATTCTTTCCAGTTTGCATCCAGCCAGTAAATACTTTGTCAGGAAAGGAGAGGTCATGTTGTGGACTTCAGTTTTTCTATTTCTGCATTTACTTTGCATAGCTAGTGATGCCCTATCTATTTGAGGATTCAGGATTTGAAAATTTAAGTAAAAAATTATTAATTAGGTGAGATGATATTAAGTCTAAACCTGAACAACCAAAGAACATTATTTCAAAGTCACATAATATAAAAAATATGTCTAGGTCTAACAACTGTAGGTTCCCATCAGCTTTCTACAATCTGGTGTCATTTTAGCCGAGATTAATTTTAGGTTCTGTGACCTAAGGGAGCAGGTGTAGACCTTATTAACAGCGCAGTAGGGGTCTGGCCAGCTCACATCCCCAGTAAAGAGTCTTTTATACCAACACGCTGGCAAGGACTGAGAAACTTCAGTTATCAAGAAGTGAACCCATTGCTGGAGTAAGACAGCAGAGTCAACAGAACAACATGATACTACATAGCACAGGCTTTTTGCAAGTCTAAACATCCTCTTCTGGAAACAATATAACTCATGTTAATTAAATACATTTAAAATGAAAACAACTTCACATTTAAATAAACCAATCAACAGCTATTTCAATTCCCATGTATTTTATTTCTAGAAATAAGAAATCAAGATTTCATATAGTTACTAAAAACGGGCAAATTGGAAGCACAGCATCTTGATTTCTTATTCTCCAAACACTGATCGTAAAAGCAACGTGGCACACCTACCTTTAATCTAATAAAGTTTATTAGTTTAATGTATCCATAAAAATCAAGTCCTGAAAAGAAAGAGAGAGTGCCTGCGTTACAGCAAACCACACACATTTTAAAATTACTTGAATACTAATTACTTGTTCAGCTGGGAAGCTTCTCCTTGGAGTGTACATCATTATCTAGTGCAGTCTTCCTATCTTGAGTTTGCCATGCACATTTCTCTTCTTAGGATTCAACTAGGAAATTCTCATCCTCAGGACAAACACATTTGCCACAGATTAAGAATGGAACACATGCCAGCGTGGTTATGAACAAGGATTTAATTCATCTGGCAAGTAACTACACCAGGACTTGCTGATGTTTTAGGCTGCTGTGCTCCTTTATTCATATTTTTAGCTTTCTACTTACTAAATTTTAAACTTACCCTACTCATCAAGAATACACACCAATATGGGTCTAGAACTGCCACCTTGCTCGGCAGTAACAGTAGTTTAAATATAATTATGTAGCCTCCTCAAGAACGGTGACTCAAAATGTCTTCCATTGGATTTTAGACAGAAACCAGAGCAAATCTTACAATTTTACATACAGATTTTTAAATGCCTCACATAATTCCCATCCTCTTCTCTCTCTCTCCTTTTTAGCGCGCACTCTTAAAATAGCAGTTCTCCAACACTGTTTCCATTCACCTGCTTTCCAGTTTTCTTCTATGTGCTATAAGATATGGATTTCAGGCTCAGCAGTTCAGTACTTACCTTAGTCTTTCAAAGCCCCCTCCCACTTCACATACATCCTCCTATATGTACCTTTCTTCAGTCACCACCTTGACCTAAATATACGACAGCTTCAAGTGAAAGCCAACCTTAAGCTCCACTTGGAAAGAAGGAAACAGACACTGTAGGGTATGTCTTCCTATGATCACCTGAGGGTAAAAAAGCCAGACTACCAACAGCCGTTTAAAGGACACCAGCCGTATAGCCCAGTTACTTGACCTCTTGGTCTCTGCTAAGCTACTGACGCAACGCTACAACTAGTCAGACAGGAGTTCCCAACTGATCAGGTAAGTAGCTCTTACTCCAGCCTGCAGTAGGCTGGCTCAGGTTGATCAAATAGGCAGTGGGGACTCAGCACAAGCCAGCAGAGATCAAACTTACTTTTGTTACTAGTCAAGCGCTTTACCAGTACATAAAGCACATGGGAAACGGTCAATGTAAAGATAACACATAAGTGTTTTTCTACAATAGCTTATCTTTTTTAATCTTGGAATCTTCAACTACAACCAGGAAATCAGAAACAAGCTGATCTTCACAATTTTTTTTAAACAAAATGCCGATACGCAAATGGAAGTGGCAAGTTGTGAAAAAAACTTACCATGTTTCTTGACCACATCACAAATACTGAACTGATGCTCTGTTTTGCAGTGAGAGAACACGCATTCGGCAGAACTAAAGAGCCTGTAAGTAACAATTAAATACACAGCATTAACGTGTTTAGAAGCCATAACACTCTTAAGCATTTTACATGCTCTTTTCCAGCCCAGTAAGCAACACGTTCAGAACATATCATTTTTACCTTTAAGAAAGCGCCAACGGGCACCTGTTTACTCTCATGCCTCACACAGAAGCTGCTACCTTGTTTGCAAACTGTTTTGTAGCAACAGGTAACAAACAGAAATTTTGATGGAAAAAACTACAAACGAGGTTAACTTTCATGAACTCTTTGAAAGCAACGACAGCATTAAACCTGAAATCTACAGGCCACACATATAGGAGGGGAGCTGGCCAGCTACACCTGCTGCATGAAAATAAAAATTCACAGCAAGTTACTAACGATGGGAGAAGATGACAGAGAACTCGAGAGGAGCTTCAGGGCGAGGAGAGGAGGATTATCTGCTTTCTGCTTTACTCCCTCCTTTAGTCTGGATGTAACAGACCTCTTTGGCTCTAGAGGCCCTGCACCAGACCAGGCTGGAGAGCGCTGTTGCACACCACGCGTTACTGCCTCCCCGCGGCGGCCCCTCCCGCAGGCCCGGCCCGGGCCCCGCCCCCCTTCCCCGCGGGGCTGCGCGGGTGGGACCGTGCCCCGGGAGGGCCCCGCATCGGGCGGGGAGCGCAGGGCCAGGGCCAGCACACCGCGGCAGAGGGGCTGCCCCCGCCGCCCTACCTGTCACAGAAGAGGCAGCGGGTCTGCAGGCCCTCGGCAGCACCTTCCTCCTCCTCCTCCTCCTCCCAGGCCCCCTCGCCGTCGGACAGCTCGGGCATCTCCTCCTCGGCGGGCGGCCCGCCGGGCCCTGTGGAGGCCACAGCAGGGGACCGTTACTGACCAGCGCAGCTGGGTGGGTGGGTGGGGGAAGAGAGACAGGGGAAGGGAGAAAGAGGAGGAGGCGGCAGCCGCCCCGGTACCCACCTGCAGAAGCCGCGCCGGCCGCCCGAGAGCCCATGGCCCCGCCGCCGCCCCACATGCGCCGCTTCCGGGTGCCCGCCCCGCCCACTACATCAACGCGCAGGGGCGGGCCCGAGGGCGTTAGCGCGCGCCCTGGCGGTTCCCGCCAGCGGCGGCACGTAATCGTTCACACCGCTGTGAGGGGCTGAGGCGGCGCCATCTTGTGGGGGCTGCGCTGAGGGGCACGGCGAGCTCGCAGTGTCCCCGCCGGCCCCGCTGCCACCCGCCGGCCCCTCGCCGAGGCGGCCTCCGCTGTTCATTCGGTGCCCTGCTAGCCTCACAGAAGCGAAAACCAGGGGAATGGTTAAAAGGGTCACACCCTCCGCCAGCCGAAAATATAAGAGATTATTTCTCTTCGGAGCTCAAAATCATAATTTGAGTGCTCGACAGGTGGCTGGCCAGACAGCCGGGTGTCTCTTCCTTCCAAATAGCGTGGTTGCAGTGGGGGAGTTAAAAGAAACGACACATGCATATCAGCTTTTAAACAAAAGTTTAGCCACGGCCTTTTGTAACGGAGGGCCTCATTTGGATGCAGAGGTTAAGAAATGGTTTTAAACAAAAAATATGTAGAAAAACTAAGCTTGAGGGTCATCATCTGAAAAAGGTATTGGTTGCCATTCTAGATGGGTTATCAAATCTCCCTCGTTCTCTTCATTTTGTGCCTGACAGAAGGCCCCATCTCTGCAGAACCAAACAGTGCCTTTCCACAGATTCGCAAGGTGATCCTAAGTAGGATGAGATGGAAAAAATGTAAGAGCCAGAATTTTTCCAATTTGTACCCTCAAAGTACAGATACATTCACATTTGTGCTACTACAAATATTTCCGAAACTACTGAAACAGCTGTTTTGCCTTGAACCTGACTACCTTACGTAACTGCGAGAACAGAGGCCTGCTGTCCATCCTGCAAGCGCTGGCCTGAATCAGATGGCTAAATACCGTATTCGTGCAGTGTCTTATAACCAAACAAATACAGTTTATTTCCTAATATGACATACATAAGAAATCTATTTATCCTCACTGCTGTTAGATAACTGCATCTGCTTAGGCGTCATACATGAATTAATGTATGTCAAATTAACAAAACAAATGATCCAGCCTTGCAAAGAGTTACAGTCATTTTTAAATAGCATCTTGTACTTTTAGATCAAATCAGGTATTTGTGAGTAAGTTAAAAATAATCCTTTTTTCTTCACCCATTCAGTTAGCAAAGTGAGGGTGCCTCTGACTTGGCACTTCAGGAGATCCAAAGTGTCCTTTAGAAGCCGATAAACAAAACTCCCCAATCCCCATGCTTTGCTTCACATCACACCATGGTCTCAGAATGCATCGAGTGAGTCCCTTTTTCAAAAGAAACTACCAGGCTGCTCCAGGACTGCAGGCCACAGGGCAAAACTGCAGCTGCTGGCCCAAAGTTAAAATCTTGAAGCACCCAGGTACTGGGTTTTCAGCACCAAATATTTTGCTACACTTGCTGTACCACACTACATGCCAGAGCAGACATGGTACTAGTCTCCTCCATTTTCATCTCCAGTCTTGTTTTTCATAAGAAGCTGTTCTACATTAGATTCATTTTACAAAGGCTTAATCTGGAACAGCACTCAGTCTTGGTTGTAGCACTCAGCATAAATGGATATAGCAAGTGCTGGTTAGTACAAGACAGATAATTGCAGAGGGACCACCAGCATTATCATCATCATCGCAGTTTTTGGACATTTCTAGAGGGGTGGAACAAAGAGTCAGATTCTAGTCTCATTTTTAGAGTGCAATTTCAGTGGTCTTTGCTGAATATAAAAATACAGATATTAGAATTGACTGGTAAGAAAAAAAAAAAGGAGGGGGTTGCAGAATGCAAGAAGGAGCCCTGAAAGTCTGAGTTTGCTTGTCTGGATTACAATCTCTGATTTCTAATCTGTACTTGTAAACCTGTCCCGTGTAGCTTAATTTTCCCGTTCATTTACCCTCCTATCTCTCAAAGCTAACAAAGATGGCTTTTAAGTATGGTACTAATTAAACAGATTAGTCTTGCCTAGTTATCAGCAAATCCAAAGGGACATGAAAACTCTAAATACAGAAGCTGGTGTTAGAGAAGACCAGAATGACAGATTTGAAAAAGGATCTAAGAGCTACTAAATCAGATACCTTCACAAATTCTTATTCGTGGTTTGCTTTTAAATTCCATATCCATTCAGAATTACTTCTACAGGTAGAACAATATAACACTGATTCTGCAAATGCTACTTGTGGTATAAACCAATGCGCTGCATGAATTTTTTCCCCTTACATAGTGACTCAGTGCTATTCATTGTATTAGTGCAGAATGCTGGCAAAATGCTGCACACCCTTAGTGTACAGAAGAAATCCAGGCAAGTCAGATGCTTCTGACTTATTCTCCTAAAGCAGGGTCTGGTCCTGTGGAAGAAACAGAAGCAATGCAGAAGGATGAAATACGCTTTTCCTCTACCGTTGTTCAAGTGGCTATTCGCAGAAATAGATTTAACAGCCACAGCTCTGTGAGTAGTGCCTGGGCTGATAGGAGCAAAAGCAGAAACAGCAGCTTCTTTGTGTTTTACTGAAATTCTCCCCCACTGAAGGGGCAAGGGGTCACTGATTGCATAGTCTTTGCTCCATTGCACACCCTTGGCTATTGTTGAGTCCACGCAGAGAGCAACAGACTGAATGTGCCGCACAGACTTGGAACCAAATCTTCTTTTTTATTATTGTGTGAACTAAGATTCTCACTAAATGTAAAGCACCTGTTCATTTGGGTCAGTGTACGTAACATGTTGGGTGAAGACTGTATGAAATCCTGCAGCAGAAGTGTATAACTGGTAGCTCTTGAAATATGATCATCTTTGTTACCATCTCCTAATCCTTGTAAAGGGATTTGCATGGTACAGGAAGATTTACAATGTAATGGATTACTATTTCATAATCCGGGCCAAGGGGAAGAAACTTCAAATATTTACCATTTTGTACTGCATTTTCAAACTTTTTTTCCAGATCTGCAAACACAACACTGGGGAGGCTGTTCAATATGGTATCAACATATCGTTTGTGGGCTTTGTTTCATCTGGCTTTCCAAGCCAACTTTACTCTCTACCTGCGTCACTCTTTTGTGACCACAGTGCTTGTCATTATTCAAAATCAAAGAGAGTACGTTAATAGCAGTTGTGTAGGAAGCAAATGAAACATTTTTTAGCAAATTATTATTAAATGGCTGTGACTTTACCCCATGTAAAATATATTAGAGAACAGAGAAAAAAAAACTTTAAAAATTAATATTAAGAAACCAAATAACTTCTTAATCAGTCATGTAGTTGGAGTTACTTTTTTCTTTTTTTTCACTTCTAACCACTCAAGGTCACCAATAGAACAGAAAACTGTACAGAACCGTGAAACACAAGACTGAAGACACTTTTTCAAAAGCGTTTTCTATCTAAAAGTCCAAACCATCTGAAATTTTACACTACACTCCTTGGATACTAATCCCAGCCTGCTACATGTGAGTGCCGAGAATGACACTCCCAAAAGCACAGAGTAAGATCGCAAATACCCTGTTACGCGCAGTCCTCCCAGCCCAGCTTGCTGCATTTTTTATTAAATTAATGATGCAAACTCTTTGTAGCAATCTGAAAGCAGATAGTGGTTTTTTCGTTAAGTCTTTCAGATGTGCAGCGATGAGGAGGTTCTCTCAAAGCTGTCACTGCCTAACATCATGCAGCAATGAAAAGCATAGCTGCAAGTGATGGGTGCAACAGAGATGGTACACAAGCCACACATTTTGCAGAGGGGCATCACTGCAAGTAAAACATTGTTAATGCCAGTGATCGATCTCCTTTATGACCTTCTCAGCTGAAGGGTGAATTTGGACTCCATTAAAATAATTAAGGGCTTGGAAAGATATAAATGAAACAGAAATCAGAAAATTTGAGTGCCAGTTAGTGTACAGAGGGAACAAGATATAGTCAAAAAACATTTTCTATTCCTATCACCAGGAAAAATAAGTCATTAAAAGCAGAATTTACAGGCTTAGTCATCACGCTCAGTCAGCTTAAAAGTTTCATACAATGATGGCCATTTTCCCTGTAATGTAATTCTGAACTGACTGAGGTATTTTTTGTCACGGCAAAGCCCAGGAGACCCTGTGTAGGGCTCACCCTGAAGGGAGATTTAGGTTTAAGCCTGAGAGAGAAAGCAAGCCTAGATCTGCAGCTGATAGCTGATGTGAGGCTGGCAGGGGCTGTCAAAGGAAAGCATGGGCTGCAAAACAACTTTTTCACGTGGGCAGGGGCGGGTTGTGGTTGGTTGCGATTTTTGGTTATTTGGGGGTTTTGGTTTTTCCTTTTTGTTGTTTGGTTCAGTTTGGGGATTTGTTGGTTTTTATTTTTGTTTTTTGGTTTGGTTTTGTTTTCTTTTGTTTTTTTGTTTTTAACAAAAGCTCACCCTCAAACTAGGGTTAGGGCTACATTCTGAAGTATGGGACTCTATGTTACACAGATAATTTTTAGTCCCCTCCATTCTTTCTCTGTTTTCTCTGCTTTAACATTAAAACAGCATTTCTCAACCTGTCAGAAAGGCAAAGGAAATACAAACACCATGTACTCCCCCACTTTCTTGCATCTGAATAGCAAACTGATTAGGTGGGCTGTTTTCTTTCTGCTGATGTTTCATCCCTATCAGACAGCCCAGTTAAACTAGCGCGCTTCAGCACTGCTCACTCAGCAGCTTTGAGGAACAGCAAATAGTAGGAATGTCCAGCCAGAAATGTGGCACTGCTGGTGCAAATGCTGTGAGTGACCATTTTCAATGAAGGATTGAGCAAAAGCGATCTCTGCAATTAGGGTCAATCTACAGTGCAGAAAAAGGAGTGATAGCACCTTAAGATAGAAGATATTTATGCACCTACAGAAGTGCCTCCCTAAAATTTGCGTTGTGCAGCAGCTTGAAGAACACGGGACAATGTCAGGAGCTACAGAGCCCTAGGATCCCAACTGAGAAAATTCCAATCACATAACGTTAAAAAAAATAATAAAATACTAAGAGCTTAGAAAATCACTGATCTTCAGAGTTACTTGCACTGTTGATGCCCAAAAGGTAAATGCAAATAAAAGAATTCATAAGCATCTTAAGGGTAAACCAGTGTTCACAGAGAAAACATCTGTAATTCATTCAGAGCGTTCTCTATCTGTTAATATCTGTGTTTCTACAGGGAAAAAATATCTGGACTTGAAGTAAATGATAAAAATTGTAAAGATAAACTACAAAAGCAATCCTATCCCCATGTGAAGTAAAATGAAATGTTTGACTTAGACTATGTCTTTACCATGAAAATATATGATCTCTAGTCATTCACAGTAAGAAAACAAGGAAGGACAGGCAGCATACAGATCAGCTAACAGGTCAAACTAGTGGTACAGGAGGGCTGTGCATTAAAAACAAACCCTCAAAAGCAACTGTTTGGCACATACTGTTTTTTAAAGGTGTACAAGATATTTAGTGTCACACCAGTGGGTGTCAAGCATTTAGCAAACCCGGTGTAAATACCTGGATGAGTTACTTTGAAACCAAAGCCCGTCTTGTTGGGGGGCTGAGCATCTGAGAACATTTCAGTCCACCGGAACCAGCTCTGATCTGTGTTCACCAGTAGTAACAGTCTGAAGACAGTGGAAACGAAGTGTGCCAGAAAAAGCAAGGGTCAAATTGAGCTCGAAATAGTTGTATCATAGCTGAAGCAAAATCTAGAAATCATAAATGAAAAGAGCATTAGCAGATGTTTTTATAGCTATTTAAGGAATCTGGTGCATAGTGCCTAGATTTCCAAGAGCTTGATGAGCGTGTCTTTAAGAACAGAACTGAAATGCAAGCAGAGGAAGAATATGAAATTTTTTAGATTACAGAATAATATGGACCAACAGAAGACAGTCATACTTCTCAAGTCTGTTACATGTGCAGTGTAAATGGTTTACCTCTAGCATGCATTAGATCACAGCCCAGACCAGTGTCTCCATTTTGATGGATGTAACAAAAATACAAGTCTTTCTTTGTTCGGCTCCACTCTCTCTAAGTTAGGACGTCCCCAGCTAAATGAGGAACCATACTGATGACCACGAACAGACCTAAGTTAGAAGTCAGAGATAAAAATCAGAAAGTAGAATCAGGCTTAGGACCACATCCATCGACAGTGGTTTTCTTGCAAAATTATTTTTACTTTTTCCAACAAAGATGGAAGGGAGTATCCATCACATTTAATTTTCTAAAAATAAATTTCATAGTAAAGAATTCAGTTAGTTGCTTGCAGCAAAGGATGTACTATTTTACTTTTGTTTATTTAGCAATCTGGAGACACTTACACAATGATTTTGACAATGTACATACTGGGAATATTTCAGGAGTCCAATGTTTTAAAAGATTCATTGCAGCAATTCAGTTAAATCTGTAGAGGATCTATAAACAGAGGATTTCTACATATTATGAGCATTGCAAAGATAGTTACCATCTCTTGCTGTAAACTTCTAACGAAAGCACTTTGCAGGAGAAGATACCAGACTACTTGGGAAAAATTTTTTGTCAGAGGTGATCTAGCTAACCCAAAGTCTTCTCCAAGAGGTCTGAAGAATGTAGGAAGAAGGCAAAATAATGACTTACCCTGCACAAATAATCTAAGTAAACCACAGCAAAGCATAAATGTGCAATCAAAAGATTTTTAAAGCAGGTAAAACCATCTATTGTGAATCAAACAAGAAGTCACTAAGTAGCATTAGGCGAGTGTTTCGATTTTTGTGCCAGCTTGTAACAAGTTCTCTCGGTTTAGCTTTTTAGTTGACAGATTTTTGCCTCATTGTCAATTCATTTCACTGAACAAAACTAACGTAAAAATGGAAATATCCTTCACTAAAACTGCAAATTGTCCTGATAAATATTAATCCCCACTTCTTTAAAAGGTGCTTGTTTGAGGTATTATGAGTAGTAGCTATGTGTGTTAAATCTCCCATTCTTTGTACCAGCTTCTTTAAAAAAAAAAAATAAATAAATCAGCCAATCAAAAGTGCCTAGACCGACGCTGTCTCCCTCAGTTAATCCAAGGCCAGTAGAGGGATAATTTGATTAAACTGAGACCCTAATTTATTTAGCTTTAGTTCTGGATCAACCTCTTCTTAATAGAGTGCTGTCGTCTCCAATTGTTTGATGAAAATTAAAGTGACATAAATACCATGGGACTTTTTCAATCTGATTAGTCAGCTAACTTGCATCAATACTACCCCAGCCATCAGGCACTGGCGTCCTTCCTTTCACCAGCCTTACTAACAACTGACAAGTTCTCCTTGAAGACCGGGCACCCACGCTGCCACTCAGACCCCCACACTTAACCCATCATCCGTCCTCAATGGGTCTTGTTTGACAAGGTGCCCACACCTTTTTCCATTGCTGTTCATCAGACAAAGCTAAATATTGTTTTATTAGCAATCAATAGCCTGTTAATCCCAAACGATTTCACAAATCCACTGAGCTCTCAAGCTGATTATAAACGTTTGGTGGTTTTTTTTTTTTTTTTTAAGCTGCTAAATTTCAGATGGATTTTCTCCTCTCCTCCCAACCCTCCTGCTCCGATATGGGACATTGTAGCTGGTAAGCAAAGCCACAAAAGTGAAAGAGCTCTGTTGTCTTTAATGTTGCCTTTAACTGGACACTTAAAAATGTCAAAGTTTTGCCGTTTAAACATGATCAAACCTATGCCACCACACCCTCAGCAGATTTACTAGCTCCTCCACTTTCAATCCATCAGTTTGAAACTTAAGAATAAGAAAGCTTCTGAGCCTTCCCTTTTCTTTTTTTCACAGCCATATGGTAAATTCTTTCTTAGTCTGTAGGCTGGGGCACTACAGAGTGAGGGAGAAAAGTAAGCTTCTTTGATTTGCAATATATAAAATGCTAACAAAGCTAGCTGTTGCACTATTGAACGATGTACCGTTCATGTCCAAGTCACAGACACAGATTTGGGCAAGCCTGGTACACTCTGATGATCCCTTTGTTTGCACATTGGGTCATGGAGAGATCTCCTGTGAGGCACAAGGAGAAGAGCATTACAAACGTGCTTCCTCTTGGATTTATCCATCCTCTCTTATGCCTACTTGTCTGCCTGCCTTTGCCCTGGAGATGTGATCATGTTAGCTGGAAATATAGTGATAATTCACTTATGTGATGTAGTATAAATCACCAGGTCAAGGCAGACAGGCAGTATCGATAGGCACACGCAGAGTGTATGAAGCTCCCAGAAACAAGATGCTGCCTTTCGAGGCCTGGTGTGCCAGCTTTGCAACTCTGGGTTTATTCTCTGCACGTCCCCGCCAAATTGTTGTTCCTGTAAGATGTGCTCCCTCTGCAACAATATGGGAAGAAGAGTTGTTGGCAAGCTGATGCCTCAGCAATGTTGAAGATACCCTGCCTGAAACAAATCTTGACATGGGTGGCCTTGACTCTTCAGTACAAGACAACTCTAGTAAAAGTTCTTGTTGACACTGAAGGTGTTAACTAAAACCCAAAATGAAACTAAACACACATTTTATGTTTTCTTTGCATGGATTAACATACCTAAATTGTATGTTAAGTAGAAGAGGAAAAGTTATTTCAGCTGATAAAATCCTCTGAGATGTCTATTGAAACAAAACATAGGTTTCCTAAGTCATCAGCCTTGACAATAGAGTACCAGTTCAGAAACAGAAAAAGTTTCAGAGGCAACATTTCAAATCAGTAATTCCCAAAAGTTGGCACAATTAGTGTGAACGTATCTGCTTGGAGCACAGTGTTAAAATAACTCCAAATGTGACTGTTCAGCATCTGTTTTAAATGGCCCTTTCATATAAGCTCAGATCTTTTATGGGCTTATTTCAAACTCTTCTTACAACAGGTTTTTGCATTAGAAGAAATATTTATCCTATCAAAAATATTCATCAAAACACTGGAACATACTGACAAAAAATACACCTACTCAGAATTTTCAAAAAAGCTTGACCTTTTAAGTCTCAGACATTTTAAATGAAACATGCAAGTTTCTGCCAAATCAAATAAAACAGCAACCTTTTGTTACCCTTTCTTTGGCTACTGTGCATGACTCTGTTGCATTTATCAGGGGCAAAACTAGGGCCTAAAATGTTGAAAAGTGGTTTTCAGTTTTGTATTCTTAACAGTAAGAATTAACAAGAAACAACAGTAAAATTAATACTCGCTAGCTCTAGTAAGTACTTAGCGTAGATCACAATTCCTCTCCATAGCTACATTTCTAAGGCCAATGATGGTAAACTTTAGAAAACGATTGCTGATTTAAGATTTGAACACTCTCTACTACACTTGAATTCTAGGATAAAGCAATACATATTTTATGTCCAATTTCTTACAAGGTTTCAAAGCTGTCTATTCTGCACAGCAACAATAGTGTGGTTCTTTTTTAAAGAATCATAATTAAATCAGCTGTTGCATTGTGCAATAGCATGCACTGCTTGAAACAAAGAGTTTGCTGGTTTTTCATACAATCATTTTTGTGTAATAACAAAGAAAAAAATGCCATTGATATCTTAATCTTCACCTAGTCATTCTGTAAGGAAAATTAGAATATCTAAGACCACACAGGGAATCAAACCTGGAAGATTTTCTTTGCCAGCACAGTAAGAAATGCACCATCATCATAAAGAGGTGCTAAAGACTGAAAATGAGAAGGCGTTCTTGCTGCACTGTGAGGTCTGGGTATGTCCAGACTGCAGCAGTCTCTACAAGCCAGCTCGGGTATTGAAAAGGAGTCTGTCCAGAGCTGCACAAAACTCTACACTCTTTAATCTACCCTAAAACACCAAGGACAGATAGCTTTTCAGTTCTTGCTCAGAATACTTGTCTTAAAAGTCCTTAAATTGTTTGCTTTTAACGCAATGTTTTCTACAGGAAAAAAAACTTAATTCATTTATTCCAGAAAGCAGAAGATACAAATTTGCAAGTACTGTTTTTGTCCAGCCTATTTTAATGCCAGGTTGCAGCCTCAACTGTATGTCAAGACTGCAGTGGCTGCATCTACCAAAGAGTTTTGTTTTGTGTTGGAGCAGCATTATGGTTTTGAAGCGATTCCCATTTCTGATTTGTCATTTGGATCTGCAGATGACTTTTGGTGGACACACACTAGATTCTTTTCAGAAGACACTAAACCAGAGTCTGCCTGCTGGGTGCACACCAAATATACTCCACGGCAGAACAGAGGGTCTGAACCGATGACTGCTTGTTCAGACAGCTCCACAAGTGTGGTGCAGGTAGTGAATCCAAGGGACCAGACTACATCTGATCTGCTGCATAAACTTCTTCAACTCAGAATCATCGAATGGATTGGGTCGGAAGGGATCACAAAAGATCATCCAGTCCAACCCCCCTGCAATGAGCAGGGCCATCTTCAACTAGATCGGGTTGCTCAGAGCCCCGTCCACCCTGATCTTGAACATTTGCAGGGATGGGGCATCTGCAGCTTCTCTGGGCAACCTGGGCCAGTGTTTCATCACCCTCATTGTAAAAAAATGTCTTCATTATATCTAGTTTGAATCTACCCTCTTTTTAGTTCAAAACCATTAGCCCTTGTCCTGGCGCTACAGGTCCTATTAAAATGTCCGTCCACATCTTTCTTATAAGCTCCCTTGTAAGTATTGAAAGGCCAAACTTGATGTGGTAAGAGCTTCTGCATCTCTTGCTTCTGTTTATTGATCTGCTCCTAAAAAATCACTGACTGATGCAAACACACATTTTTTGTTGTCAGGCTGAGCACACTATTATTCCAGAGTTATTCCCCAGAGGAATAATCCCTGTGAATCATTACAAATTGTCACAATTTAGAGTATTTCCTCTAACATTTCATTTGGTACTAGGGATCAGCTGTCTCTGCAAACTGAGCATTAGTGTTCATTGGTGCTCACACACACTGGTACAAAATTCAGGTCACCCAACTTGTTTACTGGAACTCTTTGACTGGTAGCCAAATCATACAGCTGAAAGTTGAGGCAGATTCTCAGCAGCTGTTGCCCAAGTTACACGAGCAAGAAGGGGGTTTAATGCTTTGCTCAAGTTCCCCAAACCACTGGTTCATTTCTTTGGCATCACACAGAGCACACAGAAAATAGCAGTTAGGCAGTTTTGGGTTTAAGTGATCAGGCATTTTTGTTTCTTGACCATGGGTTCAGGCAGATATGACTTGGTTTCTGTAATGGCCATGTCATCTGGTTGCTGAAGTTTTGTCTTCTGAGCTTTAAAACCCCAGAACTGAATAACATGACACTCAGAGAAACCTGAGACCAAATCTAGACCCAGATCCAAGGTAGAATTTGAGCCAACAGAGAATGTAATTCCCAAGCAGATTCATCTGGATATACAGTAATTCAATAAAATTAAAATTGAGTCTCAGTGGCTTTAAAGATAGTAGCTTATTTTGACTTTCAGCTTCCATGCTGAGGAATATCTGACAAGAAATAATTCTATTAATATTGCTTTCACTTTCATCCCCTAGAAGAAACCTGTGATTGCAAAAACATGAAAGATTATGTCTTCAAAATACTTCAGAAAATTATAATTAACACATTTCTGTTGCCGTTGCCATTTCAGTAAACCTGGTACAACTCTGTTGACCTAATATTGTCCTATTTTATCCAAAATCTGCCCTGCCCAGCAGCTGTCCGGTTTATCCCTTAGGAACACAGGACAAAGTTTTGTACTCAGTCTCCTGTTTCCCACTTTCATTGCCTGCACGCTTTGTTTCTGTTCTGTTTGGTGCAGGTCTCTGTTCCTGCCTTCTAGGAACCAACTCATTTTGAAGAGACATTACCAAAATACAGTGGCATAGTAGAAGGAGGGAAACCCTACTCAATGCGTGTCTTGAACAACTTAAATGAGAAAGTGACTGACCCTCCAGTGAACCCCTGATTTGTGTACAGCACCAGAGGGCACTCCATAACAAGCAACAACTTTCTATATAGTCGCATAGATTTCCCCGTACTACTTGCTCTTGCAGGTCACTGTGTTCCCTTTTAAGTGCACCAACCCTCATTTTAAAGTGAGTTGCTCTTCTTAGTCCTAGTCTTTCATGAAAATATTGGCCTCAACCTCATTTTTCTGATGCTCAGGAACCATTTTATTTCGAAACTAGCAGGTGGCTGGAGCTGCCGTGCGGGTACAGAGGCAGAGGACAGGACACTTCCCAGATAGTGCTGCCGTGGGAGCCCGCAAGCCCGCTCCACTGCGAGCAGGACGAGGGGAAGGGGCTGCTGGCACACCCACCGGCACACCAGCCCACCCAGCCGTGACCCGGGACACACTTGGCTACCCAGCATTTCATGTCCCTGGCCAGCTTGGCCAAGCCCTTCGAATTAGCCTCCAGGCTGTTTCATGTAGCCATAGCTGACACAGCCAATGCCATTGCCATGCGTCGGCTAAACCCTGCAAGCTGGTGGTGCCAGCTCTGGACAGGTGATACGAAGGCTGCTTGGGTGTCTTGGTGTTGTACATCCTGGTTTTCAGAGGTTTCAGCCTGAGCCCCTCCTTTCTGCTTTCTAGAAATTTCTGAATTTGCTGAACCTAGCATTTGGGGTGGTGAAAAGAAATAACTGGGCAACCTCTTTTGCTAGGAGCTTTCTACCACTGGATGTATTGTCAGCGATGGCTTTGGAAGGTGAACAGCTATAAAATGGTCAGAACCCTTAACATCTTCACTCACTGGCACCTGTGCTGGCTGCCTGTAAAAGCAGAGCATCTTGCAAAACTTCCAAAATGTTCAGGCTATGAATGCATTGTTGGAAAAAACACTCCAAACTTTTTGGACTTTCTCTGTATGTTTTGGGTAAAACTGAGAGCATAATCTGCCCTGAGCAGGCAAAATTAATTTGATTATATGCTTTTCTAAGTAGCCAGGCACAGAATAGTATTTTTTTTCTTTTTGTTTAACGTTCATGGTACAAAACTAGACGCTTCCTCTGTAATGGGGATGTGTTTCCCAAAACCTTTTCCTTTCCACACGCGATTTTTCTGCTGTGGACACAGGAGGGCAGTGCAGTTCTGATTTGGGTCCAAACATCTAATAAGCCGCAGCCCAAGTCCAAGCAAAGCCTCCATTCCAGTTAAGGGATAGTTTCTACTCTTTCTACACTTGGCAACCCACTTGTAGTTGCACTTTTATAAATATATCTTCCTTAACCACTGCATATGCACCAAACATCTGTACAGCCAAAGAAAGGCGGGGGGGGGGGCGGGAAGGGTAGGGGCGGGGAAGGGGACGAGAAAGGGGGCGAGAAAGGGGGAATGCAGCAAATATTCCCTAACTGTAAGGAAGTGGATCTACCCGTGCTACTGGGGACTAAGTTCTGGAAGGTGCTGATTTCCCATAATTGCTCTGGAGACCTGTGCCATTTGTAAGTGCTCAGGCTTCCCTGGGTTGAACTCCAAAGCAGACCAAGCGTGTCTAAAATTGGTCTTTCCAACGGCACCAAGTAGTGGCTCTGAAAGCTCTTCACACTTCTTCCGGACTGCAGTCAGTATTAATGTGTAATAAATGGGCTGAATACCAACTTCAACTAGGCAGGGGGTTAGCGCGGTAGCCTTTCACCTGTAGCAAAAGTAGCCCATCCTGGGTTTGAGATTAAAATAAAATAAACTGAGTTGCTTTCTTACATGTCTCAGTCTTTTCCAAAATCTTAAGAACGACTGTATAAGCAATGCTAGGCAGAGCCTTTCGAGAGACTAAGTTTGTAGTAAAAAGGCAGTGCTAGAGGAAGCAAATGTACTGATTTTTTTGGGGGGGGGGACCAAAACCTCATTGCTAATGGAATTAATTGCTTAATGAAAACAAAGACTAAAAGTTCCACCCACAATTTAACATCATCTTCAACAGGGAATTGAAAGATCCTGTTATGAATAAAAAACCAAAACGGCAACTTGTAAACTAAACTGAAAAAGAGGGCAAATTTCCACAGGCAAAAGCTGGTTTCACACATTTTGTTTCTCCCATCAGTGCAGACTTTTGGTTTCCCCCTGTAATGCTCTCCTCAAGCTTTGTGAATCCGTCTTGCTCTGCAAGTGTGAGCGTGCTCGTTTGGTGCATTGCCCTTCTTTGTACCGCACGTGAACAAGCTGCTGGACTCAAAGGCATCACAAAAAAGTCGTCAGGATGCCCACTCATGTACACCTCTAAATATGTCTTAGACATTTTACTTGAGGTAGAAACAGTAGCTGCATAGTTTTAAAATGTGTGAAATAGGTCAAAGAAGTAACCACTTAGAAAAAGAATTGGTGATTACTTTTTCCTGGTAACCCTTTCAGGAGATTTGTTCGGATCCCTTCTGAGGGGCCAGCCTCCTTGTCCTTCCAACCAGATACCCTACTGAAACGGCATTTTGCAAGGTAAATGACTAATACCACCCAAACAAAATAGTCACTGAAGTAAATAAGTAGCTTGGGGCAATAAAGATTTCCCTGTTTGGTGCAATAATTATGGGTTTCTTAAGCACATTTTCCCCCCTGCACACTGAGGCGAAGTCAGCTATTTAGCATGAACAAAAGTCTACTGTTAGCAGGACAGTGATTTTAACCAGGCTCCTGCCTTGTGCAGAACCTGCGGAGCAGGGTGTTCTTGAAACCTCCCCAGCACTGCTAAGGGTCTGGATCCCATCACGAACCACACTGCCAAGAAACACGTAGAGCATACGGCTACACAAGATGGGTGATATTTCACCAACAGTCCCGTTTAGCATGCACAGAGTATGGGGCATTACACAAGGTCTCACAGAATCTGTTGTAGCCACATCAGCAGAGAAGATCCTCTGCTAAAATATTATTCATTAGGAAAACATTACCTTTGGTGGCTCATCCATTTGTGGCACTCCCTAGTCTTTTTCTGTTTGATCCTTTTCATGGGTGATTTTGTTCCTTAGGAATATATATACTCATAGGGAGATGTACAGAAATTGTAGAAATCATTGATGGTATCTGTGGCCATCATTTTATACTGCTGTTTTATGAGTATTTCTAGCTAACATTTAAGTGAGCTGCATTCTATCTTAACATGTATGTCTGCATTTACTTTTTCTGTATTTCAAGTTTCAGCTTACTATGTATTAAGACTGAAGTGTTGTCAAGAAATCACATGATCATGTAGCATGATTCATTTTGGCTCCTTCGTTCATCTCCAGCATGAAATAATGTTATGATTCTTTAAAGGCAAACAAAAAAATAAATCAAGTAGTTTCAAGTAGTTCATTCAATCAGTTAAAAAATGAAATAGAAGACATACTTGTAGAATAACCACCTTTACAAACACCTCATAAGTTAAAATAATAATAATATTAATATTATTATTAATAATAATAATATTAATAATAATATAACTCAAGTTTCTGACAAAAGAGGAGGTACCCTGCTTCTGTTTCTCGTTTCCTGTTCGGACCACACCCTAACACATTCTTAAATGAATGAAAACCTAATTCATCTGAAAACTAAACCTGCAAAAAATGCATCAGCCAGGTTGTTATTTGCACTGTCTCAACATGTGGCTAAAAACATCTTGGTAAAAGGAGCAGAGGTAGGGGGGTGCTGCTAAGGGCAGGGAGGGAGGGGGGAACAGCTCTTACAAGCAACATCTTAGATTTGGACTGGTGTAAACCTGAGACCAACTTCCACTGAATTCAAGTGAGTTGCAGCATTCTGAGGGCCTTTCACTGGGGCTGCTGTCCTATAAAGTCTTTCAAGACAATACTACATCCATCAAAAAAACCCACCCCAATTTGAAAATATCAAAGTAATAACACAGTGTATATACCTTATTCTGATGGCATATTTTGCCAGTGAAGGTATATGTGACATAAAAAAGGGAAGAAATGGCTAAAAGTGAAGTGGTAAAAGAAAAATCACAGCAAAATCAAGAACCTAAAAAAAAAAAAAAAAAAGACGACTAAAATTGAGAAGATCCACTTCAAAAAGAAAAACTTCAAGGAACAACCGAAAAGCATTCATGGAGCCAATACTTTGAAACTCAGTTGCACTGGTAGAAAAATATGAAGCAGCTCCCTCTGCCTTTCCTTTTCTAACAGGCTTGTCACACAGAATCTAACAAAATAATCAAAGCAGTCACTGGAAAATTGTAAATTAATTTTGAAAAGGAAGGAGCCACAAAATATTAGTAGTTTGAAACATTGACATCCTGCAGTTTAAAATATTATTTTAAAATATTTAATTATTTAAATATAAATTTAAGATTTTTTAAAAATAAAGCATTTTTAATCTGCTTTCCTATCAATATATGTGTTACGACTGCAATATATGCTGCTAATTAATGTAACCTATATAGCTATTTACATAACCAATACCATTGCAATTAATAAGTACTAACCTATGAAATCTGTGATTCCTTTTGAATTTTGACTAAAAGCATCTTGCCAAAGAGAAAAACGATACAAGGACTTACAGCAAAAAGCGTACAGCAAACCATTTGAAATGTGGTTACCTCAGGACTGTATTTTTCCAGCAAATTAAGTTTTTGTTTTTTCTCAGAGAAAAGAATAATGATGCCTCTGCCCGCCCCCCCCCCCCCCCCCCCCCCCCCCCGCAAATAGCAAGCATAAAAGTAGAGGAAATTTGATCGAGTTCACATAGAATCTTCATCAACATTTACTTCAGTTGCAATTATCTACTAAACTATTTTCTTTTCTTCTGTATTAATGCAGCTAACCATGAAAAATTAGTGTGTTCAGTATTACTGGGTTGGTTTTGGAAAACTGTAAAGACGCCAGGGTGGCAGGACTAGGTTTTGGGTTAAATCACCTTTATGTAACATCTACTTTTACTGTGAAAATTTTTTTTTTATAGAAAAATGCACTTATTTGTGCAATTAAAGAGCAGAAATCTTCAGGGGGATGCAATGGGCAACGAATCACTGCAAATAGTTTTCCCCAAGAAAGTTCCTGAACTGTATAAAACTTTCAGTACATTCAGTAGTACTAAAGGATAGAAAATTATTTGAGCTTTTACAGTAAGACTACATTCATACTTTTTTATTGGTTTCTGTCATTCTGTTACAGAATTAACAACATTTTTAATTGTTAATCAGATTTGGAGAGTTGTTCTTTTTTTGTAAAAAGAAATGTGAAAACTAATTTTTCACTCCTTCCCTATTACACTGGCCTAATTCTGCTTTCATTTGCAGTCTCTGTGAAACCCTTCCTGACATGTAGGAACACATCAGAAAAACTCAAATTCATAGAGCCTGTTTTATTAAAGTACTCTTCTAAGAGATTATTCAAAATGACAGGATGGGATTTTTCTTTTGGTGTTTCAGGCAAAGCATTCCTGAAACATCCATGCCCTCCCACCGTCTTCAGGAAGCTGGTTGGACAACTGTGAAGGTTAGCAAATAATAAATGTCAAGCATATTAAAATCATGAGATCATTGCCTGGCAGACAAACTGTTTTGAAAACTAAGATTCAAGATATGTCTCTTGCGCAGCCATAGAATATGACTGGGATAAAGGGATGACCATCCAGAAATATACTCCAAAATCCGAAAATCCATTTCTCCATAACTATTTCCAGCCACCAGAATCAAGAACAAACAAAGCAGTCTGTCCTTGGTAGAAAAGATAAAGTGAACTGCAAACAAATCTCAAATTCCATCTCCCTCATCAACATGCTCAAAATGCCCACTGCAGCCTGTGCCGAGAGGAGCGGGAGAGCCCAGCCAGCGAGCCAGCTCTGCAAAAACACCCTTGGGACCAAAACAAAGTCTCAACAGAGGGATGAAAGAAAGTGCCATATCAATTTCATTTCCATTCATCATTGTTAAGCTTCAAGTTTAAGAAAGTTTCATTGCCCATAAATACTCAGATCATAAGCAGCTGCACATGATATCATTTAGAGCCCAGTTGCATAACACGTATTTCCCCCGAGCTTTGTCCCTAAGCTGCAGCCTGACAGGCATCAGCGAGATCCAGCTTGCTTTTTTAAAAAAGCCTGCGCAGCGTTTTCACATTTAGCAGCTGAACCAAACTTCACAAAAGCAGCCGAAAAGAATTGGTAAAAGGTTAGGATAGATTGACTGTTTCCAAATTGGAATACTAATGATGATCTTTAATGAAGCCTGACAGTACAATCTGTTTCTTATTGTTCCCTAAGTGCTGGCTACTGATCATATTCACTGGCTTTAGGTGACGGGGACAGACAGGGACAAATGGGCCCCACTGGTGAGCAGGACTGTGCACAGCTGATCTTCCAACAAGGATTAAATTAATTAAAATTATTCTCCCATCAGAAGAATCAATCTTTTGATTTGTTATTATCATAGTGGTTATTAATTTTGAATGATGTCTAATTGGTACCACTGCTGTTTGGGTCAGCTGGCTTAGTAATCTTCTTAGAAAGCAGTAAAGAATACATAATTTTAGTAGCTCTGCCAGGGAGCAGGGGAGCCAAAGGAGGAAAAAAAATCCCCAACTTGATTTAATACCTCTCATAATGTGGAAGAACAACAGAGAAAGCAAGCAAAATACCTGCAAGACCCAGCTGGTGAAAACTGACTTGCTTTATTTATTTCACTGCTTTTAGTACAAAATGAAGGCACTTTCTTACAACGGTAGCCTTAAATAAATGTTTTATTACACTGTCGTAACAAGCACAATTGGAAATACTTCATTTTCTGGACAAATACAGTATGCTCAGGGCTGGACAGGACTTGGGGAAGTTCAGTGTGATCGAGGAGGCCACCACTAGACTTCAGAGACAGAACCTGGCACGAGTTGCGCGGTGTCTGGCCCAACCGTGTCAGGATTTGGCCCTAGCTCCACAAACAATGTCTCCCATTTCTTCACACACTGAAACCAATGTCATAGACCACAAGATTAGGACCAGGAGGATCTGGTCTCCTATTCAAGTTTTTAAGGTGTTTAAGCACTTTAAAACATCAGTGGGAGCATAGAAGCAACACAGAAGCACCTGCATGTTGAGCAGGGTTGCCCATTGTGTGGGTTTGAAGTTTGGGCTGGATGTGTCAACCCCACAGCTGTAGGCTCCAATGATGCCAAGATCATCCCTGCAAGTGGCTGTGGGGCTTCTTGTGTGTTGTTTAGATTAAAGTGACAGAGTAAGAGAAAGGCCACATTCTGTGCCTTATAATGACAAATTTCTTTATGACGTGAGGACAAAACTGCTCCTGACAGAACTGCTATACTGCAGCCCTTTTCCTTTTGTTCACTTTTGAAACATAAATATATGACTGCCATGGGCAATCAGGAGAGCTAAATGCTGAATCTTGAATGATATTCACACAAATTAAAGCCCAGGAGATTTCTATTGAAGCAAGTGATACATAAATCTCACTCAGATGAGAACAGGGACATAATTCTTACTTTTTGTTAGTTTGTCTTCTACACATGCAAAATTGTTTCTGTCTTATCACTGTAAATGTACAACAGCAATAGCATTACTTTGTGAACGGAGCAGCTCATCTGGGAAGGCATCTATTTCAGCAGTGGAATAGGTGTTTAGATGATACAGATCTCTGTGTTACCTCCCTCTTCCCTGCAGCTGGCAACAGGAGGCGTCACCCTCTTTGCAAATCCACAGTTCCACTGGACCTTCCTCTGACCACACTTCTCCAGTTCCACAGCTGGCTGTCTTATAGGAAAAGAAAATACATTGCAAGACAAATAAGAGCGGTCCAATCCTGATTTCTCTTGGAGCGATCTCTTCTCCTCTAGGAGGATGCACAATTGTTGTAATTCACATGTTTTATCTAAAACCTCAGGCTGGCATGATAACACTTGGGTAAAAACTATTTCATGCACATGAGCTCTTTGAAGCGAAGAGCAAAACCCAGGAGCATCCATCCACTGCATTAGATGAAAACCAGACCTTTTACAATCTTAGCTACGTTTTGCAAGAAATTCTGCTTAACTTGTCAGGCTTTACTACAGGCCACAATTCCCACCAAACCATCTTCATAACTCAAATAGTAAAAAGATGTTTTAAAACCCTGGGTTTAATTCTTCATCCTCCAGATGGCCATTCTTCAGCCATAAGAAAGAAAGAAAAACCTAAACCAAATTACAGGTCATCATAACAGAAGACATAAAAAGCTTTTATATGATAGACCCCAAATCTTCATCCAAGTTTAGGGAGCTGGAATATCCAGACCCGGGTCCTGTTTCACAGGTTAAAAGCATTAATGCTTGTTAGATGAAGTTCCTTTTTATCTTTTCTCCAAACACATTCCCCCTCCTTGTTCTGCTGTGTTTGGTTAGACTGGGCGCACTGATCTTATTTGTCACAATTAATAGCTGTTTAGACAAGGAGTATGTTACTGATTGTAAAATCTAGCTATTGCTCCTGGCCTCAGCACTGATTTGAGATAGATAGATAGATAGATATAAAGTATATGTGTATTTGAGGTATATATATATAGATACATATACATGACTGTGTAAATAACACCTCTGCCATTCCTTTGTTTCTTTCAATGTCCTCCTCTGCAAAATATTTTTAAGTAAATGAAGATAAATATCATTAGTAGTGCTCCTACAAATACACGTTTTTTAAACAATCACTCTAGCTTTTTTTTTTAATTAATCTGTTGAAAATGGACAGCATGCATTTCAAAATTGGATGAAACCAAAGGCTACTGAGGAATGCCCAGTGGGACAATACCAGCTCTTAAATGTCATATCTAAGACTGGTGTTCTATCAATTTTTTCACATCTGCAGTCAGAAGAGATAAGCAGGTTAAAAGAATCTCATTGAAACGCATATTGGGAATTTTATTTCCACAATGAGAAGAGTCTGAGACAAAAAAAAAAAAAAAAAAGAGAGAGATTAAAATGTTTTAAAAGCTACACAAGGCTGCCATTGTTTAGTTAGTCTTTGAATCATGTGTGAGCTCAAATCGTCTTCTTATATTCTGTTTAGAGACACAGCTGTCTTGACTGGGGTTTCAAAATTCCTCCAAGTACAAAAGCGTGCATTAAAGCAAGCACATTAAAAAATCCACCCAATTCTAAATTCAGTTCTCCAAAAGGTATGTGTTGCATTGCTATCAAGTATTGCTTTCTGTCCAAACATATCTAAACTAACGCTTCCTCCTCTTCCTTACAAACATGATGCCTTTAATTTAAGCCTCATAATTGCCTTGGAGCTAAAAGCTATTTTACACACCAGGAGGCTATGGCATAGATCCACCACAGAGAAGGCAAAATGCAACCAGTAGGACACCAGCTGTTTATCTCCCTGAATCAAACCAGGGATTTAGCAGAAGGTGGAATGTACATCTCCCCCCACCCCGCATGACAGTAGTGGAATGCAATATTTACATTTTTGTAAATGTATTACTGGAATCCAGTATGTTCACCTTTATACACACACACAGTTGTAGTCCTGAGAACTGTATGAGTCCCTTAAGGCTGCAAGAGTGCCTGCCTTTTCTTTAAATCTCACTCAAACCCACTGTGGATGCTTTCATATCCAATGAAGAGGACAGCTGCATTGTCCATAACAGTCAATCGCTCCAAAAGCCAGAAGATCCAGGAACACACACAAAAAATTTAGAAAAGAAACCCTGCAACCCAGAACAGAAAGGAGATCTGACAGCTGCACTCACTGCTTCAATAATACAAATATTTCTGGCTACCTACACTATAAACTCTTCTTCAATATAGGACAGTGCAACCTAGAGAGTTTTTGTTATTTCAGGATTCCCCCAAGTAAACTCCAGTCCCCAATGAGATATGGCTTCAAACAGTGCAAGATCAGGAGCCTCCAACAGCTCTTCCTTTGATTCAGATCTGACTGTAAAATTATCACTTACTTTACAAGCTCTAAAAAAGAAGCCAGATAGATCTCGAGAGGCATAACTACATCAAAGGAAAGCAACATGGGAAGAGAAAAGTCGCGTATACATTGACAACAGAGCTTAAATAGAGCCAAGCTAAAGTATTTGTGGAGAATGCTCTCATCTTTTTCTAGCAATCACAATTTCCATACAACGTATTTGGATACTGTCAGATTTTTGTAAAGAAAACTCAGCTTCTAATAGTGGTTTGTAGTTTATATGGAGACAGGCTTTCTGGAATTCCCCATCTCCCACACTCTTTTTGTTCCCCTAAATACTTTCCCTGCTGGAAAATGCACTGATTTCAAACAGCTATAATGGCTAAGTCCTCTAGCAAATGTCTTAAGTACCTGATTTTGAATAACACCTTGTCCAAGGAATTGGTCAGTTCTTAACCTTTAACCCTATGTACTGCCATGCAGGAGGAATCCACTTAAAATTCTCATTGTAAAGATACACAAGGAGTAGCATTAAGGCTATTTGACTTCAGGATTTTCTGAAGGTAACTTTTTGAGGTAATTTTCTCACATCTTTTTACATTTGCAAATAACTCCTTAAACAACAATCCAAACAAACTTACTTTTCATGGTACATTTTTTTTTTCCATTTTCTGATCCCCTTTAGCAGTGAGAGAAACTGAGAATTCTTTCCAGAAAAAACTTGCAAACAGTTTAGGATTCAGAAGGGCTTAAGAAAGAAGCCATATTTACTTTCCCTGGCATGGGGGACGTAAGCTCTCTTTGGCAACTGGTCTTTCTGATAATAGTTTTCCCAAGAGACCAGAAACCATTCACTGGGAAAGGTGAAAAGCTAGGTATAGACCTCCCTTATGCAGGGAACTAAAAAGAAACTTATATAATGCAGAGAGATGCAGTAATACTTTTATGTAACAGAAAATGGCCATCTAGAGTACAGAATATAGCTGCTGTAGACAGACAAGGAAATGTGCTTGAAAAAAAAAGCAATCATAGTTCTACCATACCACTTGAGGCTCTCTGAATAAGAAAAGTCAGACTTATCAGTTATCTTGCATCTAGGCTGCAAAAGTGAAAGTGCTGAGAGGGGCTGTGAACCGTACATGAACTAAGTTACTATGTAGGCTGCAGAGTTACAACTTTCCTCCGGTGGTACTGGAAAATACCATCAACACTGCAATATATTTTGGTCTCACCTTCTCATGAACTGTATTTCCAACTGCTCTGTTGAAACCACAACATGGAATGAGGCCAAAGCAAGTGGGGCAGCTGGAAGCATGGAAGTTCCCAGAGCAGGTGAGCTGCTCTGCTGATCCCTCTCTGCCACCTGCTTACGGGCCGCATCAAGAGACAGTTCAGGACAAAACGCAGCTGGCTCAGGCAGGACTCTGTCAGGATCTCCAACGTTATCTTAATCTCATCTCTTCATTTTTTGTCTTTTGTCAGAACTATTTTACTGTGTTAGTGAGCAGACCATAAGATATCTTTAAGCAACATACAATCGCTTCTGATGGTCCTACAAAGTAGATGTTCTTAAAGACATTCTGGTAGCCTGGGAATAATATATTCCCCTTAGCATGGTGGAGTTAGTAACCTCCAAAGTTAAGGAGGGCAAAAATGGATTATCTTTTCTATGAATATGTCTGTTTCCATGAAATAATTTTAAAATTACTCGCAGTAAAGCCAGCAGCCGTAGATAGATCCCAGCATCTGAAACTCAAACTGAAACTCTCAGGGAGTCCAATTCATACAAAGCTAAGTCTCCTATTTATAAGGGTGGTTTGTGTTTTGGTTTTTACTATTATTTACTCTGCATATATGGGAAATAAATGTTATACAGTGAGTTCCTGAAAAAAGATGGATGATTCATCTAACCACCAACTTCTATGGGCAACAAATATGACTTCAGGGGTGACCAAGGAGAGACCTATAATCTAAAGCATAAGTAAAATGGCAGGCTGAAAAACTTACTTCACTGAAATCTAGAAAAGGATGCTCTTTAAATGAAAACTTCTACAAAGCCTGGCAATATCACTGTGCCGTTTCTGTTTTAGAGCCAAAGCAGCAGATTTCAAAGAGCATTTGCAGTAAAGCAGGATAAAATTAAATACTTGAAGCTGCAGTATCACTGTCCATTGGTTACAACGTATGTGGCAGTCAAGGATGCTTAGCATTTAAAGGGTTCATTTCCATAAAACAAATGAACATTACCTGGCAAATTAAACTGCTGCTAGGCTGATGGCGGGGCCTGGACAGAAGCTGAGGCATATACTCCTTTCTCTTCCAGCCTCTAAGACTTACTCTTCTGGTGGGCAAGACTGGCAGCTGCCTAAGTTCCCAGTACCATATTGGGTTTGTTTGCAAAGTATGGTTACTAACTTCTTTACTGCAAGCGATTGCTACGTGTCAAATCATAAAGATAATCCGAGGAGCCTCATCGTGGGGAAAGTCTCAAGGGCTTAACTGCAGTGGAAAACAGACCCTGCTGTGGAACACATATAACAGCAAGCTGGAGTCATACCTTCTATAACAAAATGTCTCTATCTCCTATTTGAATAGACCTATACATATTCAGCAAACAAGAAACATTGCATGGCAGTAATTATTTTGTCCCTTAATGACTCTGAGTGAAATTCTGATCCCAGCAAAGTCAAAACGATTTTTTTGCAAAAGACTTCCACAGGGGCCAGCATTCATCTTTCAAGCCTGATGGTCCTTTTGTTTGGACCAGCCTCAGAACCTCACAGTCTCAAATTGTTTGTCTTTGCCAGCGGTGCACTGCTGGCTGCACATCACCTGGCAGCTGGTTTTGTCATCCAGTGGAAATCAGCATGGATTTCTTCCTAATTTAATTTAATTACACTTTAATTTAATATTTACTGCCACTGTTTCATCCCTCAACACGTATACATTCTTAGTCCATGTGTTCCTCTCTACAAGACACATTTTCACACACACATTCATTTTTGAACACCATATTGGTATACTTTCTTGACCAAAGCAAGGAATAACCTTTTTCTTGGATGCAGTGTGTATTTCCTCAAAGTGCTAGAAGTAGTCAAGTAATCATCCTGGTTTTTAAAAAAAGAAAAAAAGAAAAAAAAAAACCAAACGGAAAATTTATTGTTTAACTGCACTCTTAGAAACACCTCTTTTGCTCCCACTTGTGGCAACTATTACGAATGCTATTACCAAATTAGATATTTTTCTTTAAAGTTTCAGTAATATTTCTGACCTGGTCTGTTCAAGTACAAACAGGCTTTTTTTCTGCCATGTCTTTCGCACTCACTTAAGTACATTGCATTTCATAAATTAGGTATCCTTCACCCTCTAGCTCTCAAGTAGAACAGTCGTCAGCACCCAGAGATGCAGTTGTTTCACTGAAATATCTATTAAAAGATAAATATTTTTCCCTTGTTCTAAAGAGTTCCTTAATCTTTCTGCAGATTTATGTCCTTTGTGAACATTCAGGGATTCTGGCTCCTGGGATTTTGAATAGGTCCAAACCTGATAAACTTTCCTCACCTTCTCAATATTTGAAGCAACTGCATGCAGATATAGAGCATAAGGATAAACAGAGAGTGGTCCCTTTGTTATCTACAGAAGGCACAACAACATTCTGTGGGCAGGACTCTACTGGGCTGTGAGCAATATGATTCAAATTCTCCTTATCATTTCCTCCACGATATTTCAAAGGATGAAGGATGAGCAGGATGGAAGAATGATAAATAATTCAAAAAGACATGCTCCATTTAAACCATTCCACTACGCCTGGCTTTTCCCCATCCATCAATTGGTGCCTTTTAGCTTATAGAAGATCCAGGTCACCATTTGCAAATTCATTACACACAGCAACAGGTTATCCCAAGCACAACCTGAACAAGACAGTGTCCACAGGCCACCTCAGGTTCCAGTTTACAGACCAGGAGAGCAAGGCGACTTTAATGTAAGTGCCATATACGCAAACGAGCCAGCCTCATTTAGACAGAATCCTTAGGTTAAAGAGATTGATCACTGATCTAATTTTGCAAATTTTGGACCTGTGTTTGATTTTCAAACATCTTAAAGTAGAAAGGCACAAGGAAAGTTCAGATGCAGAACCTTCCTTTAAAGATACACATTTAGTTAGGGTCAGTCAGAGCAAATAGATGAACAATAGGTATGTATGCAGTAAATCTAAGAGGCTTTACGTATTTACATTTGTGGACCCACTTTTGAACACTTTACCCTTTAAACCTTTGTCTCAATCTCCCCACATAAAGTGATGACAATTCCAACTCAGTCATTTTGAAGATGAAATCAAACCTTTGAACTCATTAAAGACTACCTGGGCCCCTGAATTTCTGGCTTCTCCTGGGACAGCTCAACACTCTAGTGAGGTCCTTGAATTGTAAGTAATATTTAAATGAAGGAAAGAGTCATTGGAGGTATTACTATTGTAATAAAACCAAAATCCCACAACATCCCATCTTTTTCGGCAAAATCTTCAAATGTGCCTTACACTGAGATTTACTTTAAAATACCTCCTTTATCTGCTGACAGGAGAAAAGCTGTCCTTCATTGGGCATCTTCTATTTAATTTTGGCACTTCTCAGATGATGTGTTTGTGGATTTCTGCTATATTCTGGGTCCCTGGTACATGGAAGCAGCTATGCTTCTGTACCTCATTGCTCATAAAGCAGAGATTTTAAATTAATTTGCTAATCCTATCTTAATTTCTACTGTAGGCTTGTATAAACTGGCACCAAAGCCCTTTGGGGGAATATGGAAAATTGCTGTAGACTTGGCAACACATATTTATGCATATGGAATATTTGCTGTTTATAAAATGAGTATAATTAAGCAAATTTTAGACAACCGCATATATGGAGTATGAGCTAACAAATTGTTGACATCACATGCTGTGGTCTGTGAACACCTTACTGGTGTCACACCACTTTTCTCCACTGACACAGCGAGTAAATACACAGCAATGTAGAATTGCTTGCATGGTGAAGGAACTTTTTGAAGTAATATCACCAAATAAGAAAAACTAAAAAGCAGAAAGTTGTTCTGAACCACTGCAACAACCAAAGCCCCGGAGAGATCTCTTATCCCCAGAAGCAGTGTGTTTTGTTCCCACCATATATTTCCAGGCTGCATGTTTTTTTTCAGGGAAGAGAGTGTTGGCTAGTTGCGACCAAGAGAAAATATAGGTTAATCATACTGCTATGCTTTACATTTTATTCAAAAGTATGTGAAAAGTTCATATAAATGTTAGCTGTTAATTAAACTCCCCCTTTGCCCTCCTGTGGCAATTTCCCAGGCAGCTGGGGTAGAGGGGGAAATCCCCATTGCGGTCATGAGTTGTTGTGTATGGCTAAAGACCAAACCAACCGGATTTATTAACTTCATATCTAGCAGCGAGGAGTTTGTCAGACCCACCACAGCCCTAATAGATCTCCTACTGGGCCACAAACACCAGTACAAATGACAGGGCTGCCAGCACAATCCCAGCATGAATGGGCCTAAATTAGCCAGCGCCTAATAACCAGTTTACTAACACCTGTATTAGTACTGTATCACTGTGAGGAGGGCTGCTGTTAGACAAGGCATAATCCCATAAGCTTGTCATTTGCATATCCCTCATTAGCTGATTAAAACCTGAAGGAGGCAGGTTTTTGCAG
Organism: Falco peregrinus; assembly: GCF_023634155.1. Lineage (NCBI taxonomy): Eukaryota > Metazoa > Chordata > Aves > Falconiformes > Falconidae > Falco > Falco peregrinus. Next base: position 17,006,695 of record NC_073729.1, read on the forward strand.
CCGGTGGGTCCATTCCGATGCTCCGGCTGCCTGGGTGGCTCGATAATGAAGTAACGGTGGTGAATGTGAGGTTTATATGTATGGAAGGGATTAAGAGTATTAGAGTTTGTGTGAACCGATGTTGCCATATTCTCTCTACTGGATCACAGTAATTGGATGGGAGGAGCAAGAGTGGATCCATTAGTTTTGTCTGTTTGCCCAGGAGCTGGGTGCTAGAGATTCAATTTTGCTTCCTTTTGCTCCTTCGCCTTTGTGAAGCATGGCTGCTTTGTCTAGGCGAGCCCTTAGCACCTCTGTACACTACCCACGCTAAGGCGATTCAACCACAAAGAAGAAACCTCGGAGACAGCCAGCATAAAATGCAGCCTAGGCTCAAGTACTACTTGAGGGCAGCACAATCCTGCCTAGCCCAATCCTGGGAGAGAAAGCAAGAGATAATTGAAATCTATAAACACCTCTGGAGCCTTTTTATTATTTTATTAGTTCTCCACATTTGGGCTTAACAAACCTCATCATCAAAGAAGCCGTGAGCTCCTTACAAGAAAACTGAATGGCTTGAAATTTCACTGACTTAAGGAGCAATTGTTGAGAGTATTTGCTGGGCTTGCATAGTTCTAATGCAAAAAAAAAAAAAAAATCCATTTCCTACATTATTTGTACGGCTGGAGTAATTACTCTATGTGACCAATGATGTAAAAAAAAAAAAAAAAAAAAAAAAATTTGCAAGATTGTTTCTCCCATAGCACCAACACTGCACCTTCAATGGCAGCACAGAAGAAAACACACTGAACAGTCCAGGAAAGCCTGATGCCAAAGACAGGCTTGGCGGGATATGAAGGCACAATTATACACAACAGACATTAATTAGAGACACAATGGTTTTTGGGGGGGAATATTTGAGATGTTCTAACATGGTCACATCATTTCAGCAAAAACTTGGAGAACACTTTCTTCTGCTCTTGATAGTTTAACATTTGAAAAATTACTACATACATGAAGCTGTGGGGCACAGAGGAGATGGGACTATTAAAACATAATAATAACAACAGAAGCGATACCCACAGGTACCATGTTTTTCTGATTGTTTTTAAATATCGTTTTGTCTCCAAAGCTTAACACCATCATTCTATTAATCACACTTCCTTGAATTTTGGTAGTAAAATCTCAATTTGTTTTACATCACCTTTTTATTATGTGTTTTTATCCTAAACAATGGCAGTTAGTTATGAAATAAGACAAACTAGAAGTTTGTTTAGTTAGAGATGTGAGAAAACTGAAAATATTCTAGTCTTTATGACTAAATAAATTTTAGAACCACCAAATGCACAGCGGCAGTGCAACGTTAAGGAATAATGTGTGATTTGTCCTTTGTGATACTCCAGGATTTCCTCATTGGAACAGTTTTATCAGCATGAAACTATAATGACACAGACCCTATTAATTAAGCAGCAGTTGAATCTGTATTACTGACTCCATGTATGGTCAGTATAGTGACACACATTTTAATGAACCTGTGATCATTTATTGCCTTTCACCTGAATTTTACAAAGCCAGAAAACTCTACCGTATTTCTAATTGGATGCAGAGGGGAACGTTTAAATCAGACACAGCCCAACGGCTGTGCCTTTCCAGAAAATAAAAACTCAGACTTCATGGAGTTAGGAAAACTATGTAAATTAATGAAATGACTTTGGGGAAAACAAGTGTTCTTTGTGTCCCAAAGTGAAGGAAGTTCAGCCCCTCTTCATCATTTTTTGTTAAGAATTTACAATGACTTTGGAGTAGCTTAGTATTATTACTATTTAGGATCACACACTTTATTCGTGGGATACATCTTACTATCAAGCTGATTTTCTATGGAAAAAGACCCACAGCCTTCTAAAATGACTGCAACAAGCTGCAGGAGAAGGCTGCCAAATAAATCAAGCTGTGGCTGCACTGTGGTAAATTCCAGAGCACATAATAATGCTCCCAGTTGTTTGTTTGAATCATCATATGATGCTGCATGCACATTTAGCTGATGTACCAACACTAATGTACCGTGCCATTCTTGGAGTTGGAATTATAAAATGTCTCATAAAAATAAACAGCTTTATTGCTGGGCTCATGAATGATAATCCCACAGACGCAAATCATTAATCACAGAATGTATCAAGGTAATTAACAAACCAAGGATCTGGTTTATGGAGTTTGTGTGTATGTGGTTAGATTATCGTCTTTTTGCACAAAGCAGACAGCAGCTGCCTGCTGCTGAAATTCCTCTGTACCCACAAGGATCAGGTCCTAATAAAACAAGAGTGTTCAGCCAACTCACGTTCATCACAGCGCTATCAATGTACCGCCTGCAAAGAACATTTTCCTGTCATTTTTGCTTAGCATACATGCAGACATCTCAACATCGATGATGATTTGAAAGAGAACCAAAAAGAATCCTGATTGCATGCTTGTACTTAACAAGGCCTGGTTCTGAAATCGGGAGAAGACCCTGACTCACGTGGAGTTGTTACCTATTTGTCCAATTTGTTCCCTGTGAATAATGACAGAATAAAGTACAGAATGAGGGCAGTGGGTTGCATTTTTCCTCACTTCAAACCTTTGCGTATGAAGACTGGAATCACTTTTAAAAGTGGAAAAATTTAGCACTAAGTTATTTGCTAACATTTTTAATTTCTACCAGCTTTGACAATTTATTTTGATTCCAGTCAGCCTCACCATCCCATTTTCAAGCACTACTGTGGCATGGGGTTTAACAACACTGCAAAAAGCCATTCATACCCCTCAGTCCCAGTCCACTTCATACCTTCTTCTCCCTTTACCTCCACGCAAAAAATACCCCATTAAAAACAGAAGTGGGGAAATACTGTGAAAAACTCTAGCCTAGGCATGTCTTCAAAGCACTGCTGAGCCCAGGGATTCTGGGCAGCCAAGAAACACACATTGGAAGAAAGCTCCACTGTCTCAGTAAGGGGGGGGGGGGAAGCTGCGTAAAGATGAAGGACTAACATCAAGGACATTGGTCCAGAATCATTAACTCCCACACTGTTGGAGTAATTCCAAGCATTTATCTGGCTTTCCATCACTAATGTATATAGCCAGGTATCTCTACGGTGGCCTGTGGCTGACATCTAAACGTGGGCAGAAGGCTCTTTCTCCAGGTTACCCTCATTTTCCATTCTTATCCTGGAATTCTCATGATCAATAAAACTGGCATACAGCAAAAGTAAAGGGATCCTGCACCACGCAGGCCCCCAGCAAGCTCCCCCTGGAGCCTGTACCCCTTGGTGGGGCCATCAGAGAAGGGCTGCAGAGCACTGCCTGGAGCACAGGAAACCTCCCAGTCTGAGCTAGCCAGCATTGCCACAGCCCTGCAGGTTTTCCCGTGAATGGCTTGCTGTGGAACAGGCAAGGTGGCTGGAGGCATGTGTGGCAACCTGAATTGCTGGAATGGTGTATGGAGGGCACCTCTGTCTTCACAGTGGTGAGAACCACCCGACCCACACAGCTGTCTCCGTGCAGCTGTTGCTGGCCCCTCTCCCCTTAGGAAATGGGCTCCCACTGCTCAAGTCCCCACAGCTGCACGGGATCAGCTGTGGAGGACACTCAGTGAGAATCATTTCAGCTCTAAAAGGAAAATCAAAGTGTCAGTCCAGGATGACACTAGAGAGAACAGCTGAGGCTCAGCTGCACTTACAAACCACCATCAAGTCACCAAAGCTGATTGAATTCTTTGGGTTGACTGTTTCTCCCTGTCCCTTTAGTCTACCTACCAGTGACTTCTAAGGGTCTGCGTTTCCTTTTGCCTAGTGAAAAGGAATAGACTTTTATACACCTTTATAACACAGAAGTAGATTCTATGCCCCATTGCACCACTGCAATTTATTTCTCATACCCTGGGACATTTTGGTTAGTGACGCCTTAAAAACTCAGAGCACTTTACTGTTTATTGTACAGCACCATGGTTTTAATATTAGGCAACAAGTACAGGAAATAGTGGAAAGGATGGGAGCTGAGGCCATAGGACCTATGTGATCTACTAGACTAAATGCAATCAGGAGAGCCTATTTGATGAGGTCTGGCAATTACCCATTTAAACAGAATTACAATGTCTTTAATCATATTGCAACAACAACTAGCAGAAAATAAGGTTAATCAACTTAATGGACTGGAACAGGCAATTCATATTCTTTGGTTTTTGAACCATAATGCGAGCTGAGAGTGCCACAAGGTCCTAGCCCACTGAACATGTGGCTTGCTGACACTTAAGCAGTTAAACTGCATGATTGTTGTAGGTCCCTTCCAACAGAACTATTCTAAGACTAGTAATACTTCAAGTGAAATTTCCCAAAAGAGTGGGCAATTCTGGTGGCCTAAACACAAGAACAAGGTGCCTTAGCAAAGTTATAAACTTACAATGCATTGTATCACCTTCCTCTATACCAGAGGCTCTCAAACTTTTTAAACAGGGGGCCGGCACGTGGATGAAGTGGCAGGCAGTCATCTGCGGCTGCTTGGTTTCCCCCTCAACCCCTCGTGGGCGGGGGGGGGGGGGGGGGGGGGGGGGGGCGCGGGGGGGTTCTGTAAATACCGGGGGCCGGATTGAGGACCCTGGGGGACCCTATCCGGCCCATGGGCTGTAGTTTGAGGACCCCTGCTCTATACCTATGTTTACTCCGGGGTTTCCTATTGCTAAACACCGCGTAACTTCTCACTTGTATGCTGCTACCATAGACCAGTTGAAGCACAGTAAGACACATCACCACTGGTATTGCAGTAATGGTTTTACCTGCCTCAACCTCAAATCTCCCAGAGAGAAAAGCACCTCTTTTTTGGGGCATTAGAGGAGAGCAATAGACATACTGGTATTAAAAAAAATAATTCTTATTTCGTCTGGGCTTGATCAATTACATCAGTAGCTTCTTTTGCAGCCGTCAACAGGTAGAAGAACCTTCTTCGTGGCGCAGCCTACTGATACATAAACCTGCACAATCTTTCTGCAGCAACTCAGCCATGAGCTTTTTTACACTGAATGTGAAGCAAGACTGTAGATTGATTTTTATATCTTCTTATTGAAATATAGCAGGGTTAGAAGTCTAAGCCTGAAGTCAAGACTTCTGCTAAGCTAGGCAGAAGGACAGCACAAAAAAGAACGCCCTTGAGATGAAAAGTGTGATAGCCAGCTAAAATAAGCCCACAGTTTTGGATCACTTAACTATCAGTCAGCTGTCAAAGTGCTTCTACTTATTCTCTATCAGAACTTCATTGCTCCTTACTGTGCTTTGCCTTATACCACAAAGGCGGGAGGTACAAATGGGTCACCGACTCAGCCCCAGACACAGACCCCTTTCTCTTCCCCTTCCTCACACTCCCACCAAGTACCAACCAGCACAGCTGACTCTCAAGTTCCTTATACTGGGGAGCCTGTATGTGTCTACAGACACTTCATATCTACCTAAAACACAATCAATGAACGCTGGGGAAAAAAGGCTCTTTGGGGAACAGTACATGGATTTGAAAGTTTGAGTTTAGCTGAACACACACTTGCATTATTTAACACACGTTCGCTCCTTGTTCTGTCTGCTCTGTCCTCACCATTTACTGCTAAACAGGTCCCTTATCTTTATTGATCACTTAATTTATCTTTTCTTAACTCCCCTTGCTCCGTCTGGTGCTGTGTGTCCAAGGTATTGAGGCTAAACATCCGTCTGTTCATACTGTCATGACTGGTTTGCCTTTGAAAGAATAGGGGGAGCAGGTGGTGTGACTAAGTAGACCCTCGACAGAATAGGGGCACCATTGCTGTGTCCTGTCCCAACCTGCCAGCGATTCCCCACCCTCCCAACTGTTCCACATTAAAGCAGTCAACTGTGGCTTTACAGTCCAAGTTTTACACAACTGTTTTACAAACCAGGAAGAATTTCTTTTGTTGAAAACCCTTTGTTAGGCAGCACAGAATGGGGGGGGGGAAGCGGGGTAGAGGGAGTGGAGAAAGCCCGTTCTGAGACCAAGTGCATTTTAATGTGTATGTAGATATACACCACGCGATGTGCCAAGCCACTGAGCTCACTCACTCTCTGTTTCTGTGCTGCTTTTAAGCTCTCTTTGAAAGCAGTTGCGCAACCTATCTTTCAAATACATCCATCTTTTTCCATTTTCTTGACGTCTTCTAGTCATTTTCCTTTCCTGCTGTTTATAGTACAATTTTGGTTTATTAGAGCGAGTAAGACTGAAAACAACCAAATAACATCAACTCTTACATGCTTTTTCTCAGTAAGAATAAATATCCATTTTTCAGTGTTGCAAAATTATTATAAACCCATCTAATTGGGTCGACATCCCCAAAGAAAAGTCCAGATGATGCTTCAACCACATCCCAGTCTCTGAGCGACCCCGCTACAGGAACCATGCTGCTTCTGATGTCATGTACCATTTATTTCTTCACAGCGGTGCGTATTTCAACCCAGGTGAAGGAACACCCTGGTACACATGGGTTACCTCTGAGATAACATACCCTGAAGAAATTCAGTCCATAAGAGATAGAACATTCAGAAACTCACAAAACAGAACCCCGAAAGAGCAAATATTTGTTACAGCTGTGAAACTAACTGGTATCACCACCAGAGTGCCACAAACAGTTGCATACAAAAACCGAACCTACCAAATTCTGATTTCCTTCTTTTCCTACTCGCTGTGATAAGTAACACACTTTAGATCAATCACAGATTTTTCAAAGGCAAACACAAGATTTGAGTATTTTCCATATGTTCAAAGAAAAATGACAAGTTATGCATATTCACATCTTGTACCATAAGCTTTTTTCCACAGGCAAAAATGTATTGAAAGCTCTGTTTCAGGCTAAATTTCAAACCAAGAAACAGAGATCCTGCCCCTTTTGTAAAGATATTTCAGCCAATCACTCAAATCTTATAACTGGACACACCACCTCCCCACACCCCTCAAAAAAAAAAAAAAAAAAGAATTGGTGTTGTTTTTCTCTCCTTCAGAGACTGTCTGCCTTCCTGCCCTCCCCCTCCCCATCAGACTGCAGAGGAAAGACAGAAGCTGAGACCCCGCTCCTGGAGCAGTCAATGGCAAAATTTCTGTGAGGGCTGAATTTCACCCAAACTGCCGAGTCCCGCAGCAAACACAGAAATCAGTGACTGCTGCATAAAGATGGAAGGATCCACATTTGGTACTAGATGGTTGGAAAGGTGCTGAGAATTAATCCTACTAAAAGCACCGTTCACTGTTAGGAGCCTGATCCTCTCAAATACACAAGTAATTGACTTTTCAGTTTAACTGATACAAAGATACAGTTCAGATTCATGGGGTTTTCTAGCTTCCTGCTGAAAAATAAAGCATAAAAATATCAAAAACATTAACAGCTAAATGATTTGCAATGAAGCATATGTAAGAAGGAAGAAAATAGGAAAGAGAATGAATCTGTTCAGAGAAATCCTGACTGACAAACATCTGCAGCCCCTTCAGGAGCCTAGTAGGTCATTTACACAGAAAACTTGGTTTTAGTCCTTCCCTTTCTTCAGAAGAACCTGAAGGGCTTCTACAGAACGCACTAAACACACCAGAATATACGACGACATGGGTGCTATATGATTGCCAGTGTCTCATATTGCTGCAGTTCCATTGTGCACGGAGTCAGAAGTATCTTTTCTCTGAGATCAGTGCCCTAATCATGAGGTTCTTCAAGTCTTATTTTACATTTCCTATCTCACTGAATATTTAACACATAGTGAAGCACCACCTGCAAGAAACAAGGGAAGCTCAGCTCACCTCACCCTCTCCATCGCTTTATGCTGTGGTGCTTAGGGCATAAGCACCTTCCTTCCTCTGCAGAAGGAAGACAAATACTTGATTTTTTCCAGATTGAGGAAACTCCGAAACCAGCACTCCAGAAATATGCTATTACTACAATATTGAATAAAAAGGAATCACTATAGCTTAATTTTCAGTCTAAACTTCTCAAATGCAGCAGCCTTTTCAAATATTTTCTTGACAACCAAGCCTATTCTACAGCCAAATTTGTAGACAGTAATACACCCCCAAATGTTTATCCAGACCTAGAAGTGATTACCAAGGAGATGAGGATCAGCATCACCAAGAATGAGACATTCTCAGTGTTTTCCTCAAAAATTTGTGTAACTTTCACAGCAGAAAAGAGAGATCAATATTCTAGTATTGTAGATAAGCAGAGAGAGGAGATCTACAGACATTGACAAATCTAGAGTTTCTGTAATTTAAAAAGCGTACCTAGCCATTTTCTCAACACTAAATTAAAATTATATTAAAACTTCAGGGGAAAGAAAATGTCTTATATCTCTGTTCATTTTAAAAGTATTGCAGCTACATAGCTGCTTCAGAGCTCTGTCACATACACTGCATTACTTGTAAATTACCAAGCTGCCTTCCAACTGTAAAATCACAAAATCTATTCATAGATTAGAAATCCTTCTGGACTGTTCATTTTGAATATTGTATATGATCTCTCTACTACCATGTTTAACAATACTGTATTGTTCCTAACTAACTTCTTAAATGCTAACCTTTCTCCAATTTGTATACAAAACATCCATACATTTGATGTATTTGAATGTATGACATTCCAAAGGTAGGCGCAAAAGGTGTGAAGTCCACACCCATTCTATTTTATCTGCTTGTGCAGGTTAGTTTGTGTGTCTAGAATCCTTTTTTCTACAGAAATACTTGGCAAATTACTGAATCAGTTATAAATTTAGTCATATTATACTAAGGAGAGACAGAACCAAATAGATAGATAGAAAAAATGTGAAACTAGACAGGAGATGACATGGTGCAGCTAGCAACCTGTAATGCAAATCTGAACTAGATCACAAATGATCTAATTAGGTCTGAAATGAGTCCTGTGGTCTTTCCAGTCCTTGATGGATGTTTGTCTACATCACAAAAGTTTGGCACAGTTTGACAGAACTGACATTTTCAGAAGCGTATGACTGGCAAGGCACAGATATTGTAGGTCAGAATAAGTTGTGTTGGCTGATCTGCTGTAGCAAGGTTACACGGCAACTGTCAAAAGCTGTCCAGAATCAACAGTGCTTCCTTCCCAAGAAAAACTGAATTAAATTAATAAAACATCCCAGCATACAGATAAACAAAAGGTAGTTTTACAGGACAGTCAGCCATGTGTGCTTGTTTATTCAGAGGCAAGAACAAGCTTTCTGCACTGGTATATACAACCCTCAAAATATTTCATGTAGATTTTGCTGCTTCTGTGAACCAACGTTGTCACTTGCTGCACACAACAAACTCAGTTTAACTGGCATAAGAGTCACATACTGGTATCCTTAATATATATAATACCTTCATTTTATTTTCCAAATGGATGAACAAAATTAAAAAAGGAGAGGGGGGGAAAAATAATATCAGCTTCAACTTATCCCATTGCAAATGCAATATCTGTGTAATTGTGTATAATCGTTTAAAGTATAATTTAATACATCCCTTTAACAACCCACAAATTATCTCTTGACAACTTGAAATAATAGGTCTTTTTGTTAAAAACAGAAAGCATGTGAAGACTAAAGGTTAAACAGGTCTTTTCATCATGATAAATCACTGGTTAATGAGCCTGGTATTGTTGGGTATTATACTTGCTCACTTTAACGCCATTACCTTCTGGTTGTAAAGCTGACACTACTAATGATCTTCATTCTTTGAACTTTTCCACAATATTGACTGGTTGCATAGAGCAGATGTTACTTGGATTTGACTGCAAAAGTGGCAATTCTTCTAAGGCTTGGAGTGGCCCTGAAAAGAATGATACTGAGCACAATGTATTTTGATATCTCTAAGTCAAAAGAGATACTTCTCTACGTGTCAACTATTGCTCTTGCAGTCTCTCACTTTCACGCAAAAATCAACCACAGGTAAGAGATAAATATTCTTTATCTATTTTCCACAGTTCCTTTTTTTATAAAAAAGTCGTAATGATGTAAGGGACCAACACAAGAAAGTTCATATCTGCTCTCTGTTGTTGCACCTGTAACTTCTCCTGCATTACAGCACGCACAAGTTAAAAACCCCATTCCATTCTGTATTTCACAGCTTTTTGTGGTCTTGATTGAAGGACGCCGAGGTCACCAGGAGATGTATGAGCGAGCCAAGTGCTGACAAAGCAGGATGCAGAAGGCCTGCATGCATATGTTTGTGTACCCACATCCATCACTTTTTATTCCAGAGGGAAGGAGGCCCAGCAACCTTCCAAAGTAGGCAGTTAGGAGAAGCAAGTAGTTACTTGACACCTCTTTAACATAAGGGCAGTCTTTTTTTGTGTGCGGGACTAGGTTCAAATGAACTCACAGGTCCTTGGGAGTGGTGAGATGGAAAGACTTCAGGGTAAGAAAGCAGGGATTGCTCAGTTTAATTTAAAACTGAAGTGTTGTGGAAGCTTTGTGTTTATTCCCATTCCTTTCTCTTCCTGACCTTGCCCTTTTCTTGTACCTCTTCTTGCTCTGTTCCTGTCACCACTGGATTCTAGAAAATGTGGACCATTGGGCAAAATTCAAACCTTAAGGCGGCAGGGGTAGTTTTATCTCAATTTACATCAAGTTGTGGACCAGCAGGATTTTGCTGCATCATAGAACAGAAATGAGGACAACTGAACTCATGACCTCAAAAGTCAAACCTCAGACCACCACACTCTCCACACACACATTCTTTGTATACTTCTGTGCAGTGGCAAGCACAAAAACTGCAGTTTAGTTTATATAAAGGCCCATATTCTGCTCTCTTGAAGGACTTCTAGATGCTTTTCTACTTTTTCTTAAGTAAGGGGTTTGGGATTTTTTCTTTCAGTGAGTTTGGGGAGAATGAGGATGTGACTGATTTTATAAATACCGTTCTGGTTACGGTCTTAAATATCATGTGAGGTGAAGGAAAAAAAACCTGAGCAATTTCTCAAAAGAAAATAAATACGAACATGTCCATACTAAAAAATCCAGGCTCCAAAAGGCATTTTGCATGTGCTGCTAACAACTCAGTGGTATATAAAAATTATTAAACTCTTTTCTTAAGCAATCCATGAAGTTTAATTCTGAAGGTTTAATCCTTAACCTGCATGGGTAGCTTAAGAAAATTTTCAGTAATATTAATCTCACAATATAAAAATGTAAGCACTAACATATATCCTGCCTGTCACCTCTGATCCTACTGAACTCAGCTGGACTGAGAGAAACATTTTCCATATAACAACGATACCACATCAGCTCCCAGGGCTATCTGAGCTGCAAAGAAGGTCTCTCACTTAAAGAACTTAGTGCTACTCACATACAGGTTAAAAATCCTGAACAAGTCAACCAAAGCATCAACAAAATAAAGATTTCACAGAAGAAGTAAATAGGTAGACGCAATTCATTGATTTAATGGAGGGGTGAGGCATGTGACATCGTCTTTAATAACCACACAGGCTGCAACCTAAGTATTTCTCATCTGAAAGATGTCATCTCCAACATATGTAATACACCCGTGCCTACTATGGGCCCTGTCCTAGTGTCAGAGGAAAACTGTCACTTGTCCCAGCTTGCAGTTAGGAGAAAAGTTTTTAAAATAATTTCCAAAGTTGCTGTTAGATATATCTAAATACCTATTTACCTATCTATATGTCTTTACACAATCAGAACTGCAGTCTTGCAAAATACAGGTTGGCTTACATTGCAGAGAGATAAATCCTCTTGTACTCAGAGTTTATCAAACACACCAAACAAGAATTTTAATTTAAAGAATATTTACTTGTTAATGCAGCCAATTGTTTTCTATCTTTTGTCTATCAAGTGTGTTTTTCATCATGTACAAAGTAGTCAAAAGTACTTTGAATGGTCTGTTTCTGTTAAAATAGCCTTTAAAAAAATCATTTTTACTGTGGATAGTATCAACATTTTTTTCCCCTTTTCCTTATCAGTGTCAGCGTTTCCCATTTTACTGATCAAGCAATAAAAAGAATAGTGACTATTGCCATGAAAAAATCCCTTTGAATCTTGTGGACCACACACAAGTGCTCTGTGTATTTTAAGATTCTTTTTCAACTGACTCCACTCATATTCTTTGACGCCAGTATTGCAGACTGCACTCCCACTCTCTGCGCTGTGTTCTCGGACAGCCTTTATTTTTGCCATAAAACCCCTTCCATTTTTAAGAGCCATTTCTGATTTTTTTTCTTGGATGAGATGCAATGCTAGTCAATGAGCATCTATATTCATTTGGACATTCAGATATAGCTTATTACCATGTAATAAGAGCATTTCTACAGTATTTGGGCCACTAAGAGTCACTAGCAGTAAACACTTCAGCACAAGCTAATGCAAATTATCCAAGAAAGGCTTTGTTAGACAAACCGTATTTACTGCAGAGGCAGACCCAGACCCATTGGTGGTATTGGTTTCACAGAAGGTCGGTAACTTCTTTAATCAAAGATGTTAGCTCATTCCATATTTCTGCCTCGACATTCCAACTCCATGGTTCAATTTACACATCTTGATACTGAAAAGCAGAAGTGTGCACCAGGTAATTTCCCTGAAGCTGTCTATCTTGGCTTCAGGGCCTGCTCTCTCTTGACAAAAACCTTCTTTCACAGAATGCTCATTTTCTACCGGCTGAGTTAGGATTTAAACAACAGTGTCTGACTTCATTCATGCTCCCATTTCAATGCATCTAGCCCATGCTTCCCACTTACCTTGCTTCCCAACATCATAAATCCCAATTAGAGTAGTATGCTTATAAGAATCTTAACAAGTAATACCTTAATGTACTTATTTCACTATTTCTTTAAGCAGAAGTTTTGTTGCACAGAAAAAAAGTCTATATGAATTTGTGCGTGTGTCTACAATGTTCAATGTGCAACATGGCATGATAATGTATAATATTCATTTAATGTACTTTCACATGTGTTAGCTAGGATTTAACTATAAAAGTCCAGGAAAAGCTCTGGTCCAGCAGCAGAATTTGCTGAAAAGACTTACAGATGATCCAACAGAAAGTTTTCCCCACACATACATTCATGCAGACTCCTCTGCCTATCACCCCCTTTTACTTGACCACTCTCAACTCCACTGGCCCTTTGCCTTTGACCTCTCTCTGCCACTGCCTCTGATTTTGTATTTGTTTTCTGAGGACCTATTATCAATCACTTTTAAGTACCCTTAAGGAGGGCGTTTAACCTAGGCATGTGAAAGTAGTAGATCCTTCCATCCAAAGAAGAAATAAGTTATTGTAAGCAAGCCATAGTTTGCATCCTTTAAGATAGTAAAGCCAGAAAGAAAAACATAAATAGGGAAAACAAAGAAGTTGCACATGTTCTTGTTGCCAAAAAAAAAAAAAAAAAGGGTGGGTGGGTGGAGGGGTGTTTAAAGAAGTTGTACATGTTCCAGTTGCCAGAACTTGTGTTAGGTTTGAAGTGCCTCACACTGTTATCCACTTAGATAACCTACAAACCAAGACTTCTGCTTAGAAAAGTTCAAGTGCTGGTGTCAGTTAATTTCTCTTGTACCAAAATGTTGCATTTTATTTCCACTGATTAGCATAAAATTGTTCCCATTGTCTCAGCCACAGAGGCACACAATGGTGCCAAAGATCCCTGCAGTGGGGAGTTTCTGCGTATTTCCAGCTCCTGGCTTTGCTTTAGAATTCATTAGCCACAGGAACACCACATGCTCTGTGCTGGATTTCCATATGTACG